>NC_053495.1:123620434-123960434 GCF_905171775.1 Rana temporaria | reverse complement strand
ACTCCAGTAGTTTTGGTCCAGTGGAATGCAAATCAAATCCCTTCCTGGACAAGCATTGGATTTGTCAGTAAAAAAAAAAAAAAAACCTGCCTGACCCCAGTCTAAGTAACAGAATACATTTTTCCAGAGTACTTTATGTTTTTATCAACAGTAAGTGAGAATTACCCATTGACATTAGAACATTTTTTTTTTTTTTTTATGGTTTTCATTAAACTTCTATTCACAGCTCTCTGATTTTCCATACCCCAGGATTTTCTCTTTCTCTTACATCTCATACTATAGTCTGAGTTTCCAGTATGAACATTGATTTTTGCACTGAACAGCGGCAGAGATTACAAGACAAAAGATTGCAGTAAAATGATTGTGACTGTATAACTCCGGCGTCTTCCCTTTGTTTTTTTCTGCATGCTGAGGATGAAACATCAGTATCTCCTTCCACAAGAGGGAGTGTAGGCTGTGATAAACTGGGTGCCGCTGAGACGCTGGGGAGGGGATGCAGAACACTTGATGCAAGTGCCCAAATTAAACCTTGAGAGGATAAAGCTTGGTTATTATTCCTATTGTTCATGAAGCCAGTTTGTGAAAGACAGTGCAGCTGCCGAAAAGAACAGAACAAAGACTAAACAATCATGTATCATTGTTTTATGTGAAATGTTTTTATCTTCCCTTTAGATAAAAATTACCACGTAGAAAAATGGAAATGTCCTATCATAATGAATTGCATTTCTGGTTTTCTATTCTGGACACAGATATATAAGATCAGAACTTGAAATGCTCGGGTGATTAATTATTTGTATAATAAACCATAAAACTGTTACTTTTTTTTTTTGTTATAAAGTTTAGCAAACAGCAAGATTACTGCCTTTTCTGCAAATACATTACACTTTAGGGCTCTATCATATATACACTGTGGGCTAGATTCAGGTAGGGGCGCGCATTGTTACGGCGGCGCAGTGTATCGTATTTACGCTACGCCGCCGTAAGTTAGAGAGGCAAGTGCTGTATTCACATAGCACTTGCCTCCTAAGTTACGGTGGCGTCGCGTAAATGGGGCCGGCGTAAGCGCGCATAATTCAAATGAGGACGAGGGGGCGTGTTTTATGTTAATTCTTGGTGACCCGATGTGATTGATGTTTTTCCCGAACGGCGCATGCGTCGTCCGTGGAATTTCCCAGTGTGCATTGCTCCAAAGTACGCCGCAAGGACGTCATTGGTTTCGAAATGAACGTAAATTACGTCCAGCCCTATTCTCGAACGACTTACGCAAACGACATAAAAAAATTCAAAATTTGACGCGGGAACAACGTCCATACTTAACATTGCGTACGCCTTATAATAGCAGGAGCAAACTTACGCCAAAAAAGCCAAAAGTAAACGTCATAAAAAAATAGCGCCGGGCGAACGTAAATTTGTGAATCGGCGTATATTGGTAATTTGCATATTCTACGCCGAAAACTAAGGAAGCGCCACCTAGCGGCCAGCGTAAATATGCATCCTAAGATACGACGGTGTAAGAGACTTACGCCAGTCGGATCTTAGGCTACTGTCGGCGAATCTTGCTTTCTGAATTCAATGCTGAATCTAGCCCTGTATTGCCAAAAGTATTGGGATGCCTGCCTTTGCACGCACATGAACTTTAATGGCATCGCAGTCTTAAAGGGTCACTAAAGGAAATTTATTTTTTTTACCTAAATAGCTTCCTTTACCTTACTGCAGTCCTGGTTTCATGTCCTCATTGTTCGTTTTTGCTTTGATGTTGCTGTAAATCCTCTCTGTTCTGGACACTTCCTGGTTGTCTCTTTCCTGATCACCACAGTACTGGGAGATTTCTCACGGTGGTCACTAATCAAGGAGGTGTGATTATTGTGTGTAAAACGAAACTGGATTGGTGCTGAGGAGTTTTAGACAAAGTATCACTGCTCTCTATTGGCTGACTGCCCTCTAGTGGCTTTCTGTACATCAGAGAACCAGCAAACAACAGCAAAAACGAAACAAAACTACAGGCACATTATATGATTGTTTTTTATCTATTTTTAATCATTTTTAAAAGGAATCAGTTAACTATTATGTCTCTATACCCTGTAAACAGTAATTTCAGCTAAAAAAATGTTTTCCTTAAGTGACCCTTTAAGCCTCCTACACACAATCGGACTTCCATCTGACTTTTCCATGGATTTTTGTGCGAAGGGGCATTGCCCGTGAACTTGGTATTCATACACACAGCAGAACATTTTTAGCCAACATACACCAAACCACATGGTTTTTCAGCTCTTTACAGCCACCCTTTGGGCAACTTTTGCTATTGTTGTATGATGTTTAGCATTGGGTTGGAGCATGCGTGCTGACATTTGTTGTTGGAAATTCCTACAACAATTGTCCAATGGAGCATATAGATGGTCGGATTGTCCGACCAAACACGTCCATCGGACAATTGTTGTCGAAACATCCGATCGTGTGTACGGGCCTTAAGTCCTTAGAGTTTAATATTGAGTTGGCCCACCTTTTGCAGCTATAACAGCTTCAACTCTTCTGGGAAAACTGTTCACAACGTTTAGGAGTGTGTTTATGGGAATTTTAGACCATTCTTCAGAAACACATTTGTGAGGTCAGAGACTGCTGTGGACAAGAAGACCTGGCCCACAGTCTCCACTCTAATTTATCCCAAAGCTGTTCTATTGGGTTTAGGTCAGGAATCTGTGCAGGCCAAATGTACACACAGGGTAGCACCGCTCTACTGTGAAAACCTCCAAATATGCATGTTGGTTACTGGTACCTTCTGTCCAGATGTTCAGATAACCTCCCACTCGTCACAAACTCAGAATATGGATATATGGAAATAAACCAAACTCTGTAATTCGCCCAAATTCTTTATTTGATGTGCAGGCCAGTTAAGTTCCTCTACCCCATACTCACTCATCCATGTCCTTATAGACCTTGCTTTGTGCACTGGTGCGCAGTCATGATGGAATAGGAAGGGGCCATCTCCAAACTTTTGGGAGCATGAAAGTGTTGAAAATGTCTTGGTATGCTGACGCCTTAATCCCTCATACACACAATCAGTTTTCCTGAGTATTGCAGTTTTCCTGAGTATTGCAGAGTATGGATGGACGGATAAGTATGGCAGAGTATTGACAGGGTATTGCAGAGTAGTGATGGACGAACATCTGAGGGGACGGTTCGCGAACGCTAACCGCAAACTTTCTCAAATGTCCGCAAACCGAAATTTTGCGGCGGGCCCCATTGGGCCCCATTGACTTTAATGGCAGGCGAATATTAAAAACATGTAGGTCATATTTGCAGCCACAAAATACCTACTAGCTGTGCTCAAATAGTCCCACAACATGTATTAAGTGAAAAACTGGATACATAAGTAAGTGCCGGCCAATACAGGTCCCAAAAATTAGCCGACAGGCATTCACCTAACAGCAAACAACTTTGTATTCTGTGGCTGGAGGTACATTTAGCTATTCACCGGCTAGAGAAGTAAGTGTCGGCCATTACAGGCCCCAAAAAATTAGCCCACAGGCGTTCACCTGACAGCAAACAACAACTGTATTCTGTGTCGGGTGGTACATTAGGCATTCACCGGATACAGAAGTAAGTGCCGGCCAGTACCCCCAAAAAATTAGCCCACGGCCACAGGCGTTCACCTGACAGCAAACAACTTTGTATTCTGTGGCTGGTGATACAATAGGCATTCACTGGATACAGAAGTAAGTGTCGGCCATTACAGGCCCCAAAAATTAGCCCACGACCACAGGCGTTCACCTGACAGCAAATAACTTTGTATTCTGTGGCTGGTGGTACATTAGGCATTCACCGGATACAGAAGTAAGTGTCAGCCAGTACAGGCCCAAAAAATTAGCCCACAGGCGTTCACCTGAATTTGAATGAAACATGGTCTACTGGTCACATGTGTTGAATTCCTCCGAGATCCATGCCTCATTCATTTTTATAAATGTGAGGTAGTCAACACTGTTGTGAGCTAGGCGAGTGCGCTTATCGGTCACGACCCCCCCTGCTGCGCTGAACGTCCTTTCGGACAGGACACTGGACGAGGGGCAAGCCAACAGTTCCATTACAAATTGTGCAAGCTCTAGCCAGAGGTCAAGCCTGCCCACCCAGTAGTCCAGGGTAGACATGTGCAAAAGGAAACAATTTGTTTTGTTTCGTTTTAATTCGTTATTTAATTAATTTCGTTAAGTTAGATTCGTTAAATTTGATTAAAATGTTTGAATTCGAAAAAACCCGGCCGAATTCAATCGTTTTCAACCGAATTCGAAAAACCCGGTCGAATCTGATCGTTTTCGACCGAATTCGAAAAAACCCAGTCGAATTTGAAAACATTTCTACCGGATTCGATAATATTTCTACCGGATTCGAATTCAATCATATTTTGATCGGATTCGAAAATATTTCAACAGAATTAAATAATATTTCATCCACTATCGTTAATATTTCAACCAAATTCGATCATACTGTATTTCAACCGGATTTTAAATTATTTTAACCAGATTGGAAATTATTTCCACCGGATTGGAAACTATTTCCACCGGATTGGAAATTATTTAAACCGAATTTGATTGCATGTATTTGTATTCTTGTATTTGATTACATTCTATTAAATTCTATTCTGTTCTTTACTATTCTTTGATTTTCATTCTATTGTTTTATTATTTTATATTCTATTTTATTGTATTCTTTTTTAGAAATCAATTTATATTTTTTAGATTTTGATTTTGATTCAAATTTGCTTTCAATTTTCATTCGAATTTGTTTTCGATTCGAATTGTTTTCGAATTCGATTCGAATAGAATTTGTTTTCGAATCCGAATTTCATTTGCGTTTTTTCGAATTTGTTTAAATTCGTTCATTTTGTAATTCAGAAATTCGGATGCATCCGAATGTCCGAATAATGAACAATTTGTCCGAATTCAAATTCGTAACGAAACAAAATGCACATGTCTAGTCCAGGGGTTCACCCCTTCTCAGTGCGTCCACATTGGCCATTAACACACCTGTCGGTCTAGACGTTCCCTGATGCTGGATCCGGAGGACAGCTGTCAATGGGTCGGCTGAAAGAATGATCTCATATCATTAGTGACCAAGACATCTTCAAATCGCCCTCTTCTTGCAGGCGCTGTTGGATTGGTACCCAAAACTGTTTCTCTGTGAGTGGAAATTCCTCTGCCAGTGCTGCATTCTGATAGCCCTCTGTGAATGTAGTAACATTTCCGCCAAGTTTTGTTTGTACTGGGGGTCTAAGTACGTTGCCACCCAGTACTGGTCCTTGCCCTTTATGCTTTTTATACAGGGGTCCCTCTTAAAACACTGGAGCATAAAGGCCCCAATTTGCACTAAACTGAAAGCGCTGTACTGGCCTGGCTCCTGCTCATCATCCAGGATAATGTCGTCCTCGTTCTCCTCCCCCCATCCACGGACAACACCAGGGATCCCAGAAAGGTTTAAAGCATGCTCTTCTTACTCCTCCTCCTCCACCCTGGCACCATCCTCCTCCGACTCCTCTTCAGACTCCCGTTGTTGACTCTCAGGTGGAGTAGCCCCCCCTGGGAATTCATCTTAATTTCAAAAGGACCAATGAATCTAGGACCCAGTTTCCAGGACGGGCAGGACAGTTTTAGGTTCAAAGTAGAAAGCCAAACCTTGTCTCCTACTTCCAGAGTCGGACTCTCCTTCTTCCTCCTGTCATAGTATTTCTTATAGTCCTCCTGGGATTTTTGCATAGTTTCCTGAAGAACCTGTAAATTTTCTTGGAGAAAGGTTAATCTGTCTTGTACGGCAGGCACCGTTGCCTCAGGGATGGTATTGGGCAAGAAGGACGGATGGAATCCGTAATTTGCCCAGAACGGAGACTGATTAGTGGTGGAGTGTACCGAATTATTGTATGCAAATTCGGCACATGGAAGTAGGGCTACCCAATTGTCTTGAGAGGAGGTGGAAAAGCAGCGGAGATATTGCTCCAGTGTTTGATTGGTTCTCTCTGTTTGGCCATTACTTTGTGGATGATAAGCGGATGACAAGCAGATTTCGATGTTTAAGGCTTTACAGAGGGCTTTCCAAAATTTAGAAGTAAATTGCACCCCTCTGTCAGTTACAATACTACTGGGCAGGCCATGCAATCTCACAATCTCATTGATAAATGTATGTGCAGTATCCATGGCCGAGGGGGTACCTAATAAAGGCAAGAAATGGGCCATCTTCATTAGTCGGTCGACCACCACCAGGATCATGGTAAACCCTTCAGAGGGGGGTAATTCTACTATGAAATCCATAGATATCGCTTTCCACGGGTGGTCAGGGACAGGTAGTGGTCTTACCAGACCCCAGGCTTGTGTGCGGCTTCCTTTACTTCTGGCACAGATAGTACAGGAACTTACAAAGTCCTTGCAATCCTTCCTCAGGTCAGGCCACCAGTAGGATCGCTGAATCGGCTCAGAAGTCTTATGGACCCCAAAATGGCCGGCAAGCTGGTGTTCGTGAAAGGTCTTGAGGAGCTGAAGTCTGGCTCCTTCGGGAACAAAAATCGTATTTCCGTGCCACAGCAGCCCTTCTTGTTTTCTGAATGCAGAACTCTCAGATTCAGGACATTGAGCAGAAGCTTGTTCCAGGGCTGACTTTAGGTCGGGTTGAATCAACAGGAAATTCTGGGGGGACAAGATCATGCTAGGAACGACAGTCTCTGGGGTCTCTGGGAACATACGTGAAAGGGCATCTGCTTTTCCATTTTTGGACCCTGGGCGGTAGGTGAGATGAAAATTAAATCTTTAAAAGAATAAAGCCCATCTGGCTTGCTGTGGTCTCAGTCGTTTGGCGGATCTTAGGTATTCCAGATTTTTGATCCGTGAATACCATGATGGGGAGAGCGGCACCTTCAAGGAGATACCGCCATTCCTCTAAAGCAGCTTTTATTGCCAGTAACTCCCGATCCCCCACATCATAGTTCCTTTCCGGCTGGCTCAATTTTCGAGAGAAGAAAGCTATTGGGTTTAACAAAGCTTTAGGACCTTGTCACTGGGACAGGACAGCCCCTATGATGACTTCTGATGCATCGACCTCAAGGACATAAGGTAAGGTTGGATCCGGGTGCTGTAGAACGGGGGCCGAAGTGAACAGAGTTTTTAGTTTATTGAAGGCTTCCTGGGCTTCTTGGGTCCACTGAAAACGGGTAGGCTGGCGGGTGTGCTGGGTAATGGGGGCAATAATGCCAGAAAGAGCTTTAATAAATTTCCTGTTGAAATTTGCGAACCCGATGAACCTTTGAATACCTTTCTTATCAGTAGGGGCTGACCATTCCAGGATGGCAGATACTTTCTGAGGATCCATGGAGATTCCAGATGTGGAAATAATTAGACCCAGGAACTGTATGGATGACTTTTCAAATTCGCACTTTTCCGTTTTTGCGTAGAGCCCGTGCAACCTTAATGTGGCTAGTACCTTCCGGACATGGGTTGTGTGTAAATTCCAAGGTGGCAGAAAAAATGAGAATGTCGTCTAAATAAACGATTACAAAGTAATCCAGGAACTCTCTGAAGATGTTGTTCACGAAATGCTGAAAGGTCGCCGGGGCGTTGCATAGGCCGAAAGGCATAACGAGATATTCGAAATGACCGAAGCGGGTTCTAAAGGCGGTCTTCCATTCATCCCCCTCCCGAATGCGCACGAGATTGTAGGCACCTCGTAGATCCAATTTAGTAAAGATTTGTGCAGTACTGAATCTCTGAAAGAGTTTGGGAACGAGAGGAAGAGGGTATCGATTTTTGATGATGATTTTATTGAGTTCTCTGTAATCCACACAGGGTCAGAGGGTATGATCTTTCTTCTCTACGAAGAAGATTCCGGCACCGGCTGGAGAGGAAGATGGGCGGATGAACTTCTTTTCCAGATTTTCATCAATGTATTGACGCAAGGTCTCGAGCTCAGTCTCTGAAAGTGGGAATATTCGCCCAAAGGGGCTTTCTGCACCAGGCAACAACTCAATAGGACAGTCGTATGGATGGTGCAGTGGTAAGGTATCGGCTTTCTTCTTGTCGAAGAAGTCTAGAAAATCATGGTAAACTGAGGGAACATTTGGATTGGAAGTGGAGGCTGGCTGGACGGTGAGACAACTGGGAGAGGTTGACGTCTCGGGCCTTATGCAGTGCTGACGGCAGTAACCAGATTTGAAGGAGATACTCCCTGTGCTCCAGTCTATATGTGGACTATGTGCCCGCAGCCAAGGGAGTCCCAGGATAACAGGAAACATCGGTGAACAAATAACATCCAGACAGAGGAACTCTTGATGGCCAGAATCAGTTGAGGCAAAAATAGGTAAAGTCTCTTGGGTGACAGGCCCTGAGCAAGGTGTAGATCCATTGGCTAAATGAATCTCAAGTCTTTGTTCCTTTTTCCGCAGGGGAATCTGGTAGTCCTTAGCAACGGAAATGTCCAAAAAGCAACTACAAGCTCCAGAATCAATTATTGCTGGGAATCTGACCTCCTGTCTTGCCAACTGTAATGTGACATGGAGCACCAGGTGAGTTGAGGAGGGTTCCAGGAGATGCAACAGGTTGCTGGAAAAGAGGATCTACAGGGCTGGGTTGGACAGCTGGAGCGAAGATGTCTTTCATTGGGGGTCAGGGCAGGGCGAACCATACCAACCTGCATAGGCCCACTGTTGAACGTGACTGAAGAGGAGGGCGCGTGAGCGGCTGGAGCCATAGGCTGTAAGTGAGAAGGCCAGGAAGGAACGTTCAGACTGTTGCTCCCGCAAGCGCCTGTCAAGTTGGATGGTTAGCTGAATAAGCCCCTCCAAGGTGGCAGGAGCCTCCACTCGTGCTAACTCATCTTTGATAGGTTCAGACAGGCCAAGGCGGAATTGATGCCTGAGGGTGGCCTCATTCCATCCTGTGTCTGCAGCCCAATTTTTAAAGTCCACCGTATTGTCCTCTACAGGGCGCTGTCCTTGTCGTAGGGCATGGAGGGCTGCCTCCGCGGTGGCCGGACGTTGAGGATCATCATATAAGGTGGCCATAGCTTCAAAAAATTAGTCCTAAGTGCTGATGGCGGGGTTCTTTTGCTCCAACAACTGGTGGGCCCAGGATTGAGGTCCCTCAGACAGCAAAGTGATAACAAACCCCACTTTAACAGTTTCTAGAGAGAAGGTCCTTGGCTGTAGGGTCAGGTACAGTATACAGGAGACCTTAAACGCTCTGAACTTCATTTGGTCACCTGAGAAGCGTTCTGGAGTGGGTACACGGGGTTCCGGAGGAGGAAACATCGTCTGATTCGGAAGGTTACTTCCTAACTGAGAGTAGCGGTCCTGTAGGCTCGTCACTGCTTGCGTAAGGGACTTGCCATGTTAAAGTATGGCCGTCGTTCCCGCTTCAAATTTAATTTTAATTTTTTTGCATAAGTCATCCGTGAATAGGAAAGGACGTAACGCACGTCGCCGTTCAAAAAATGACGTCAGTGCGACGTAATTTCGTGCAAAGCACGGCGGGAAATTTCAAAACGGAGCATGCGCAGTACGTTCGGCGCGGGAACGCGCCTAATTTAAATGATACATGCCCCATTTGAATTAGGCGGGCTTGCGCCGGACGGATTTACGATATTCCGCCGCAAGTTTACAGGCAAGTGCTTTGTGAATCAAGCACTTGCCCGTAAAACTTGCGGCGGTGTAACATAAATGTGATATTTACGCAGATTTACGCAATTCTACCTGAATCTGGCCCATTGTGTCTACAAAATAGGGGATAGATTTATGTCATTTTTATTATTATTTTTTTTGACTAGTAATGGCAGTGGTCTGCGATTTTTATCAGAAACTTTTGACACTATTTTGGGACCATTGACATTCATACAACGACCAGAGCTAAAAATTGCCACTGATTACTGTATAAATGTCACTGGCAGGGAAGGGGTTAACTGTGTTCCCTAGGTATGTTCTAACTGTAGGAGGGATTGGACTGACTGGGGAGGAGACCTATCAGTGTTCTAACTTAGTATGAACACACGATCTGTCTCCTCTCCCCTGAGAGAACCGGTATTTGTGTGTTTACACACACACATCCCCATTCTCATTCTGTCACGTGCGATTGCAGGTGCCCAGCGGACATTGAGCCTACTAGGCACGCGCATCGGCTCCTGAGACACGTGGTGGGCGCGCCTGTTACGACGTCTTAAAGGAGCGATGTATAGCTATGGCGATTTGCGCAGCCATGCCAACCTGCCGCAGTATAACTGCAATGGCTGGTCAGCTAGAGGTTATTAAATAATCCAGGACAATTTAGCCCTTAGCATGTCAAAGGGTAGGGTTGTTGTTTTCCAAGATAATAATTTTTGCTGCTATAAATATAAAATGTATCAATCTTCTGAAGTGTTTAGGGATCTTCTGCATTTGGCTAAAAAGTAGTGCTAGTTTTGGGGATTTGTTTAAATCAATATTAGTAAAAGAAGAAATAAGATCATCAACTCTATTCCAAAAACGTTTTACTTTGGGGCATAGCCACCATATGTGAAACTGTCAGGGCTGGGCTCAGCCCTCCCTTCTCTGAGCTGGCCACTCAGCTGTCAGGTTAATTTCCAGATCCTTTCTCTCCACAGTGACTCACCTGTTGATGATCTGCTCATCAGTCTTTCCTTCTTAAAGCCTTCCAGCTCACTTCATCTCTGCCTTCGCCTTTGTCAACATCACAGAGACTTTCTCCTGCATTCCTGTTGTGGACTTGCTCGGCCGGCGTTCCTTCTGGCTCCTGATCCTGCTTGTTGGACTATTACGTTTATCTCTGGCTCCCTGACATTGGCTTGGCCAACTACCCAATCTGGTTACTGAACTCTGGCTTGTTTGACTGCACTTTCTCTCTTTACCTTTGTATTATTATTATTATTATTAAACAAGTGTGATTTAACTGTACTTCTGTCTCGGTCTGATTCATGGTTTCTGACAGAAACATTGTTCCCCCATGTCCCCACTCTCTAAAACATAATGGAGAAGCTCCTGTGACATAAGAAGCTGTCCTTTTTGGAACCAGATACCACCATAGCAAAACTTTGTAGTTAGCATCTATGAAAGAAGTGTTGACCAGGGATCTCAAAGTATTATGAGCTAAATACGATGTATATTATTTACTAATATAATATGTTTATATTCTAGAATTTAATGTTACCCATTTGACAATAACCTCTAAAGAAGCACTCTCAAATAGTCTGAAACATGTCAGGTGTCTATGCAAGTAGGCATTGCAGCTAGCCCAACATTTCTTTACGGGTAGCCATGCTTCATGCGCTGTCAAGGGTATCTGATGCTATATATTTTTCAACTTTTCTATACTACACAATATTGATGTATTGTTTATACATTTAAAACGAGATGTACAATAAAAATATGCTTTTATTACATTCATTGGTCTGTCTAAGTCCATGAGGGGTACACCGTGCATTTTTGCACAAAGGCATTTATTTTTTTCTTGCTGTGTGTAGTAAAGGATATGCAATAGAACAGTTTTATTTGATTAAAATTAGTATACTAAGGTTTGTACCGTCTGATATATACTCGCTTGTGGCATAGTCATTGAAGCATATGGCCCTTTTGATGCACTGTTGATGCAGTCTGACCATACCCACAGTTTTGGCTTGGCACTTCTATATTACCAGACACCTTTTTCTTTGGGGGGTTCAAAAAATGCCCAGCCCCGGGTGCCAGTTGTGCTAGTTACGCCACTGACTATACAATCTGATTGTACAATCTCCTTTAGATTGAACAAATGTATATAACAGGGGAGAAATCTATCTAGACAATCACTATGTAACCAATCAGGCAGGCCCTTGCACTATATAGTTGATGGTAGATCGAAAGGCGATTGGACAATCAGATTACATAGTGGATGTTGAGCTTTTCAGAACCCGGGACACACTTCTCCTGTTTTCAATACTACAGCTCTATCCACATAGGCTGTTATCTCATATCTCATCTCCGGCACACTTCAAACTGGCAAATAAATGATCTATGTAAAATTAAAGTTAAGATAAGAAAAAAAATGTCCATGTATTTAGTGAGAAGGGTGATCACTGATTGCATTTCATTAAAAAAAACCATGCAACTGGAAATGGGTAGTAGCTAGGAGGGTAGATGATGCAGGGTGGGTGCTAATGAGGTCAGCTGGTCAACTCCTACCTATGTCATGACCTATAATCTGTCCAGGAAGTAAGGCAGAAGTATTGGATGCGTGTTTTTAAACAGCCATAAACACAGTTAGGTAAGCGTGTGTAGAATAAATGGAAAGTGTTTTTATTTTTGCAAAATAAGTACATTAAAGGGGTTGTAAAGGTTTGTTTTTTATTTTCTAAATAGGTTACTTTAAGCTAGTGCATTGTTGGTTCACTTACCTTTTCCTTAAATTTTCCTTCTAAATGTTTTTTTCCTTTGTTTTCTTTGTCTGAATTTATCACTTCCTGTTCCTCCTCAGTAAGGTGTTCAGTAAGCTGTTCTAAATGACTTTCCACCGCTCGGATGATGGTGGAAAGCTTACTGAGAAGAAACAGAAGTGAGAAATTCAAACAAAGAAAAAACATTTAGAAGGAAAATCGAAGGAAAAGGTAAGTGAACCAACAATGCACTAGCTTAAAGGAACCAGTTTAGAAAATAAAAGACGAACCTTTACAACCCCTTTAATGCTATATTGGGCTATATTGGTACATATGGGAGCTGGAATTTACAAAATAAAAGTAAATAAACGTGAACTTAGCCTTTACGTTAAACACAAATGTGCCCTTTAAGCTTTAGCAATCAGTTAGTAACATACAAATCACACTTATGTAATTTTTTTTAATCAGCAGACTTTGTGGGTTATATTTTGGGATAAACATCCGGGGGTGTACATTTTTCATTATATTCTTGTTGGGAAAGATTAATGGAAATTCATTGTTTTCTTTTTTCGTTAGTTGTCTGTTCTTGTACTGTGCTAAGTATGTCTGGTCTTACTTTAAGTAGTCCAAATTTTGGAACATCTAATACTTTAATCAGATTCTTAACAAGTAAACAAGTGTTACTATGATTAATTTGTTATGATCCTACAATAAATTACTGTATCTTTATTGCAATAATTCCAAAATAGTTTGTTGTCTAAGCAAGTGCATGTGTGCCCTATGCGTAGTTGCTTTGATGTATTTTTTATTTATGTTGTACTATTAGTTTGACTTTTATATTACTCAACACAAATAGTAAATGCTCAAATGTTACCGTGATGTGTTTTCATGATTTAAAAGCAGCATTTCTTGTAGTTGTAAACTGATCATCATAAATTCATATTTTGCCATACTAGTGTGCAGAAACATTTTGTTTATTTTTGTTGTCTTTACTAGCAAAATTCAGTGATCAGGTACAAGTATTTTTTTTAAAAGGGCCAGAAGCTTTGGAGGCTTTAAGGTGTTTGCAGACCTTTTAAATGACCATCTTATTTACTAAAAAATTTATATTGTGGTCTCTATATTGTGAGCTGCTTTTATTTTTTAATTTTTTCATTTCAGTGGTGTATTATGTAGTATTCATAAATCTCCTGAAGAAGCCATTGACTGGCGAAACATGTAGAGTGGAAGTAACTACATATGTGAACCATATTGAACCATTTGTCTTCCTTTTAAAAATTCATGTTCAGGTGATAACCCAAAACTTTTTCTTTCACTTTCACTTTTTATGGTGATAACGGTCACTAGGAAAAATAGAGTGGGTGAATCTCCCTAAAGGGGGCACAGACAGCAATAGAAATCTGACAGGTTTTGTAATCCTTCTCCACACTATCCAAAACCAGAAAAAAAAGTTTTGCCTTTAGTCTTACTTTAATATTTAGAATAATTTAGAATCAGAGGCTTTAGGTTTTGGAGTTTAAAAGCAGGAGGTTTTAGTGATGGGTTTAAAGGTCAGAGTCTGCTAATTAGGGAGCTTTAAGCATTGCTGGGCTTAGTTTAGAGGGTTTAAAGGTCAGAGGGTTTCGTTTTGGAAGCTTCAATTAAGAGCATTTAGGGCTAGGGCCTTTAGTTTAAAGTTGGGGAATTTAAAGACAGCAGCTTCAGTCAAAATGCTTAAGTGTTGTGTTTTTAAGGGTGAATTTTGGTGCAGGGGGCTTTAGCTTATGACGCTTAAGGTCTGGGGTTTTAGTTTAGTTGGTTTGGGTTTAATGGGCTTTCATTTAGGAGCTTTTTATGGTTGGAACCTTTAAAGATTTGGCACATTAATTGGGGGGATTGCGGGTCAATGGTTTAGTTTAATGCAATTCTTATTTGAGGGCTTTACTTTTTTCTATTTTGTTAAACTTGCTTAGACCTATTCTCGATCATTTTATTCCCTCCATGCTGCAGAAGATCAATTCAAAAATATTGATCACTACACTTCCTCTTATCGGGTGTCTGCGCTGTCTTTAGGAGTCTTCCTGGAGCTCCAGCCTAGCTACTCACACAGACGCATCGCTGTATGTGCACCTGGACGTCAGTCACACCAGAAGCCACACAGACAGTCTCCTGAGTAACAGGAAGGATGTAGTGCCCACCAACTCTAGATTGACAGCTGTGGGAATCTGAGGATTCCGGGATGTTTACTGTGCCAGCTAGAAGTTTAGGTAAATAGTGGACAAGAACGAGCGGTTGCTACAGATTTCTATATGATTAAAAAAATAACTAAATATAGTGCCTCTTGAAAATTGCATCTAGATGAACCTTGAAAGTCTAAGATAAAAGCTTAATACTACTTTAATTTACAGGGCTTTATAGGTCAAATGTCAGCTTAGATAGTTTTAATCCAAAGGTTTTAAGTGTTGGGAGCTTTAGTTTCATTTAGTCGGCATTATGGGTAAGGTTTTTTTTTTAGGTGGATTAATGGTGGGGCCTTTTCGTTTAGGTGGTTAAGGCCCCTTTCACACTGACACGTTTTTCAGTCGGTTCAGCGCTAAAAATAGCGCTCCTATACCGCCTGAAAAAATCGTGCCCTGCAGGCTTCAATGTGAAATCCTGAAGGCTTTCACACTGAAGCGGTGCAATAGCAGGACCGCTCCAAAAGTCCACAGAGGCGCATTGCTGGCGGTATTAACCCTTTTTCGGCTGCTAGCGGGGGTTAAAACCTGCTGCTAGCGGCCCAATATTGCGGTAACTATGATGGTATAGCGCCGCTAAAAATTGTGCCGCTATACCTTTACCGCACCTCCACTGCCTTGTGTGAAAGGGGCCTTAGAGTTAGAGAATTTAAAAATGGTGGACTCAGGGATTTAGCTTACGGGGGTCAAGGGTTGGGAACTTTTGAATTGATAGGTCTGTTGGGGCTGGGGTTTTGGTTTAGAAAGCTTTTAAGTATATTTAAACCCCAAAACAATATTGAAAATATTTCAGCTCACCAGTCCTTAAATGTGGTGGCTGCATTAATTTTTAATGTTTTCAAGCTTTTTTTTACTTTCACCTGGAGATAAAATAAGGGTTAAGGCAGAAACTTCAGAAAATGCACCACATCCCAATAATGTCTAGCAAAAAATGGGGGGAGGAGGGGTAACAAACCCGTGACTTTAACGGTGTTCAAGATAGAAACAAGGTATAGACATGATTACAGCATCAGTAAAATTTCAATATTTTATTATAAAAGTAAAAAACATGAGGAAATAAAACCATCCACATCAAGTTTATAGATCCTGCTGAAGGCATATATACAAACAATACCGCTCAACATGTTTCGCTTTTTGAGCTTCTTCAGGAGTTTCTGGTAAGATGTATATTATGCTAGGAATAACAAAAAGGACAAGGATGATTGTTTGGGATGAACAAACAAGAAACAAATAAGTCACTATTGATATATTGGCAGCTTGCTAGTGCATAGATACATAAAACATATATAGTATATAATCGCATGAATAAAAATGTATACATATGTAGAAGTAGGGGGAGGGGAAAGAAACAAGGCTTACCTAGGCTGCTAAAAAGCTGTATATGAACCTGATTTGGAAATAGAAAAATTATACGTCCCATATATATTCAGAGGACCCCATCTTAAAGGGTTTGTAAAGGAAATATTTTTTTTATCTTAATAGCTTCCTTTACCTTAATGCAGTGCTGTTTTCATGTCCTCATTGTTCATTTTTGCTCTCAAGTTGCTGTAATTCTTCTCTGATCTTCACACTTCCTGGTTGTCTGTTTCCTGATAACCACAGTACTGGGAGCTTTCTCTCTGTGGTCACTAATCAAGGAGGTGTGATTACTGTGCGTCTAAAACCCCACAGCACCAATCAGTTTCGTTTTCCAAACCATCACTGCCCTGTATTGGCTCTGTGGCTCTATACATCACAGAAGCAGGAAACAACATGCAAAAACTAAACTAGAAACTGCAGGCACGTTATATGATTTATTTTTATCTATTTTTAATCATTTTTAAAAGGAATCAGTTAACTATTATATCTCCATACCCTGTAAACAGTAATTTCAGCAAAAAAAAATTCCTTTACAACTCCTTTAACCCCCCTGGCGGTATCCCCGAGCGTGACTCGGGGTGGATTTTTTCTGCTGCGATCCGTATCCCCGAGTCACGCTCGGGGTAGCTATGCAGAGCCTGCAGCGTGCGCTGGCTTACCTTGTCCTGGATCCAGCGATGTCACCGCGCTGTGTGAGCGAGCGGGACCTCGCTCGATTCACACAGCGTCCTCCTGTGCCGCCGATCTCCGTTCCCTGCGACGTTACGACGCACAGGAGCGGAGATCGGCGCCAAATTCAAAAAGGTAAACAAACACATTACATACAGTATACTGTAATCTTATAGATTACAGTACTGTATGTAAAAAAAACACACACCCCTTGTCCCTAGTGGTCTGCCCAGTGTCATGCATGTTCTTTTATATAATAAAAACCTTTCTTTCTCCCTGCAAACTGTAGATTGTCCATAGCAACCAAAAGTGTCCCTTTATGTCAAAAATGGTTTTAGATCAGCTAGAAAACAGCGAAAATAAATTATAATCACTTGCAGAATTGTGCGATAGTGATTTGTGGGGAAATTCGTCATAAAAAAATAAAAAATAATGACAGCGACAATTCTGCAACTGAGAAAATTTCAGTGATTTTGAGTTGATTACATTATTGAATAATGTTTATTAGAATTATATTATTATTTGTTATAATTATTTATAATTATTTATTATATTATAATTTATCATTTTGTTTTTAAAAAAATTTCATACCCGGGATGCCTATTAGATTCTTGTTTGGTCAGATTTAAGTGAGTTATTCACAAGAATTACAGGCCTACAGTATAAAACACCAAATTTCCTTGCAAATAATTGTACCGCTTTTGGTACGTAATTCCAGACAGAATCATACCGCCAGGGAGGTTAATGTCAGATTCCAAATGGTCGCAGGAGGAAGAGAATTTGCATATCCCTAAGAAAGGGAAGGTAAGGAAGTAATGTGAAACAAAACCCAATGTTAGCCATTGATATCATAAGACATCAAAAGCCAGCAGACACAATATTGTAGTATAAAAAATTACCTCTAAAGGGATAATACAAAAAATAGAATCAATTGAAATCCTGCTGGTTGAAAAACAGATCCAGCGCAGGTCTGAGCATTTGAGAAGTGTCCGGCTGGGATGCAAACAAAGCACAAAGCAGGGCTGCACTAGCTCAATGTTGATGATACTAAATCAAGTTGTGCTCAACAAAGGAGCAAATCTGAAAAATCATGAAAAAAAGAGTCTGAACTAAGTCAGTATTAAATAACTAAAGCTGCTCACCATAGAGCAGGGACAGAGAGGTAGGAGAGATGTTCACTCTCCCTCTCTTCGAAAACCTCTGACATTCATTCATATAGTCCTCCCATCCCGGCGGCGTTTGACGTCACCGCAGGGATGCGGACGCAAAAGACTCTGATTTTGACAAGGAAGCAAAAGCGCTGCAGTCACATTTAAAACAACATGGTTACAGCAGCAAATTCCTGAAAAAGGCCTACATCATGGCCAAAAACAAAAATAGAACGTTCTTAATACATGATTCTAAATCTGTTAAATCAAACTCAGGGGTCAGGATGATCACTCGATTTATGCATTACCCTCCCAAATGGGCGTCTATACAAACCCAAATTTATGGCAACATGCCAATCGATAGAAGTGGTGCATATAATGCTGTCTGAGTGTGAGGCATTCTACATCGGTAAAACCAAGCTACCGTTGTTTTCATCGCGTTCGGGACCATGTCTCCCTGGTCTCTAAAAAAAGGATGGAAACACCGATAAGTCGCCATATGGGCCTTACCACAATTTTGATTGCTCAAAAATGCATCTTTTCACCTTGGAGCATATTCCTCCAGGAGACAGAGGTGGTGATTATGATAAAATGCTTTTACAGCAGGAGGTAAGATGGATACATGAATTATCCGTCCTTAAGAATCCTGGGTTAAATGATGCTTTCAGCTTCAGACCTTTTTCTTTAGTGAATTAGTCCTTTTTTTTCCTTCTTTTTTTATTTCAACTTTTTCTTAGTTTCCTCACTTGGATGATCAAATATTTATTACATCATATATTGTGTACTCAATACTTGACAATATTAATTCACTTCTGCTAGGATTGTGACATATTTATACTATGTATATGTACAGTACTTATTGCCTTTTTGTCTTTCTGTAGGTGGATTGCGAGCCTCCCCTGGGCTGCAAATCAATCAATCATGTTGTGTCTATTTATTTATTAAGCTATTTATGCTTGAAGAATTTCTCTTCTATCTGTGTCCCTGCCTGCCTAATCTGTTTCAATAATGGCCGCATGGACGCCAGGGGCACTAATTTGGCTAATCTAGAATCAATCATTTGAGCTTATTTGGGCTTGAGAGGTTTTAGTCCCTGGCCAGTTTGGTGTGGCTTTGTTTTTCCACTACTTATTTAGCCCAGTGATTTGATGTTGCATTTTTCCCACTGCCACTCTCCTCACTTATATGGCCATTATTCCTGTTGGGTTCAATTCTCTTTTTATCCAGCAGGCTTTTCCCTTTGTCAAGATGGCGCTGTTGATTGTTCTGGCTATGGCATCACATCCTGCGTGCCACTTAACATCTGGCACATGCGATCGGCGTCACATCACGTGCGCCCACCCGGACCTCACACATTCACATGGGCATCTTCATTTAGCATCCGCATCCCGGCGGTGATGTCAGATGCCGCCGGGATGGGAGGACTATATGAATGCGGCCATTTGCCACGATCATCTGTCAGAGGTTTTCGAAGAGAGGGAGAGTGAACATCTCTCCTACCTCTCTCTTCATGCCGAACTTCCTCAAAAATCTGATAAGCTATCTATCTGTCCCTGCTCTACTGTGAGCAGCTTTAGTTATTAATTCAATACTGACTTAGTTCATACTTCTCTTTTTTTCATGATTTTTCAGATTTGCTCCTTTTGTTGAGCACAACTTGAATTAGTATAATCAACATTGAGCAAGTGCATCCCAGCCGGACACTTCTCAAATGTTCAGACCTGCACTGGATCTGTTTTTCAATTAGCAGGATTTCAATTGATTCCATTTTTTGTATTATCCCTTTAGAGGTAATTTTTATACTACAATATAGTGTCTGCTGGCTCTTGATGTCTTCTGATATCAGTGGCTAACATTGGGTTTTGTTTCCCATTACTTCCTTACCTTCCCTTTGTTAGGTATATGCAAATTCTCTTGAATATATATGGGACATATAATTTTTCTATTTCCAAATCAAGTTCATATACAGCTTTTTGGCAGCCTAAGTAAGCCTTGTTTCTTCCCCTCCCCCTATTTCTACATATGTATACATTCATGTGATTATTTACTATATATGTATTATGTATCTATGCACTGGCAAGTTTCCAATATATCAATAGTGACTAAATTGTTTCTTGTTAGTTCATCCCATTATGGCTCTCTCAGCAGAGCGCACTGTCATTGGCCAAATCAAGTTGGTCAGGTGCATGCTTTGGCCAATCATCATAGAGTAATGCTCTGCGATCTCACAGTGCTTATGGGGCATTCGGCGACACTCAAATTTCCCACAAATGCCCCATAATATTCATTGTTCGGCAAAGGTCGAACACCCGATGTTCGAGTCAAACTTACGTTCGACTCGATCATCGAGCTCATCCCTACTCTGTAAATACAGAGAAAATTCTCTAGGTGAAAGTGGAACTTCAATGCTCCTGCTCTTAACTTTGATGATGAACTGTTCCACAGTGCCTGCAGCTACAGAGGTCAGTGAGGATTTTAAAGCTCATTTAATATAATTTAATGTAAATATTTGAATGTTCATAGCTTAGCCACAGGATCACTGTAAATTAAAAAAATATATTTAAATTTGCAAACAAGCCTGTTGGTCTTTTTAGCCAGGCCAGGCCATATCTAGATTTAACCTCAACCTATTGGTACCATTTGTAGTGTTGATAATGCCTACATGTTATTATAAACTGGCCTTTACATACAAGACTGACCTCTCAAATGAGATTTGGACTGGATGTATCATGAAATGGAGAGGAATTCCAGGTTGCAATTTATCAATTTCCCACGATGAATGATGCTAGTTATCATTTCCCTTAAGATAGATAGATAGATAGATAGATAGATAGATAGATAGATAGATAGATAGATAGATAGATAGATATTGTTTTTCACTATTACCATGTAATAAAGCCACAGGATTTTATGTGATTGAACCAAGAAAAGTCATTCACAAATACCTATGTACATAGAAGTATTTATTGTTTATTTTGTTACATGGTTAAAGGTGAAAAAACACCTGGTAATGATGCCCCTCCAGCCCCCCCCCCCCGTTTACTTAACTGAGCCTGTTCACCTGCTGTGTGAGTCCCCTGGCGTCCTCTTCTCCACGGAGTCTGGCCATTGATTGGATAGATTGATAGCAGCACAGCCATTGGCTTGCGCTGCTGTCAATCACATTCAATGATGCGGCTGCCGGGGGGCAGGACCGAGTCATACACCCTGTGTCTATGAACGCAGTGTGTATGACAAGGAGCGCGCCCGCAAGCTAACCTCCTCAGGATAGAGCTTCCCAGAGGGGGGTTAGCTATTGCAGGGAGGATCCAAAACAGTCGCCGAGGAACACCAGAACAGGAGGATCGGGGCCACTCTGTGCAAAACAAACTGCACAGTGGAGGTAAGTATAACATGTTTGTTATTTAAAAAATAAAAATAAAAAAACATACAACCCCTTTAAGAAAAGAAAATGTCTAATCCTGCAAAATTGTATACAATGTGGAAGTAAAAAAAACATTAAAACACACGAATAGAGATAAATACACAAGTCAAAGGTGTATGCACTCCAATGCGATTGATTTCCAAGTTGTGGTTATGATGACAATATTTTGTAACATGCTTCGCTTTATTAAAATCCTAATAAGCTATTTACAGCCGTAACAATGTACTGCAATAGGATGCTGTAAGTTCACTTTAAATTGACTGGCATGACAACTACAACATTATGCACCATGTGTAATTTTGATAGTCCATGAAATCTAAGACGTCACATTTATCCGCAGGCTGAATAATAATAAGTCTGCTGTCTACTGTCAGAGTTTTAATAGCTTCTGTTACTGCAAGATTGTGCAGTGTTTAATGCTGCAAGTTGGTATCCTGTAAAACATCTTGCATCATTAAACAGTCTGAACTTTTGATTGATGTGTCCCATGACTTAGGGTCAAAGGTGATTTTTGTCAACAAATGTTTGGGAATTATGTTTGAAATATTCCTTTAAAAGCAATCTGACAATATTTCTAGCAATCCACCATTCCATGCCAAGTTGTTTCAAAGTATCTCTGTGTAGAATGCAATTGAACTGATAAGCGCACAATCAAAGTAATACAGACTCTTCCGTCTTGGCAATGGCAAATGCAAGATTTTACAGACTCCAGGAATTCCAAATGTAACAGTAAAACAGGAACTATCACAAAACAAAAATGCAATTTTCAAGTAAGCAATTACATCGATTGTTGCATTTTGTTCAGTTTAAAGAGACACAGTCACAAGAGATAAATAAAGGCTACCATTACTGAAATTTGAGAATCCTAGTTCCCTAACTGAGTCTCTTATAAGTTGTCTGAATCATTGGCCTGAAACAGATACACAGATAAGTATGGATGAGCAGATCACACTTTGGGTTTAGCTCGAGGCGGGTTTTGCAGAACATAACTAGCAATTATAGTTTATCAAATTATTCATGAAGCCCAGAAATTTCAATAAATGCACCACCCCCTATAGAGTATAACAAGAAATAGTGTATAGGCCCCAAGGGGGCAGTAAGCGGAATTTAAAAGTGCAAATATACAAACAATACCCAATTTTTATTGATACATAAACAGTGTGAAACTACTTATACAATTAGGGCTATAGATAGCCCAATGGTCATATTACAAAAGAATGGTTGCCTCTATATGTTTCACCACAAATATGGCTTCTTCTGGTGCTTTTTTAGGACCTTTATTTTAAAACATTACCACTAACAATTACTTGCTGAATCCAAACTCCATTAAAGGATCAGTTCACCTTTGTAAAAAAGTATAACAAGCACACCTTTTTGCAGGTAAAATATATACATTTATTTATTAGGAGCCTGTAAAGCATTGCAGATTGTCAGTGTAAACTGTCTGCTCCTACCTCGTACCAGCAGGCAGTTAAACACTAACAAGAAGCATCAATTAATTCCATAAATAGCTCAACAGTAATAGTTTATTGAGAACTACAATCTGACACCTGAAAATCCTGCCGCCAGTTGTAGTTCTCACATTCACAGAACTGTGTGAATGAAGACACAGCTGGGTGGGTGGAGCCCTGCACAGCTGCACTTTTTTAAATTGTGAAAGCGGGTGCAGGGAGAAGATCCCCCATCTCACATTGGATGATTGTGGTTGGGGTGGGGGGGGGTGCTGCATGTTTCACCCTAAATATGGGTGTAACATGTTGCGAAAGGTCAACTTAACCTTTAAAGTGGGGGTCAGCAACCAGTAGATGACTGGTAAACCATGGTCTGGGCTTGCCGACCCACCATTCCAAAGCATCAGAGTGCAATTCAGAGGGACTACTTGTAAAGATGGAGCTGTAGTAGGAAGCAAGAGCTGCATAAGCCGATGCCTCCTCTGTAGTGCCGAGTACACATGCCACAGTCGCAGCAGTAGTTATACGCTCTGTCATGATTGGTGGGTGTAGCACTTGCCAAGCATGACCCATTCAAGTGAATGAGGCCACTTTGCAAGTGCCCTGCAACCTTGTGCAGTACAACAATTTAAGGGGTTAACGCAAGCAGCATTGTGTTGCTTTTTCACCACCTGCTTCAACCCTTTGGACCCCACAGAAGCATGCAGTTGCAGGGCAATTGCAGAGTGGCCTTATTTACTTAATTGGTTTGTGATTGGCAGGTGATAGCACCCACCAAAAGTAACTGGGGGCCTAATATTTACTGTGGCATGTTTACACCTTTGGCTGCTGCCACAACAGCTAAAGGAGGTACAGTAGGGATTCGGGGCAGGGTTTGACCACCCCCCAATTTTACATGTGAATGATCTCTAAGGGTGCTGCTGCCGAATGCAACTAAGGGCTCATTCACAACTGCAACAGGCACTGCTGCTCCTCTGAAAAGTGGTCTGTGTGTGTTTGACAGGTGGTGAGGAGGCGATATGTTGCCTCCTCACCAGCTTATTTAAACCCATGATTGCCATGCAATGTATGTGATTGTGACATATTGTAATATGGCAATTAGAGGCTTAAATCAGGTGTAAGGAGGTGAGACTGGGCAACACTGTGCCCGATGATCTTTGACTTCTCATGTTGTTCAGGTAGATCTTCATCTCTTTAAAGTGGTTGTAAACCACTGCGTTTGTAACCCCCCCCCCAAAAAAAAGGAGGTCCTGTTTCTTTAAAGCATAAATAACAGCACAGTACACGTGCTGTGTAATTTGTCCCTTTGTTTAATCTAAAATACCTGGTTGATGCTGGCTTGTTCTCCCCTCCACCTTTGTAAACTGACCATGTTTATTATGGCTGCTAATCCATAATACCATGGTCAGTTTTTGTGTCTCGTCATCTCGCTGTCTCTCCTTTCCCCCCTCCCTCCCTGTCAGTCTGTGCCGACCTGCTTCTCGACCCGCCCCTCCCCTCCTGCTACTAAAATAACTGTTTCTTATTCCTAGAATCCACTATGTTAGATTAAGTTATGTGCCCCAGTGTACAAGCTTTATAAAAAAAATATGCAGCTTTATACCTTATTTCATAGCGCCTCTCTGCGCTCATGTGAATGCCCGCGTCTCTCCTCCTCTCCTTCTCTCCTCCTGGCTGACATCAGCAGGGTATTCTCAGCCCCTCCCACTGTAATTATCAGATTTGGAGAGAAGAGCAGCAGGCAGTCACGTGAAATAAGGTATAAAGCTACATATTTTTTATATAGCATGTACACTAGGGCACATAACTTAATCTAACACAGTGGGGGAGATTTAATAATACTGGAGCATTCATAATCTGGTGCAGCTGTCCATGGTTGTCAATCAGCTTCTAACTTCAGCATGTTCAATTAAGGGTTGCTAATAAAACCTGGAAGCTGATTGGTTTCTGCGCAGAAAGACATCAGAATTGGCATTCTCCAGCTTTAGTAAATCTCCCCCAGTGTATCCTAGGAATAAGACATCATGGGCCGGATTCAGATAGCCTTTACGCCGGCTTATCTATTTATACGCCGCGTAAGTGCTACGAAGCGCCGGCGTATCTTCTTTCTGTATTCAGAAAGCTAGTTACGCCCGAATCTCCCTAAGAACCGACCGGCGTAAGTGTCTTACACCGTCGTATCTTAGACTGCATATTTACACTGGCCGCTAGGTGTCGCTTCCGTATATTTACACAATGAATATGCTAATTAGGTAGATACGCCGATTCAGAAACGTACGTCCGCCCGGCGCATTTTTTTTTACGTTGTTTACAGTAGGCGTTTTCCGGCGTAAAGTTACCCCTGCTATATGAGGGGTATCCTATGTTAAGTATAGACGTCGTTCCCGCGTCGAGTTTTGAAAAGTTTACGTTGTTTGCGTAAGTCGTTCGCAAATAGGGCTGTACGTAAGTTACGTTCATGTCTAAAGCAATGATGATTTGCGGCATAATTTCGAGCATGCGCACTGGGATTTTTTCACGAACGCCGCATGCGCCGTTCGTAAAATATGTCAAATACGTGGGGTCACAGTGAATTTAAATAAAACAAGCCCACATCATCAACATTTGAATTAGGCGGGCTTACGCCGGACCACAGACGTTACGCCGCCATAACTAAGAGTGCAAGTTCTTTCTGAATACGGAACTTGCGCCCTAATTTACGGCGGCGTAATGTATCTGAGATATGTTACGCCATGCGGATAGATACACCAATGTATCTGAATCCGGCCCAGTGGCTTTACATCCACTTTAAACACTGAACAACATTGGGAAAACACTCTTCTCTTTGCAGCTACCTCCCAAAGCAGTCCCTTTAGCAGCAGGACAAAAATTGGATAGCACTGGGTTTATATCCACTTTAAGAACACTGAACAACATTAAGAACATCCTGACAAATGTCCCGCAAATTTGCGGTTTCAACTTCTTCATTGAGCCCACCTATAAATGCAACTTGGATGACATGCAATTATAATATTTATGAGAAAGAAGTAGATGACCTAGCATATTTCTGATTTGCTACTCTACAGATGTCCTATTTTTTTTTTTTATAAATTCTTTATTTTAGTTTTTCTTGCACAAAGATATTAATACACCATTCATAAAATAAATCTACACAACAGTTCTGTTATTTTAAGCATAACATCTTATTTTCCTTAACATTAGTTACTCTTTCAAAAACAATAATGCCACGTACACACAACCGTTTTTCATGAAGAGAAAAATGCCATTTTTTAAATTGGTCATTAAAAATGATTATGTGTAGGCTCCAGAGCATTTTTCGCGACGTGAAAAATGGGCATTGAAAATTTAGAACATGCTCTAATTTTTCTCGTAATTTTTCACGACGTGAAAAACGGTCCTGTGTAGGCTTTAACGACGGGAAAAATGTGCATGCTCAGAAGCAAGTTATGAGACGGGAGCACTCGTTCTGGTAAAACTAGCGTTTGTAATGGAGATAGCACATTCAACACGCTGTAACAGACTGAAAAGCACGAAGACTGGAAAGCACAAATCGTCTCTCACCAAACTTTTACTAACACGAAATTAGCAAAAGCAGCCCAAAGGGTGGCCCCATCCGAATGGAACTTCCCCTTTATAGTGCCGTCGTACGTGTTGTACATCATTGCGCTATGCTCGAGCATTTTTTTTCACGATCGTGTGTATGCAAGGCAGGCTTGACAAGAATTACGTCGAGAAAAACTTTGTTTTTTTCCATGACTTTAAAAACGGTCGTGTGTACACGGCATAACAGTTTTTCAGTTCTACTTCAACTATCTCATCATTTTAATCACACTTTTATATAGGTCTACTTTAATCCCATATCTTTGTTCTATTTTCATTACCTTGTTCCCCACCCTGGTTATCCCCCAATACAAGAAGAAAAAGTATCATAGAAATTAAAACGTACAACATGTATATAGAAAGATAAGTAAAAGAAGAAGAAAGAGAGAAAAAAAAACTCCACATCTCCCCTCCCTCCCTCGGCTCCTCCCCCCTCACGTCAATTGTTCCCTATAATATAAGGAGTCCAGATTTTGCGATAGTTGTCCTCCTGCTCCCTTAGCGTCATTGTGAGATTTTCCATTTGTTGAATTTCTGTTATTTTAGCAAACCATTGTGGTCTAGTAGGAGAGACAGTACTTTTCCATAGAGTTGGAATACATTCTTTAGCTGTCGTAAGTAGATGTCTCAGCAAATATTTTTTATATTTTTCGGATGATAAAGGGATATCAAACAGCAAAAAGGCAGCAGGATTCTCTCCAAGAGACACATCTGTAATTTCTTTAATTGTTTCAGAACCATTTTCCAAAAATCTTTTATACCCGGGCATTCCCAAAAGATGCGTACCAAAGTGCCCACCGATCCTTGACATCGCTAACAAAGATTCAACACCTGTGGGAATATCCGATTCAATTCTGCCGGGGTTCTATACCATCTACTCAGAATCTTATACCCCCCTTCTTGGTATCTAGTTGCCAATGACGCCTTATGTGTGAACCTGAATATCTTTTTTCTCTGCATCTCAGAGAATGTGACCCCCAGATCTCTTTCCCATGCCTGTATAAAGCCCAGTTCTTGTGGGGCTTTTGATTCGGTCAACAGGGCGTACATTAATGATAGTGAATATCTCACTAAGTCCCCCTTTAGACATATCTTCTCGAACTTAGATGGTATAGATATTTCTGTCATTCGCTGTGAAATTGATCGAAGAAAAGCATTAACCTGCATTCGTCTAAATGGGTCCACTTCCCCTGAGAATTCATGCTCTATCGCCTCTCTAGACCTCACTTGATTATCCTTCAAAAATGTACCAGTCTACTTCTGCCCCGTCGTTTTAGGTTGGTGAAACCTTGATCTTTTAGGCCCGGCTCAAATGTCGGGTTTCCCAGAAGCTGGGAAATATCCTTTTCACTATAGTATTCCATTTCACTTACAGAGCCATTTGAATAACTGCCACTGTTTTGAGAGTGAACCACCACTACTGCTATATGATCATTACATCCTCAATATTTATACATATGGGGCCGGATTCAAGTAGATCTGCGCATTTTTAGGCGGGCGTAGCGCATCTCATATGCGCTACGCCGACGTAAAGCAGAGAGGCAAGCACCCAATTCAAAATGCAAATGCTTCCAACATGCTTCCAACATTGCGCCGGCGTAACGTAAATTTGTCGGCGTAAGCCCGCCTAATTCAAAGTAGGTGGAAGGTGGGCGTGATCCATTTAAATGAACCGTGACCCCATGCAAATGATGGGTCGAACGAACGGCGCATGCGCCGTCCCCTGGACGCTTCACAGTGCGCATGCTCAGAATCACGTTGGAACGAAAACCTAAGATACATCGAATCACTGAACGTAACCTACGCCCTATTCACATAGTACTACGTAAACAACGTAAAATATGACAGCTGTTCTCTCGTCCATACCTTTCCCTTTCGATGCGCCTCCAATATGTGGAATAACTTTATGCCGGACCTACGCCTTACGTAAACGGCGTAGATTACTGCGACGGGCGCAAGTACGTTCATGAATCGGCGTATCTCAGTCATTTGCATATTCGACGCGTAAATCAATGGGAGCGCCCCTTGCGGCCAGCGTAATTATGCGCCCAAGATACGCCAGCGTAGTAAAGTTACGTCGGTCGGAGGAAGCCTATTTTCAGGCGTATCTGGTTCTATGGGCACGGAGCATAGATACGACGGCGCACATTTACACTTACGTGGCGTATCTGTAGATACGTCGGCGTAAGTGCTACGAGAATCGGGGCCAATATGTTTTGAAAAATCTTTTTAAATTATATTGATTTATATTTTAGGATGTATTCGTATATTTTTTGATGATCATCTTGGGAATTTTTGGGGTTTTGTAAGTATATTTGTAAGTATATTTATGTTTTTAATCACCTTCCATCTGGTCTGTGTATAAAAATGGCCAGATGGGAGCTCCACCGAAACTACCCATATATCCTTCACAATCTGCGGTTCATTCGTGCTCACAGAGTGCGCACCCATGAGCCTGGTGATCACTGATTACACAACTGGGTACAGGACCAACAAAATGCTACAGGCATGTCTAATTACAGTGATCACTTTTGTAAACATTGAAAGTGAAAGTCAAGATTGGTTCTCTCTCCTTCCACAGATATCACAGATATCCAATCATACCTCTTATGCTGCATACACACGATCAGTCCATCCGATGAGAACAAACCGATGGACCGTTTTCATCGGTTAACCGATGAAGCTGACTGATGGTCCGTCGCACCTACACACCATCGGTTAAAAAACCGAACGTGTCAGAACGCGGTGACGTAAAACACAATGACGTGCTGAAAAAAACGAAGTTCAATGCTTCCAAGCATGCGTCGAGTTGATTCTGAGCATGCCTGGATTTTTAACCGATGGTTGTGCCTACTAACGATCGGTTTTGACCAATCGGTTAGGAATCCATTGTTTAAATTTAAAACAAGTTAGGTTATTTAACCATCGGTTAAAAAAAAGCAATGGGGGTCACACACGATCGGTTTTGACTCATGAAAACGGTTTATCAGACCGTTGTCCTCTATTTAACCTATCGTGTGTACGAGGCCTGAGAGAAGAGAGAACCATTTCAGCAGCCCCAACCCCATATGAGTGTTCTAATCATCACCATACCCCCATATCAGTGTCCTGATCACCGCCATACACCACACCAGTGTCTTGATCACCGCCATACCCCATATCAGTGTCCTAATCATCGCCGCTATAAATTTGAAGGTGCTCCTTGGATTTTGCACCTCTCTATGAGGCTGTGAAAAAGTCTCACATATGTGGTATTGCCATACTCGGAAGGAGTAGCAGAATTTGTTTTATGATGTAATATGTATGCCTAAGCTGTGTGTAACAACTTGCCAACCGCCTAATTTGTTTGACGTTAACCACTTGCTTACTGGGCACTTAAACCCCCTTCGTTCCCGGACCAATTTTCAGCTTTCAGCACTCTCACACTTTGAATGTTAATTACTCAGTCATACAACATTGTATCCAAATGAATTTTCTGTCCTTTTTTTCATACAAACAGAGCTTTCTTTTGGTGGTATTTGATCACCTCTGGACTTTTTATTTTTTGCGCTATAAATGAAAAAAGACGGAAAATTTTGAAAAAAAATGCATTTTTCTTAGTTAATGCGATAAAATTTAGCAAAATATTAATTTTTCTTCATAAATTTTGGCCACAATTTATACTGCTACATATCTTTGGTAAAAATAACCCAAATTAGTGGATATTATTTGCTCTTTGTGAAAGTTCGAGAGTCTACAAGCTATGGTGCAAATCATAAAAAAATTATCACACCTGTTGTACCAGTGCCTATCTAATTTCTTGGGGCCCTGAACACGCCAGGAAAGTACAAATACCCCCCAAATGACCCCTTTTTAGAAAGTAGACATTCCAAGGTATTTAGTAAGATGCATGATGAGGTTTTTGATGTTGTAATTTTTTCCCACAATTCTTTGCAAAATTAATATTTTTTTTATTTATTTTTTCCCCCTCACAAAATTGTCATTGTAATAGGTTATTTCTCTCACATGGCATGTGTATACCACAAATGACACCCCAAAATACATTCTGCTACTCCTCCTGAGTATGGCGATACCACATATGTGGGACTTTTTCACAGCCTGGCCACATACAGAGCCCCAATATGCAGGGAGCACCATCAGGGGTTTTAGGAGCATAAATTATACATCTAACTTGTTGACTACCTATTACACTTTTGAAGGCCCTGGAGCACCTGGACAATGGAAATGCCCACAAAGTGACCCCATTTTGGAAAGCTAACACCCCAATGTATAATCTTAGAGGCATAATGAGTCTTTTGAACGATTCATGTTTTTCCAAACATTTCTGGAAAATGTGGAAAAAAAATGAAAATGCAATTTTTTTATGCAAAGTTGTCCATTTATAAGATATTGCCAACACATAGCCTGTACATAGCAAAAATTACACCCCAAAATACATTCTGCTACTCCTCCTGAGTATGGCGATACCACATATGTGGGACTTTTTCACAGCCTGGCCACATACAGAGCCCCAATATGCAGGGAGCACCATCAGGTGTTCTAGGAGCATAAATTACACATCTAACTTGTTGACTACCTATTACACTTTTGAAGGCCCTGGAGCACCTGGACAATGGAAATGCCCACAAAGTGACCCCATTTTGGAAAGCTAACACCCCAACGTATAATCTTAGAGGCACAATGAGTCTTTTGAACGATTCATTTTTTCCAAACGTTTCTGGAAAATGTGGAAAAAAAATTAAAACACAATTTTTTTATGCAAAGTTGTCCATTTATAAGATATTGCCAACACATAGCCTGTACATAGCAAAAATTACACCCCAAAATACATTCTGCTACTCCTCCTGAGTATGGCGATACCACATGTGTGGGACTTTTTCACAGCCTGACCACATACAGAGTGTCAGGGATCGGATGGGAGACTGAATTGATGAGGTCGGCCTCTCTTATATCTCCTGTCCTGGCTCCGCTGAAGGTGAAACAGAGGAAGCTGAAGGACAGGAGGGACACGAGTGCCTGGAGCCGGGGGTCCCGGGAGAACAGCTTGGCAGGGTTCAGCGGCCTGGAGTAGTCCGTGATGAGTTGCGCATGAACAAGTGAAAGCCAGGCAGGTAACCGAGGGTTAACAGTGACCAGGGGCATAGACAGGAGCAAGGTCTCAGGGATAGCCAGGTTCGTCAGCAAGCGGGCAGTGAGGTACCGAATCGTAGACAGAGCAGAGTCAGGAACGGAGCCGGGTCAGAATACTGGGAAAACATACAGGATCAAGCAGGATTACAGAAACAAGCTGAAGATCAGTCAGCAAGGGCACAAGAGCCCAGACACCCTTTAAATAGGCTGTCTGGCGCCAAACTGAATTAGGATCGTACGTGTGCCCGTATCTGTGCGCATGCGTGCCCGCAATTGCGAGCTCTGGCGCGCATGCGCGCATTTGTGAGCCATTCTATGGCAAAGACTATGCGCTTGCGCACGTCTATGTGCAAAGCGTCTTACGGGAATTCCCTGACACAGAGGCCCAACATGCAAGGAACACCAACAGGTTATCTAGGGACACATAGCATACACATGACAAGAATTACACCCCAAAATACATTATGCTAAGCAAAGGGTAAACAAAAAATGTACCTGTGGTTTTAGTAGAGCAGTTGTCCACGGGAGGATAGCACTGGTCCAGGCAGCAGGCAGGGACTTGGTCAGCAAAAGAAAATGCAATTGTCCAGGCAACAGGCATGATGGCATAGGTCCTACAGGCAGCAGGCAGAAGTAGGGCCTCGTTCAGGACAGAATGGGGACAGGGGTAGAGGCTTCTCCCACCCAAATCTCTTTGAAGCCTCCGGGCAACCAGACCCTAATCTAGAATGAGAAAACAAAAACAATAGTTTTCTTCATCCAGAAAAACAATTCTGGAGCCCCTCACATGTGAGACCCCTGTGCTATGAATCCCACTAGTCCACTGGCAGGGTATAAGATCAGTCCAAGAGGCAGGCAAAAAAAAAGGTCAAACGGTCCAGGGTCAGTTCCAGATCAGGCAGAGGTATAAACAGAATCGGTAGGCATAAGCGTGGTCAAATAACAGTCCAGGGTCAGTTCCATATCAGGCAGAGGTATAAACAGAATCGGTAGGCAGAAGCGTGGTCAAATAACAGTCCAGGGTCAGTTCCATATCAGGCAGAGGTATAAACAGAATCGGTAGGCAGAAGCGTGGTCAAATAACAAGCCAGGGTCAAATACAGAGCAAGCAGAGGCATTAGGGGTGTAAAGGTAAATGGCAGGAAGTGACTAATAATTTAGTAAGGAATGATAACGGCGGAAACAGTCAACTATGCAGAGGCCTGGTTGGGAAGGGCATTGGGCACAATAAAAACGGGTGTCCCTTCTCACTCCTTCTTTGGAGCACACTCGGCATTTCTTTTGGGAATTTCGGCCTGTTGGTCCGGGAGGGATTTTATCTGGGAAGTGGCGCTCGTAGAGTCGGCTTACCACATCGGATCGAATGGTTGCTGGTGGGTTGCTGGGGTATAAAAGGGCAGTGGTGACTTCCTCCTGGTAATAAAGGTAGGATTTGGGTCTTGGAGTGGATTTTCGATATAATACGTAGGTGTTGTATATGGCCAAATTGAATAAGTAAATGGAAACTTTTTTATACCACTGGTATGATCGTCTTGTGGAAAGGTAGGGCTCGATCATTTGATCATTGAAATCGACACCCCCCATGAACTTATTGTATTCGTGGATACATTTAGGTTTCTGGATTTGCCCATTCCTCCTTCTGATGGTAACGCATGTATTGTTGTGGATGGTAGAAAGCACGTACACATCCCTTTTGTCCCTCCATTTCACGGCCAGAACTTCCTCATTCCGTAAACTTGCCGTCTCCCCTTTTCTTAGCTTCTTGGTGACGAGGCTTTGAGGAAAGCCCTTCAGGTTCGTCCGTACTGTGCCACATGCTAGTGTCTTCTTTCTATACAGGTTTCGGAAAAGGGGCAAACTTGTATAGAAATTGTCCACATACAAGTGGTAGCCTTTCTCCATGAGTGGGTTTAGGAGTTGCCAAACAATTTTCCCGCTGGTTCCTACATAGTCTGGGCAATTAGGGGGGTGTAGCTGGCTGTCCTTTCCTTCGTATACATTGAAGGCATACGTATATCCGGTGGCTCGGTCGCACAATTTATAGAGCTTCACTCCATAGCGGGCCCTTTTGGAGGGAATAAATTGCTTTATGCCGAGCCTGCCAGTAAATTTTATAAGGGACTCATCCACGCATATGTTTTGGTCCGGGGTAAACAACTGGGGGAAAATTTGGGAAAAATAATCAAGTAGTGGCCGAATTTTATAAAGTTTGTCAAAATTTGGGTCATTTCGGGGAGGGCACTGGGTATTATCACTGTAGTGTAGGAATCGCATGATCATTTGATATCTGGACCTGGGCATTTTTGAGGAAAAGATGGGCATGTGGTAGATGGGGCGTTTTGACCAATATGATCGTACTTGGCTTTTATGATTTAGTCCCATACAGAATACAAGGCCCAAAAAATGTTTAAACTCTTCCACTGTTAGGGGTCTCCATTGGAAGGGACGGGCAAAATAGGATGTGGGGTGACTGGAAATAAATTGTTCGGCATAAAGATTGGACTGGGAAACAATTGAGGCAAGCATGTCCTCAGTAAAAATGAAATTGAAAAAATCTATTGGGGCAAAATTTTCTGTGTCACCTGGACTCCTGGCTGGGCAGTGAAAGGGGGAATGTTGGCTTCTCCTGAATTAGGAGGAAGCCACAAGGGGTTCTGAAGGGAATAGGGAAGGCTGGCATGGGACCTACTGGTACGTGACCTTGCTTGACGAGGTGTTGCGGTTCTGGTGGATGGCACAGCGGTTCTGGTGGATGGCACAGCAGTGCTGGTGGATGGCACTGCCTCCTTAGCAATACGCCTTCGTCTGGCAGGCCGACCCTCTTCCTCCTCTTCCTCGTCTTCCTCGTCTTCCTCCTCTTCCTCCTCTTCCTCCTCTTCTTCCTCTTCTTCCTCTTCTTCCTCTTCTTCCTCTTCCTCCTCTTCCTCCTCTTCCTCCTCTTTTTCCTCTTCCTCTTCACTGCTAACTACCGACTCATAGTCAACATCTGATTCGGCGTCTGACCTTTCGGAGGAATCCGAATCGCAGAGCTCCCCGTTGCTCGGCCGCAATAATTTCGTATGCCTCCTTAAGTGAAAAAGATCTTTTAGCCATCGATGGCAATGACAAAAGATGGCACGTGGCACTGATGGCACTGACAGGTGGCACTGATGGCAAATGGGACTGGCAGATGGCACGGGCAGATGGCACTGATGGCAGGTAGCACTGATGGCAGGTAGCACTGATGGCAGGTGGCACGGGCAGATGGCACGGGCAGATGGCACGGGCAGATGGCACGGGCAGATGGCACTGGCAGGTGGCACTGGCAGGTGGCACTGATGGCAGATTGCACTGGCAGGTGGCACTGATGGCAGATTGCACTGATGGCAGATTGCACTGATGGCAGATGGCACGAGCAGGCGGCACTGGCAGGTGGCACTGATGGCAGGGGCAGGTGGCACTGATGGCAGGGGCAGGTGGCACTGATGGCAGGGGCAGGTGGCTCTGATGGCAGGGGCAGGTGGCTCTGATGAGAATGCACTGGCTGGTGGCACTGGCTGATGGCACTGGAAGGTGGCACTGGAAGGTGGCACTGGCAGGGACTGTGGGCAGTGTTTGTGTCACTCACTAGGTTTTTTTTTCACTGTATCTTTACTGTAGATCTCTCTCTCCTCACACGCGGTCTGTGTGTGAGGAGAGATAGCCGGCGATGAGAGATGATCTCATTTGTTTACATTTGAGATCATCTCTCATTGGACGGCTAGATCGAGTGCTGAATGGCTGCTGTGATTGGCCATTCAGCACGATCTGTGATTGGCTGTGTCCGAGGGACACGGCCAACACAGTTTTCTGCAGAAGCGCGCTCGCGGGGACGCGCTTTCAGCAGAGAAACGGCAGGCCGTTTAAACACGGCCACTTGGCACTTCAGGTCCGCGCTGCAGACGTATTTTTACTATAGCGCGGATCTGAAGTGGTTAAATACTGGGGTTATGGCTGCAGCTATATGCCATAATGCTGGTATTTTCTCTTCCCTCAGGTGTCAAACTTTCAGATAAAAGTGATTCCTAAGGCAGATTTGCATATGTGGACTGGCGCTGGTGGTGGCTTGGCATAGTGATAAGTGATAGCAAGATGGCTGTAGCTCATCTCTATCATGATCTATCATGTTTCTATCGTTTCTCAGATCATGTAAACACAGCTTTATACTTTTTTTTTTTTTTATCTTTTGTTTTTAAAGGTAGAGGAGACATTTGGGGTCTTATTGACCCCAGATCTCTCCATAAAAAGAACCCTTCATTTCTATCACAAGGGATGTTTACATTTCTTGTGATAGCAATAAAAGTGATAAAAAAAATTAAATGTAAGAAAAAGTGTAAAAATAAAAATGTAGGATATATTAAATAATATATATATTTTTTTATTTAACCGCTTGCTGACCGCCGCACATACGTTTTTGTCGGCAGAAGGGCTCGTACAGGTAAATGGGCGTACCCTTACATCCCTTTGAATTTGCTTCCTTGCAGGCATGTGGGAGCATGCCCGCGGGTCCCGCAAACTTGATGTTACCTACCCCTCAAATTTGGGGTCTCTGTGACTCCAGGTCGCCAAGATACGACCCTCAAAGTTGATCTTTTTTTTAACCACTTGATATACGTCGGCAGAATGGCATGGGCAGGCAAAGCAACGTACAGGTACGTATCTGCCGCCTAGCCACCGGTGTCCTGCGATCGTGTCACGGAGCGGCAGAACGGGGAGATGCCTTTGTAAACAAGGCATTTCCCTGATTCTGCCTAGTGACATGACAGAGATCTAGTTCTCTCTGTCATCGGGTGCAGTGATCGCTGTCATGTCAGTGGTAGCCCATCCCCCCACAGTTAGAATCACTGCCTAGGACACACTTAACCCCTTGATTGCCCCCTAGTGTTTAAAGTGGTTGTAAACCCTCCTGGGTGAGTTGCACCTACAGGTAAGCCTAGATTAAGGCTTACCTGTGGATGTTTGCAATATCTCCTAAACCTACATGGTTTGGGAAATATTTCCTAAAAAGAGTACATCGTAGACATAGGCACAGGCGCAGTGTAAATGCCGTTTTTGCTAAACTATAATGCCGTGTTTTAAATCACACGCGCGCATGCACAGAGTGACGTCATCGCCGTTCCGGCCAATCACAGGGCCGGAGCGGCGATACCTGGAAGTAACCTCTGGGTATCATGGCTGCGGCTGGAGGGGGAGACAAGGACGGCATCGGGGGTTTCGATCTAAGGTAAGTAATGCATAATGAGCTAGTATGCTATTCATACTAGCTCATTATGCCTTTGTCTTGCAGGTTTTTATTTATTTTTTCAAATGGGTTTACAACCGCTTTATCCCCGTTCCTGCCAGGGTTATTTATACAGTACTCAGTGGCTATTTATAGCACTGATCGCTGTATAAATGACAATGGTTCCAAAATAGTGTAAAAAGTGTCCGATGTGTCCGCCATAATGTTGCAGTCCTGATAAAAATTGCAGACCGGCACCATTACTAGTTTAAAAAAAAAAAGACATAAATCTATCCCCTATATCATGGGTGCTCAACCTGTGGCTCTCCAGCTGTTGCGGAACTACAATTCCCATGAGGCATTGCAAGCCGCTGACAGGTACAAGCATGTCTCCCAAAGGCTGAGGCATTAGGGGAATTGTAGTTTCGCAACAGCTGGAGAGCCACAGGTTGAGCACCCATGCCCTATATTGTAGAAGCTATAACTTTTGCGCAAATCAATCAATATACGCTTATTGTGATTTTTTTTACCAAAAAAATAATACATATCGGCCTAAACTGAGGACATTTTTTTTATTTATTTTTTATAAATTTTTTGGGGGTATTTATTATAGCAAAAAGTAAAAAATATAGCTTTTTTTTTTCAAAATGTATGCATATTTTTTGTTCATATCACAAAAAATAAAAAACGCAGAGGTGATCAATCACCACTAAAAGAAACCTATATTTGTAGGAAAAAAAGGACATCAATTTTGTTTGGGTAAAATGTTGCACGACCGCGCAGTGCCCAGTGCGCATGCTCCAAATTACGCCGCAAATAGTCAATGCTTTAGACGTGAACGTAACTTACGCACAGCCCTATTCGCGTACGACTTACACAAACGACGTAAACTACGCAAAATTCTACGCTGTCCCGACGTCTATACTTAACATTGGCTACGCCTCATATAGCAGGGGTAACTTTACGCCGGAAAAAGCCTTACGTAAACAACGTTAATCAATGCGCCGGGCGCACGTACGTTTCTGAATCGGAGTATCTAGCTCATTTGCATATTCTACACGTAAATCTACGTAAGCGCCCCTAGCGGCCAGCGTAAATATGCACTCCAAGATACGACGGCGTAGGAGACTTACGCCGCTCGTATCTAGGCAACAGTGAGGCGTATCTGATTCTATGAATCAGCCGCAGAGATGCGATGCCTCACACTCAGAGTTACGACGGCGTATCTGGAGATACGCCGATGTAACTCCTTTCTGAATCCAGGCCATTGTCTTTGAAATTGCCCCTGTCCCCTATTAAATCCAATCTGGGGACAAAATCAGGGACAGACTTGGTCCGGGGACAGTGTCCTCAATCACGGGACTGTCCCCTGAAACTGGGGATGTCTGGTCACCCTAGCCTATGGAGATTTTTAAGTACCGTAGTTTGGCGCCATTCCAGGAGTGCACATAATTTTAAAGAATGACATGTTGAGTATCTACAGTATTTAGTCAGCGTAACATTGTATTTCATATTATACAAAAAATTGGGGTGAATACAGTATTATGTTTGTTATTTTTTAATTCACTAAAGGTTTTTCTTCAAATAAATGAAAAACTGCTGCACAAAACCGCGTGACATAAAAATCGCAACAACTGCCATTTTATTCTCTAGGGTCTCTTCTAAAAAAATATATATACAGTTTACTGTTTGGGAGTTCAAAGTAATTTTCTAGCAAAAATACTGATTTAAATTTAGTAAACAAGTGTCATAAAAAGGCCTGGTCAGCAAGTGAGTAATAAATTACTTAAAATAACAGGATTGTGGACATTTTTTTAATGATGGTCAAAATTTTCCAAAGAATTTGGCACAATATTACAACTTCAAAAAAACTTACCACACCTCTTACTAAATACATTGGACTATATATTTTCCAAAAAGTGGTAATTTGTCTTGGCATTTTAGGGCCTCAAGAAATGGGAGTCTGTACATCAGGATTGATGAATTTTCAAATACTGTACTGTATATATAGCATAGTTTGTAGACTCTAACTTTCACGCAGACTAAATGCACTTGGGCTCATACTATATACTCTGTCATTTTGTATATGGTTTTTAAGTAATTGTTTGTTTCCCCTATCTACCATGTATGTGCTTATACTTTTATTAAAGATTATTTTTGGATACTATCATTGTTTACTGTTAAAGTCTGACCTGGGGTTACCCTTTGATAATTAATTGATTATTAAGTGATTTGCAGAAGGAGAGCCTGAAGATATACACAGGGCTGGCTGTCATTTTGTTGTATTCATTTGGTTGCAACAGTTAAGCAGACGTCTTGTTATGCAGGGTTTGGTAAACTGTGTTGAATGAGCTCCTCAGGAGTAGGGATGAGCTTCGAGTTCGAGTCGAACTCATGTTCGACTCGAACATTGCCTGTTCGCCTGTTCGGCGAACAACGAACAATTAGGGGTGTTCCCCCAAAAATTCACACCAGACCCCTTATCCAAGCATGTTAACCTGGCCGGCCACAGAAAAGAGGGGGGAGCAGAGTGCGCCCCCCCTCTCCTGAACCGTACCAGGCCACATGCCCTCAACATGGGGAGGATGTCCCCATGTTGATGGGGACAAGGGCCTCATCCCCACAACCCTTGCCCGGTGGTTGTAGGGGTCTGTGGGCGGGGGGTTAATCAGAATCTGGAAGACCCCTTTAACAAGGGGGACCCCCAGATCCTGGCCCCCCCTATGTGAATTGGTAATGGGGTACATTGTACCCCTACCATTTCACGAAGGAAGTGTAAATAGTTGGAAAAAACACACACACATCGTAGAAAAAAGTCCTTTATTAATAAAAAATAAAATTAAAAAAATCCAGCGGTGGTAATCTACTCGGTCCCAGCTCCCTGCTCCAACGTTGTCTGTATCCAGCGACGGGTGATCTCCGGTCCAGCGATAAGAAGATCCATCCGTCCAGAGCGCAGCCACGCCGACCTCCTCTCTCCGCTGGACACAGCCCAGCGAATGACACGGCTGAAGCTGTGACATTTCTTATATAGGGGAGGCGGGGCCACCCGTCATGTGACCCCGCCCCCTCTGACACAAGGGGAAAGATTGGGCATCCCCAGTAACATAGCAAAGGGTGCGTCAGAGAGGGCATCAACTATATAAGAAATGTCACAGCTTCAGCCACGTCATTCGCTGGGCTGTGTTTTTTTTATGAATGAATTTTCTCTGAATTGCCAGAGCCGACAATTCATTATTGCCTCAAGTCAGTTTTAAATGTCTTTTTTTCTTTCAGAAATGACACTTTGTGCAGGGACAGTTCTATGTACTGGAAACATGCGCTATTTCACATACTAACTTTACACCCCCCCTACAGTAGGTGACTGCGAAATTGTGTCAATCTCGCTCCCTTTCTCTGCGAGATTGACCACCTATGAGCCCCATCGCGGGAGCCAGCGCCGAGCTGGCTTGCCGCGATGGAGACAAAGCCGTCATAGAAGCGATGGGAGATCCGACTTGGATTCCCGCCAATTCTAGCTGCGGCGTTTGGTATGCATCCCGAGAGGGAGAACTCCACGCCAAATTTTAAATAAAAAAACCAACATGGGTTCCCCCCCAGGAGCATACCAGGCCCTTAGGTCTGGTATGAGTTGTAAGGAGACCCCCTCTACACCGAAAAACCGTCGTGGGGGGTCCCCCACAATCCATACCAGACCCGTATCCAAAGCACGCTACCCGGCCGGCCAGGAAAGGAGTGGGGACGAGCGAGTGCCCCCCCCTGAGCCATACCAGGCTGCATGCCCTCAACATGGGGGGGTTGGGTGCTCTTGGGCAGGGGGGAGCACTGCGGGCCCCCCCCCACCCCAGAGACCCCCGGAGAGAGGAGAAGACCCCCGGAGAGCAGAGAAGACCCCCCGGAGAGCGGAGAAGAGCGGAAGAGAACCAGACGGCGGTGAAGAAGAAGCCCCCCTGGTAAAAGAGCTAAAGAAGACAGGGGGGCCCCCGGAGCAGATTAATAAATTATTTTAAAAACCCTGTGTCGTGTGTTTATTTACTTTTACACTTTGCCTCCAGGTGAATGGGTAGGGGTACGATGTACCCCATATTCATTCACTTAGTCTGGGGGGCCGGTATCTGGGGGTCCCCTTATTTGAGGGGGCTCCCAGATTCTGATAAGCCCCCTGCCCGCAGACCCCAACAACCAACAGCCAGGGTTGTCGGGAAGAGGCCCTGTCCTTATCAACATGGGGACAGGGTGCTCTGGGGTGGGGGGGCCCCGCAGTGCGCCCCCCTGCCCCAGAGCACCCAACCCCCCCATGTTGAGGGCATGCTGCCTGGTACGGCTCAGGAGGGGGGGCGCTCGCTCATCCCCACTCCTTTCCTGGCCGGCCGGGTAGCGTGCTTTGGATACGAGTCTGGTATGGATTGTGGGGGACCCCCCACGTCGTTTTTTTCAGCGTAGAGGGGGTCTCCTTACAACCCATACCAGACCTAAGGGCCTGGTATGCTCCTGGGGGGGGAACACATGTCGGTTTTTTATTTAAAATTTGGCGCGGAGTTCTTCCTCTCAGGATGCATACCAAACGCCGCAGCTAGAATTGGCAGGAATCCAAGTCGGATCTCCCGTTGCTTCTATGACGCGCTCGCTGGAATGTGCTTTGTCTATTCCAGCGAGTGCGAGATGTCGGCACCCTGTCGCCGAGAATCAGCGTGATGCTGTCGTGCTAGAAACACATTCTCAGCACCATGTACTGTATGTACGAAATTTAAAGGAATATTTCACTTTTATTGTTTCACTTTTAGCATTATTAAAATCACTGCTCCCGAAAAAAACGGCCATTTTTAAAACTTTTTTTTGCATTGATACATGTCCCCTGGGACAGGACCCAGGTCCCCAAACACTTTTTAGGACAATAACTTGCATATTAGCCTTTAAAATTAGCACTTTAGATTTCAAATGTTCGAGTCCCATAGACTTTAACGAGGTTCTAAAGTTCACACGAACATTTGGTGTGTTCGCAAGTTCTGGTGCGAACCGAACAGGGGGGTGTTCGGCTCATCCCTACTCAGGAGTAGGAGGGTGGACTAACAGTGGTACAGTCCACTGCAGAGTAATAGAAGCTATCAATGACTGCTTAGTGCTATTGCCCCATTTACAGGATATTTACAGGCTCAGGTGGCACAACATGTGAGATTATGCAGTAATTTATTAAATTATAAAGGATTATCAACCTGCAAAGACATTGTGTGCTGTTTCAGGTTAAAGCCCAACTTTAACCATTTTGGACAGTGTGGAGAAGGTATGGAACCATTGTTAAAATTTTACTGCTGCAAAAGATTTCTCCTCACTTCATGTTGGAATATTTTAACTATAGTGCTTATCCCCAAAGAAGCCGCAGATGTATGGGTCCCCTTATTCCAGATGACAATGACCATTCTGGCAGCGCAACACCATCTGACACACCAACGCTGAAGGTGGAGGATTTATTCAGGCTATAAAGAACAATATAAAAGACACCAATGGAAAGAAAGGATGCTGCTCACCCCTGAATAATAGAATGGAAGGATCCCCCAATGGGCCTTGTGCATTTTTGTTACAGTAGCACTATATAACAAACCCTCTGAAGAAGACCCCCCCATGGGGTTGAAACGCGTCAGCACTTGGTGCATGCCCATAAACTGTACATGTTTACTTGTATGTTCCAATTTTTTGTGCTTGCATTGACACATGTGGACACTGTATTCAATTTTTACATACCAGAGCTTATAGTTCAACTATTTAATGAATTTTCATCCTTTTACATAATAAACAATTTTTTATTATACACCTTGATTTCACTCTAATTTTCATTCGCTGCCTAAAAACCCCATTGGGGGATCCTTCCATTATTCTATTATTCAGGCTATATACCCAACAAGGCAACAACACCAAAAAATGGCAACAGCAATAAACAATAGACATTTGCATTCATTTTCGTCCGAATGCATTTTCGTCCGAATTTCGGGTATATTCGTTATCGTTTTAATACAAAATCCGAAAGATCCGACATATAAAAATGCTTTATTTTCATTTTTGTTGTTACAACAGTTCGATATAGATAGGAGATTTGACATCAATCTGTGTCTATCGAACCTGCGGTCGAATGTGCCTAACCTTAACTCTATTAGTCCAAGATTATTCTACATAGAGAGGAAAGATTTGACATAGAGAGAAAAGATTCGACATTATAGAGACAGTGTTGGGGTAAACTATTCGACATGAACGACGAAGATTCAACGAAGCAGCAAAAAACATACAAACATTGAATCTGTCATTTTAGTCTTATGGTGTCTGTCGAAAGTTCAAAGAAGATTCGACAAGCAGCTAAACTGTACAACGCTGCAATCGTACATTTCTGGTGAAATGCTCGGCCCATAGGCTATAGAAGAATTTGAATCTTAGTTGACTAGTAATAATTTATAAATATAGTTATTAGTGTCATACAACATTAGAATTGTTCTATAGCTTGTAGGCAGAAAATTTGACCGGAAATGTACGATTGCAGCGTCATACAGTTTAGCTGCTCCATCAAATCTTCTTAGAACATTCGACAGACACCATAAGCCTTCCATGACAGATTCAACCTTAATTAATTCTGATTTTCTGACGAATGCATTTTTTAACAAAATAAATAAAAAATAATTTCGGGAGTAACTAAATCATTTTTTTTTTGTCCGAAAACGAAATTCCGAAACAAAATATTTCAGTGTGCACATGTCTAATAAACAATAACAAAAAAAAAGCATTTGCACAACAGAAAAAAATGCTATGAGGAGCATGTAATGCTGGACACTTCCCTCCCGCCTGACCATCAGACATGTCCGACGGACAGGCTTCCAGAGGACAAGTTTCTTAGCATGCTAAGAAACTTTTGTCCGCTGGAAACCTGTCCGCTAGGCCGGGAAACTGTCCGGTCGGCCCTACACACGAGGCCTTATGGATCAGGGCTACATAACTATCGGTGCTTTCCTGTCCCAGAGGCAACTGTTTCCCATGTTGTTCTGCTGTCATAGGGACAAGAAATAAAAGGAAAATCTCCCTAAAAAAATGTTAATCCTTGCAAATTGATTAAAGAAAAAAAAACACTTAAATAGATTTTTTATGTACCCAAAATGAAACGTAATATTCTGCACTGGGGCCAGCCCTATTCTCCCTGCAGGGGAGGTTCTCTGTCCTATTTTGTGATCCAGTGCCACCATCTTGAAACAGATAAACCACCAGTTCATGCATAGATATGCACAGCTTTTTACCAGGTCACATAGGACCACTTCAGTAGCTGAAGATCAGTTTCATTCACAGTTGTCAGCAGATCCTAAAGGGCATGCATGTGTATGCTTACACATCTTCCTTAGCTCCCCATCACCAGCAAATACCCTGTTAAATCTGATGGGTCTTATACTGCATACATTATTTTCATCTTTGAATTACATTTCCTAACTCAAAAATGATGCTGGCATTAATGATAAAACCAATTTCCATAAGTTCCATGTCTAGCCATCAACCAATATTCTATTAATAATGAATGCCAAGTATCTATATTAGAGGCAGGATTTTTTGTCTTTAATATGCAGATGTACAGCTGGATAGTTTCACAGTATAGAGAAAGCAATTTAATTCAACATTTTTAGAGCTACAAAAGAGAAAGGGTAGGAGGTTAATCAATACTCAAGCTACAGAAAGTATCATGCCCCTGCACTCAGTTTAAAAGAGGACTGAACTAAGAGGCAGAGAGGGGTGTATTTTCCCCATGACCAGTCCAAATATACTGTACATGTTGTAGTGGCTCTGAGTAGAGAAACTCCCCCATGTGTCCCTCACTCAGGCCGCACAGCCATCTTTAGCTGCTGTTCATTATATCGTTATCTGCCCCCTTTTCAGACCTGGGGTCATAGCTCTAGGCAGAGCAAAGTCTTCAAGTATTATCTTCTATTGCAAAATTGAAATGCTATGTCTGAATGCAAAGAGCTGTAAAGGAATTAAGGTCTAAAATAATGTATAACTGTAAACTTTGTTCTGCTCATGTGTTAAGGCAATATAAATAATCAGGATGATTGGTGATGATGGCATATAATTTTTCTTTTTCATTTACAATTCATTCTGGTTGAATACATTTATGTGGAAGTGTGTGTCAAAATGAACCATGTTCCTAAAGGCAATTTTTTTTTTTTTTTGTCATATGCACAAATCACTGTGTCGGAATAAATTTTTTGCATTTCTTTAGCCCTAAGTAGGGATGAGCTGAACACCCCCCTGTTCGGTTCACACCAGAACTTGCGAACACACCAAGCGTTCGTGTGAACTTTAGAACCCTATTAAAGTCTATGGGACTCGAACGTTTGAAATCTAAAGTGCTAATTTTAAAGGCCAATATGCAAGTTATTGTGCTAAAAAGTATTTGGAGACCTGGGTCCTGTCCCAGGGGACGTGTATCAATGCAAAAAAAAAGTTTTAAAAACAGACGTTTTTTCAGGAGCAGTGATTTTAAAATGCTAAAAGTGAAACAATAAAAGTGAAATATTCCTTTAAATTTTACACCTAGGGGGGTGTAAAGTTAGCATGTGAAATAGCGCATGTTTTCCGTACTTAGAACTGTCCCTGCACAAAGTGTAATATCTGAAAGAAAAAAAGACATTTAAAACCGGACTTGCGGCTATAATGAATTGTCCACTCTGGCAATTCAGAGAGGATTCATTCATAAAAAAGCGTGGGGGTCCCCCCAAATTCAATTACCAGGCCCTTCAGGTCTGGTATGGATATTAAGGGGAACCCCGCCATCAATTAAAAAAAAAATGATGTGGGGTTCCCCCCAAATATCCATTCCAGACCCTTCAGGTCTGGTGTGGATTTTAAGGGGAACTCCACCCCAAATTAAAAAAAATGGCGTGGAGTTTCCCCAAAAGTCCACACCAGACCCCTTATCCGAGCACGTTAACCTGGCCGGCCGCAGAAAAGAGGGGGGAAAGAGTGCGCCCCCCCTCTCCTGAACCGTACCAGGCCACATGCCCTCAACATAGGGAGGATGTCCCCATGTTGATGGGGACAAGGGCCTCATCCCCACAACCCTTGCCCGGTGGTTGTGGGGGTCTGCGGGCGGGGGGCTTATCAGAATCTGGAAAATCCCTTTAACAAAGGGGACCCCCAGATCCTGCCCCCCCCTATGTGAATTGGTAATGGGGTACATTGTACCCCTACCATTTCACGAAGGAAGTGTAAATAGTTGTAAAAAACACTCACACACACACACCGTAGAAAAAAGTCCTTATTAATAAAAAAAATTAAAAAAATACAGCAGTGGTAATCCACTCGGTCCCAGGTTCCTGCTCCAACGTTGTCTGTGTCCAGCGACGGGTGATCTCCTCTCCGGTCCAGCGATGAGAAGACCATCCGGCATCCAGAGCACAGCATCGGAGGCCGCCTCTCTCTGCCGGACACAGCCCAGCGGTGTCCGGCAGATAACCATAAACTCCCAGTTAACCACGTAACTGGTATTCACCTGGGACCCATACCTCATATGTGTGCCAAACCTTTAATTCCATCATTTCACTTCAAAATGCATCCAAAGAGACAACTGCTTTCCTAAAAGAAAATAAAAAACAAAGGAAAAACAACAAACACAAAAAACATTAGACCAACATTAATGTTGGTTTAATGATTGCAACCAATCTCAAATAATTAGGCAGGCAGGAGCTATTCCAATCCTTGTGTGCCGGATGTCTGCACCTCTGACCTCCACTCTGCACTGCCTCCCCCTCACACCGCTCTGACCAATCCCCTGTGAGCTCAAGTTAACTCCAGGAATAATTTTAACCCTCACTGACTCAGCCTACCGGGTCCCATTTCATGTAGCCCTATGCTTTTTTCTTCTTTTCCTTTGCTGCAGGTTTTTCTAACTGTGCCTACTATACAATGTCCATTGGTTGTGCTTTCATCACAAGCTGAAACATTTCAGATATCCCTTACCCCCCTTCTTTAACGTTCCTGTTAAATTTTCCCAGACTCTTTTCTTGTTTTACTCTTTTTTTTATTCCTCTGATGTACTCTACATTGGCCTACAAGGTTCACATTGTAAATAAAGCCCTGACCAGTGTGTTCTGCTACCTTGATTGCCTATTGTTAAAGTATATCACATAGGTTGATGAGCATAGGCTTAAGAATGACAGATAGTTTTCATCTCTTTAGGCAGATAAAGTAACTGTTCATTAAACATTTTCCTGTCACAATGAAATGAGCCATGCGGGATTAGAAATTTATCACTAAACTGCAGCAAGGGAAAAATGAACTTGCATTAGTTTTATGCAAATTATCTGATTTGGAATTGTAAAAAGATGAGTCATTATGTTTCCCAACGGATGAGAGATGGAGCTCCTCATTATGAGGATCAAGGTCTGCGCTGTGATGAGTGCTATCCAGTGCTATTCTAGCAACAATGTGTGATTGTGCATATGATGAGGAGCTGGGAGGGAAATGTGTGCCTCTCTAACATTGCCACGTCCTGAGCTTCTAATGACTCTTTACCTTACAGGTATACAACCAAGAGGGAACAGATTAAATAAAATAGCCTCATGGATTATAGTGCCTTATTTGTATTCACTTGAACATATTTTAAGGGCCCTGTGGAAATGATGTTGACCTCTCCTCCTCCTCTTCCCAACAGGACAGTGGAGGAAAGGAAGGAAGAAAGACAATTGACCTCATTCAAGGATGGCTTCAGCCTATTTATTTATTTTTTGCTGGTGCTTTACCAGTTCTGGGTGCTGGGAAACAAACCCCCAGTGCAAAGTTGGCCAGTTCAGCAAGAACCAGATGACCTTTGGTAAATTTTGGTCACTGTCTTTTCAATAGAAGCCGGTCTGATGAGGCGAGAGGGTCCCCCCTGTCTGAACACACCAGCACAGCGGCAGAGAGCACAGCATCCCAGCATCACACATCATTGTATTGAAGTGAGAACCTATCAGTTTTTTTTTTCATTCAACCCTTTGGTTGAATGAAAAAGAAACTGAACCTGTATACCCAGCTTAAGTTTCCAGTCTTAAATCTCATAGTATAATAAAAGCAGACATACCATACAGGAAAATGCTTAGTCAAAAAATCTAAATAGTTATGAGGTAAGCATCACCACAAAATAAAAAATACGTATATGTTATATAATAGGCATATACTTGAACAAGCAGAGAGAGAAAAGTTATATGTGCTGCAGTGAATTTCATCCCACATTGCGCTGTTCAGTGGTTGTGCCCCAAGGGAACACTGATGAACAGAACCTGAGTCTATTTGTTGTCTTCCCTGCACACATTATTTTACCTACATAATATGGCTTAATTACTATCACCGGCAAGGGCTTCACAGACAAACATAACTCATGAAAAAGGGGAAATATTATTGAAAATTAAGCTGCTTACTCGTGTCTCTCTGGTTTACCGTTCTTATCTGTGAGTTCAGGAAATGATCTGATTATTTGTGTAGATGATCACAGAGGTGAGGAGAGACCAGAATGTCTCCGATCACCTCTATGATCTAGGATGACTGGAGCGACATGATCACGTTACTTCTGGTCTAGGGCAGAAGTAAACTTTTTTTTTTTTTAAGGCAAAGGACCATACAAGGGATCACAGGAAATACATAGAAATGATGGGAGAAAAAACGGAAAAGTCAAAATGCCATCTGTTGTGAATTCAAAGGGTGAAGCATGCACTAGTGGCAGCCCTTTGGAAGAGTAAGGCCTTGTACACACGGTCGGACCAAACCGATGAGACTGGCCCGTCGGACCATTTTCATCGGTTCACCTCTGAAGTGGCCGTATGGCCTGATATGTTTACACACCATCAGTCCAAAATCCGATCGAGTAAGAACGTGGTGACGTCAAACACACAACGTGCTGAATAAAACAAAGTTTAATGCTTCCAAGCATGCGTCGACTTGATTCTGAGCATGCGTGGGTTTTGAACCAATGCTTTTCTGTACTAATCATCGGTTTGGTCCGATGGGGCAGCAGTCCATCGGTTCGGTTTTGAAGAATGTTTAGAAATTTTGGCCCGAAGGAAACCAGACCGATAGCCTATACACACGGTCGGTTTGGTCCGATGAAAATGAACTTTGGTTCATTCTCAACGGACCAAACCGACCGTGTGTACGGGGCCTAAGCCAGCTCTAATAATTCGGAATAAGAAGAGAAGAGGAAACAAGTGCCATCTAAGTGCAGCATAAAAGATCATGTTTACTGGAACAATGATTAAAAGCACTCACACGATGAAGGATAAATACAGGCTCGTCTTAAATGTGCACCGTATGGATCATATATTCTCCATGAAACCTCTTGTAGCAGGTGGATTGCCTGGTCTTGCTTGGGAAATTGAGGATGCTGGAAGGTGTCCCAGGGCCGCTTCACAAAGACCTAGAGCGCATCCGGAATGCACACACAAAAGGCGGATGTAACGTCAAAAGGAAAGATGACTCAGTGTCTCGGGCAGGCTACTCACTCGGAGCTAACTGCATCTTCTGCTCCATTAAACGGTATATTTTATGCAGCACTTAGATGCCACTTTCTTCTTTACTTTTCTTATCCCTATTGCAAAACATGTTTACATTTCTTGTAATAGAAATAAAAGCAATAAAAAAAAAAGGGACAGTGTAAAAATAACAAATAAATAAACCAACAGGTGAAAAAGTAAATACGTGAAGTGCACATAAATGACTAACACTAGCACTCATAAAAAGTTTTTTTAACAACTCAAAAGTAGGTTAGCAAAGATCTAAATAAGAGCTAAATAAATGTCCATGGAAGTGACACCCAAAGTGGAGATTCCTTTCTGCCGACACCTTGTACACACACTGGACTTAGACATCGAGGAGAAGGAAAAAATAATAATCTTGTCCCACATTTCTGTTAAGTTTACCCCCAAGTAACCATACTTATGCCTCATACACACGTTCAGATTATCGTGTGTACCGCTCGCATTTTGTTGTATCAAACTAATACAACAGTGCAAAACGTGCGCTTCGAAAAGTACGATTTTTGACGTACGATTCTGGAAAAACCTTCCAGTGTGCGTAGCTATGTATCTGAAATGATGTGAAAAACATGTGACCCCGGTTCCCTTCTGGTTTATTTTGGTGTTTACGATCATGCGTGGTGTTTGTCTATCGATTTTTAGCGGACGCATTCTGTACTGTTTAAACTATTGTCGTACAACGGTCTGTCGTCCAAGTAAAGTTTTCATGTTTGTCCCTTCGGATTTTGTTGGATGGGCTGTTGTGATCGGCTGTCGAAAGCTGTGATCAGATTGTCAAACGATCTATCCAAAAGCAATTTTTATCATCGGATAATCGGAACGCCTGTACGAGGCATAAGAACTTTACTCTGTATGCAAGATCTCAATTAGGAATTTGAACAGGAGTGTGGCGTTTACAACAGCTCTTCAATACTAGCTCTGAGCTTATTTGTCAAATGTGAGAGTGAATGGCAACGTCAGGCACAGTGAGCCTGTTTGCTAAGGGAGTTGAACTACCATTTTCACTGTAATGGAGGCATTGGTGTGAATAACATTTTTGCACTTCTCAAGAGAGCTGTCGTTTATGTCTGATGTGGAATTGCAAGACATTTTCTCATTTTTTTCACGGACATTTATTTATGATTAGATGTGTTTAAACACATTTTTTAGTAACCTACTGTAGCGGAACCCCCGTGAGGGCTGCTAATAGACTCTGTACCACTGATTACCTTGACTCTGCAAATCCTCCCTTACATCTGACACCCTAGGTTCCGTCATCTCACCAACTGTAGTAGTAAGTAGAGACACAGTATTGAAGAAGCAGTTAAAATGTGTTTACTGTATTAATAAAACACAAAATATGTATATATCAACTTTGTCAGTTAGTAAGAAACACTCCTACGCACACAGCTATTTTATCTATACAAAAAAAAAAACAATACAATTATGCAAAGCTCCTTTGATTTTATATGAACACAAATATTAACCCAATCACAGAAACTTATGAGAACGGGTTAACAGGAGGGTAAACAACTGACACTATACCTTATGTATCGGATCTCTCCCTTCTGTATCTTCAACTCACAGGCCAGTAAATCCTGCACAACATGGAGAAACACTATCCCACTATTACATTCAAATAGGATGGCTCCCTTTAGCAGTCAAATGTAATTAAGGCAAATGAGGAAAAGGCATAATAAAAGGGTAAAAGGGTATTCCTTGAAATCCAAATATCTTCAGCTAGCCTCTTTATGTTGTAAATAAAGAAATCCTGGATGACAGAGTGTAGCAAATTTGGCAGAACTTTGATTTATCCTTGTTGTATTATGAATTTCTTATTTTATGATCCTAAAGGTGTTATCCAATATGGTTACCGGAATCAATAATGTGAACATTATATTGTTTCAACCATACTATCCTATATTAATATGGTGGATCTTCCTCTTTTTTACCATGATCATTGATGTTTGTTACGCATGTTATTTACCAGTTTTTGCATATTTAGAGATTGGTGTCTTCTGATAGGTCTTTATACATGTAATTTATGCTCACATCCATGTTTTGTATGCAACATTAAATACAGATTTATATCTCCACCATTTACATGCCTTTGTCATCATGAGCTTCATGTAAAGTCCCACCCATCCTCCTATTTGCATCACTGTGGTCTACTGCCACATTGTAGCATTTTTCACTATATGAATATAAAAATATTGACAGTCAGTCTACTGGCTCTCTCTGACAGCATCGCTGCTATGTCCTCAAACCTCAGCCTTTGGTTTGGTCCCACAAACCAACTCATAGCACACATGTGCTCTTGAGCAACTTCTTCACCTTACATTCTGCTCTCACTGCACTCTTGGCTTCCTGCTGACTTAGCCCACTAGCTTAGTGCCTCTGTCTGTTCCCTCACAAACTATAATTGGCCGGTGCCAACATGCACAGCTCTTCAGGTCTGGTATGAATATTAACCCCTTCCATACAGGGCATTTTCACCCCCTTCCTGCCCAGACCAATATTTAGTTTTCAGCGCTGTTGCACTTTGAATGACAATTGCGTGGTCATGCAACACTGTACCCAAACTAAATCTTTATGTTTTTTTCTTCTTACAAATAGAGCTTTAGTTTGGTGGTATTTGATCATGGACTCCATGCCCCAGTAGATGTCTGTGAGGACGAAACCGGTCGGGTTTATTGGACTCCAAGCATTACCACTGGGCAATTGACTCCCTACCACTTGATCTGCTGTGGTTACTTAGCGTGCTGTGTGGAATTTTTATCTTGTTGGGTTTTTTATGTACCCATTTGTACCTGTTGGGACTTTCCTTGCTGTGTAATATTTTATTTTTCGAGATTTTAAATTACATTTTTTTACACTATGAGGAGGTGTTCTCTTCCTTTTTTCTTTCATCCCCTCTGAAACCTGGAGTTCATCCTCCACACCATCCCACTGGACATTCCTAAGGTCAGCGTTACCAGTTTCCCTTTGGGATCCATCTGGAGCATCACAACAGGGATTTCCATCCTCATTGGTGCTGTTGGAGGGCGTCTAGCCCATACAAGCCTTGAAGACCTAACCACCGTACGGTGAGATGTGGGTCAACGGTAGCTGGTAAGAGTATTATATTCTTCTATTTTGCCAAGGAATGTCCATTTGAAGATGTGTTGTTTCCAACTGAAGGGACTATCTGCATACATCTATGAGATATAAAGAACCACCCTTATATGTACATGGGACTATTCACATTGTGTTAATTACATTTTGTTTATATCTGTAGTCATACAGATTCATAAGAATTGGTTGTTTTGTTCACCACTGCATTCAAGTATATTCATATTTAGCCCTGAGTGATTTGTTTGCATAACTCTAGGCCGATACGTATTCTTCTACATATTTTTGGTAAAAAAAATTGCAATAATCGTACATTGATTGGTTTGCGCAAAAGTTAGCGTCTCCAAAATAGGTGATTAGATTTTTGTCATTTTTATTTTATTAATTTTTTTACTAGTATTGGCAGCGATTTGCGATTTTTTTATTGTGACCATGACATTGCGGCGAACACATCGGACACTTTTGACACGTTTTTGGGACCATTCACATTTATACAGCGATTCGTGCTATAAATATGCATCATTTTACAATGCGCCGGTAGGGAAGGGGTTAAGGGGAACACCGCACCCTTCAGGTCTGATATGGATATTAAGATATATACCGTTTTATAGGAGGCAGGACTTTGTATTAAAGAGGCCGCCGAGTAAACAGGAGATTCTCCTGTATGTAATCTGTTGGCACTTGTCCCATCCCCCCCCAGTCCCCTCCGATGCTGCAGATGGGCATGGATCAGGCTGCATTGGTGGCAATGGTGAGGCTGCATTCATGCAACTTGTGAGGCTGCATTTATGGCAATGGTGAGGCTGCATTCATGGCAATGGTGAGGCTGCATTCATGGAAATGGTGAGGCGACATTCATGTCAATGGTGAGGCTGCAGATGGGCACTAATTAGACTGTATTGATGGGCACTCACCCTTATTTTGCTTCAGTTATTCATTTTAAATTTTATTTTTTTCCTGAAACTTCCCTCCTAAAGTGAAGGTACGTATTATATGCCTGTGCGTGTTATACACCAATAAATACAGTATATCCAAATAACATGCCCTGCTCATCCTTAGTCCTGAGCAGCGCTCTGGGTTTGTTGGGTTCCACAAAAAATATATACATACCTGTATATATCTAAAAACACACACAGTCACAAAGGCAAGAGAATTTATGTTGGGCAGTGTATTCATTAATTTGCATTTACCGTATATACTCGGGTATAAGCCGACCTGAGTATAAGCAGGGGCCCTAATCGTATAGTTCTGTGATACCTGTCGGATCACGGGCGTCCATTTTTCAAAAGTCGCGGCATCCTCCTGGTCCGTAATAGGAGTTTGGTACTGTGTTCGGCTACCGCCTATCATAGAGGTCCTCTCATCCTCTTTCCCAGCAGACACTGTGTTCAGTGTTCCGCCAATCACTGACCTTCTTTCATCCTCGGACAAGAGGAAGTCCATGATAGGTGGAACAATGAACACAGTGTCTGCTGGGAAAGTCCAAGGATGAGAGGACCTCCGTTATAGGCAAAAGGCGGCTTATACTCTAGTATATATGGTAATTTTGATGGTTCAAAGTCAGGCAAAATGGTTGGTCCTCACGCATGTTCACTTGCTCAAATCTTGCCCTCTTTGGAAAAGTTTGGACACCCCTGCCCTAAAGGCATACCGGAAGGGCCTGATCATCACGGAAATATCAGCAGTATAGATCTAAGAAATGGGAGGACTCCGTAAGATTGTATGTCCAACAGGTGACCTGAGCACCACTAATCAAAAAAGTTGGTTGTGTTACGCGTTTGTGTGGCATTGCCTGAACAATTAATTCATTTGAGTAATAAATAATTCTAATTATATTATGTTGGTTAGGCTGGAGGTGATCAGGGAGGATGCTGAAATCATTTTGCAGAGCTTCAATTTCACACCCGTGCTGTCTGTGCTGTCTCTTCAGGGCCCTGTGCCGTGACTGAGCAGGGCCCTGTGCCGTAACTCTGACCAATCACAGCACCAGAGCCCTTGAACCCAAAAGAAACACCAGAGAAGATGTAATCTGTCTCAGCTGAGCTGAGAGGGCTTCACTCTAAGGTGAATATTTCATAATGAGCTAGTATGCAATGCATACTAGCTCATTGTGCCTTTGTCTTACATGTTTTTTTTTTTTGGTGGGGGGTTTACAACCTCTTTAACAACAGTTGACCATAACAGTTTGATAAAAAGTTGACATAGTGGTAGGTAGTTATATAACAGTACAATATCAATATTCATCAAGTGATTTGGGGTCTGAGGTAAATATTGAGCATTGAGTGGAATACCACTATTTAATGTGGTAACTGCTCCAAAACAGATTGAATGCCATTAAAGTGCTTTGACAATGAAATAGAATGAAACCGAAAGCATTTTGCAGCTCCTAAATATTTTAATTGCACAATCGTTTGGCAAGGTTATAAGAACAAATTCTCGCTATCCTCTTAGGCCCCACCTCTTGCAGCATTTTTGGGAGACCCAGCCTTTCCCCTAAACTTCACCAATCTCCATGGATTTACCTGGTGGATGGCTTTAGATGACATAAATTGGTTGAGAACTCTGCGTTCTACTCATTCCTATCCCTGCAGGCTAAATATCATGCTCCATGTTCCGTTATCTGCAGATAAAGCACTTCTGTTTATCTTGTTTTAAGGTAGAAGCTGTATTAAGCCCTAGTCTATATGAACAAGTCTGTTTGCAAAATCTCAAAGATAGATGGTAAGGGTCTCATTTCTGCGATATATACATTGCTTCAGGGCTTTTTTTCTCAGAGAATAGGTGCAGGAACTCCCTCCTTCTGTCACCCCTTGTGTCCACCCCCTACCCACCCCCAAGCACCATTCCTTGGTTCCACTCCCTACCCATCTCTAAATACAGTTCCTTGGTTCCACCCCCTACCCACCTCCAAGCACTATTCCTTGGTTCCACCCCCTACCCACCTCCCAACACTATTCCTTGGCTCCACCCCCTACCCACCCCTGAGCACCATTCATTGGTTTACCCCCTACCCGCCTGTAAGCACCATTCATTGGTTTCACCCCCTACCCACCTCTGAGCACCATTTCTTGGTTCCACCCCCTACCCACCTCCAAGCACCATTCTTTGGTTCCAGCCCTCCCCACCTCCGAGCACCATTCCTTTTCTCCCCCCCTACCCACCTCCAAGCACCATTCCTTGGTTTCACTCCCTACCCATCTCCGTGCACCGTTCCTTGGTTCCACCCCCCATCCACCTCCGAGCACTATTCCTTGGTTCCACTCCCTACCCACCCCCCTACCCACCTCTGAGCGCCATTCCTTGGTTTCACTCCTTACCCACCTCTGAGCACCGTTTCTTGTTTCCACCCTCTACCCACCTCCGAGCACCATTACATACATTCAGATCTGGAGGTGCCGGAACTGCGTTCCCCCGCGTTCCTGCTGAAAAAAAGCCCTGCATTGCTTAGTAATCAGAATTCATACGCTTTTGTCAAAATGGGTGACTGAATGCTCTTTGGAGCCTGGGGTCTTGTATTGGGATGCATGCATGGATAACCTGAAGAAATACACAAGGTCTATTAATATCAAGCAGACGGCTGTGAGACTCTTTACTAGGTGGTACCAGACTCCAATTAGAGTCCATTCTATCTTCCTGCAGTATCTCTCCTATGCTTTATAGGTTGTCAGGCTTCTGGCACATTCATCCATTTATTTTTGGATTGCTCTTTGACACTTCGATCTAATCCATACAATCAATGTGGCTTTCCATTGGGTAGTCATTTTACATTTACACTCCCTCAGTTCCACTCTCCCAAGTTAAACTCAGAGTGGCTTCCATATGTAAAGTAGAAAAACTCTTTCACACCCTATATCACATTATGCCTTATTATGATTGTACATGGACACCTTGGATCATTGTACTATCTTTGAATGATTCAATCTTGATGTTTAGTACTGCATATGTCTTACTATGTAAATGATGATGTCTTCTCTTTCATCCTCTCTGGAAGTAATTGTATTATCAGCATTATTATCTGCAGTTGTACCTTGCTAATTACACACTTTTATGGAACAGGCTGTTTCAGACATGTTTTTGTACCTTTTGCCATTTTCTTTACTAATGTGATTTCTTGATGTTTCAAGATGCTATTATCTCTGCGCCACCGTTTGAAACTATCTAATAAAAAAGTTTGTAAGCAAAAAAAAAAACCTCAAAGCCTTATCCATATGCAAAATCAGGTACACAGTAGTTTACATCTCTCCCTAGCTACCGTATATACTTTCCCTCAGCAATGTTTAGTACTTAAGTAGTGATCCCCCTGCCCCAGCTATAGAGAGTGGATACCCCCAGCACAGGGGTATACTGACATTACACCCGGGTGGATCCATGGCCACAGTGGAGGATTGCAACTATGAAGGGCGCCAGTCACTTTAGCCTTTTTTATCACTCTGGCACACAGTGAGAGAGGCTCAGGGCTTCAGATACCTCCAATACTATGGGTTCCACACGTGTCCTCCATCCAAGGCAGTATCAGTATCCTCTAAGGGTCAGACTCCATCCCCATCAAGCAGGACCTAACCTTAGGTGCTGTTCCCTCCTCGACCAGGAAGGATAGCTTGTGGAATCATGCTAGGTCCAAAACAATTTTCTGGCCTAGTCAGCACAAACTCTTCTGTGCACACTTCTCCAGGCTATAGCATGGGGAGAAATAGTGCTTACCAGGCTACTCCCCAAATATGTATATCATCCTCCAGCATGCACCACTTCCTATAAACCTCTTGGTGGTTGGCCAGGGGGCAATAATTTTCATATAATAAAATAAACACAATCAGCTGTGCTAGGTAAGTACACATGATTTTCAATTAATAATAATTAAATAATAGCTGCTAGCACAATATTGCTGGATAACAATGTAGATCTACACATACATTGTAAGTGCAGTGTTAAAAATGTATCTGATACTCACGTTTAATTTTGAAGCAATATAAATATCTGTATATAATAATAATAATAATGTAATTTTCATAGCCTAAAATGGTTACAGCTACTTTGTCTATTGACCCAAGTGCCAGAGATACCTAGTGGCAGCAGCCAGGAACAGTAGCAGCACTGGATTTAAGAGAAAGCCACAGAAAATACTATAACAAAAACTGGGTAAATTGCCACCCAGAAGAACTAAGTTTACTAGTCACCTCTTCTTCAACAGGGTGGCTACATTTACATCATGTCCGTTCCAAGCACTGTCCAATAGTGGAGATGTCCCTCAGCTTTGTGTTATTGGTGTATTAGTGATATATGTGCAAAAGGTAAGTAGTGCAGCCATGCTTATTTAAGTTTATTTTGAGAAAAATAAATAAGAAATGGCATGAGTATAAAATTCTTAATGCTCATGTAACATAATTAGAAGAACGATTCATAAATAGGAATAGATTACATACATACATTAACACTAAACTATGAGGCCAAACCAATCATTTCATGTCACAGGAATGTTATACAGCACGATCAAACAGCTTATTAATGTACATGCTCTGAACCAAAGACAAAACACAATTTACCTTCAGGATGAATAGCCTGTAACGAATAGAGGAGAGACAAATTTACATCAAGGTAAGTTACAAGCCAAGGTTATTGTGAGCACGATTGTATATTCTACCTGCAGCCTAGTTCTATCTGGGAGATTTAGTCATTCACCTGCCTCCCTTTCCAATTATATATACACCTTCTAGCAGTTTCATAGTCCCCTCCCAAACAGTAATTAAGCCACCCAGCAGACTTATATCCTTCTAGTAGGGATGAGGCGAACATACCCGCGTTCAGTTCGCACCAGAACTTTCGAACGGACCGATCGTTCGCGCAAACATTTAGAACCCCATTGAAGTCTATGGGACTCGAACGTTCGAATTCAAAAGTGCTCATTTTAAAGACCAATATTCAAGTTATTGTTGGAAAACGTCTTTGAGAACCCGGGTCTTGCCCCAGGGAACATGTATCAATGGAAAAAAAAGTTTTAAAAACTGTAGTTTTTTCTGGAACAGCGATTTTAATGATGCTTAAAGTAAAAAAAATTAATAAAAAATTCCTTTAAATATCGTACCTGCGGGGGGTCTATAGTAGTGGCACGTGTTTAGAAATGTCCCTGCACAACATGAGATTACTTTCAGAAAAAAAGTAATTTAATACTGCTTGCGGCTTTAATGTATTGTTTGGTCCCTGCAATTTGGATACAAATCATTGAAAAAAATAACATGAGTTTCCCCGCCACCACTCCCCCCAGGTCATTACAAGACCCAGTGCCGATCCTGACCTCCCTGGGGCAAAAAAACAGCACACGTGCAGTAAGAGCGATTGTGTTTATGTGCAATTAAATAACACACGTGCACTAACAGCAACTGCGTTTATGTGCAAATGAATAGCACACGTGCAGTAACAGCTAATGCGTTTAAGTGCCATTAAATAGCCCACGTGCAGTAACAGAAACTGCGTTTATGTGCAATTAAATAGCCCACGTGCAGTAACAACGGCTGCGTTTATGGGCAAAAAAACAGCAAACGTGCAGTAAGAGCGACTGCGTTTATGGGCAAAAAAACAGCAAACGTGCAGTAAGAGCGACTGCGTTTATGGGTAAAAAAGCAGCACACGTGCAGTAAGAGTGAATGCGTTTATGGGCAAAAAACAGCACACGTGCAGTAAGAGCGACTGCGTTTATGGGCAAAAAAACAGCACACATGCAGTAAGAGCGACTGTGTTTATGTACAATTAAATAGCCCACATGCAGTAACAGCAACTGCGTTTATGTGCAAATAAATAGCACACGTGCAGTAACAGATAATGCGTTTATGTGCAATTAAATAGCACACGTGCAGTAACAGCAACTGCATTTATGTGCAATTAAATAGCACAAGTGCAGTAACAGCAACTGCATTTATGTGCAATTAAATAGCACACGTCCACTAACACTGAGTACTATGTTTAGGTGTAAACTAAACAGCATGCAGGCAATACAACACGTTAGAGCACTGCAGCTAGAACAATCTACTGCCTAACAAATAGGAATAACTGATCTAGCTAAGCTATACAGTGTATAAATATATGTACAATGCTAGGATGTATATATATCCTCTACACACTGTAAATTTAACTAAACTGACTAGCCTGCCTGCTCTATCTATCTATCTATCTATCTATCTATCTATCTATCTATCTATCTATCTATCTATCTATCTATCTATCTAGTAGAAAAGACACTGTTTCTCTCTCTATCTCTCTCTCTCTCTAACTGACTTCTTCTCTTTAACAATGCCGCAACACACTACACGTGGCCGCCTTGCAGACGGCCTTATATAGTGTGGGGCGTGTACTAAACCCCCTGAGCCATAATTGGCCAAAGCCACCCTGGCTTTGGCCAATAATGGTTCTTCGTTTTTTGCGCGCTGTGACTGGCCAAGCATGCACCATTGACCAATCATCAGCGCGCAACGCTGCTGTGAATTATGGGCCGTTGCGCGTCACTCGAATTTGGCGCGAACGACCCGTTTTGTTCGAAATTCGTCGAACGTACGAACAGACAATGTTTGAGTCGAACATACGTTCGAGTCGAACACAAAGCTCATCCCTACCTTCTAGCAGTGAACATACACCACAGTAAACCCATATTATCCCTCCAAGAAGTGCACAAGTACACATCATCCTTACCAGGCAAATATTTTCCTACTCCAATCTTTATTCCCACTCTTCATCCCTCCCCCTTTCTTTATCCCCAGGACGTTAAAAAAAGTCCTGCAAGCAGCATCTTTGGGGTGGTGAAGGAGCTGTGTAAACCGCTCCTCCACCGCTCCCGCCCATTGAAATGAAGGGGTACCGCTGTCGAAGTGCCTGCAAAGTACCTTGGCAGTGGTGCTATATGGGTGCACTTAACCCTTTATTTGGCCGCTAGGACCGCTAAAATGACAGTAAAGCGCTGGTAAAACTATCTGCGCTTTGCCGCCAACGCCTGCCCCAGTGTGAAAGCAAAAGCAGGTGTCCCAATACTTTTGGTAATATAATGTATTTGCAAATATATTCAAATGAGACATCTCTTTATTATAAATTAAAAACAGCTTTAAAGGCAACTTATAAGATACTTCTAGTATTATTTAAACCACCATGCATACAATTTCAAAGGAACACATTTAATATAATGATCTAGCTTGTTAAGGTTTTGTTATATAAATGTTAAAATTATTTCTAAAAGCAAGAAAAAAAATACTGTGCTCTTAAAAAATATCTGTGCAAAGTATTATATTTTGCCAGCGAGCGGTATCTATAACATGCAAAGTCTTTCTCTGTCTGCTGAAGTGACCGATAACTCATAAATTGTTAGGTCAGCATTAGCTTAGATCACTTGGCAGAAACACAGCTATATAGACTTCATTACATCACATGGAAAAGACTTTCTAATAATGTGTAAAATGGAAGTGAATGATCAGCATAAATTATTTTGCCATACTAAAATCATATGTGCTAATTAATATTGTTGAATGTGTAAGCAGGTCAAAATAGCCAGTTAGACACTGTCCCAGCTACGAGGGTAGGTGTAATGCCTTTCCCGGTTCTTTGGTCTTTTGGCGGGCCCGGCCCACTAATCCAGTGATATGTTAGAAGGCTGGCTGGAGGTCAGCCTGTATTTGTAGGAGGAGTCTGGGGGGTATATATATATATATCCCTCCTCCTCTGTCGGGTCCCGGGTCTGCTCGTCTTCTTGGTTCTCTGTGTGAATCTTCAGGTGACACGTCACTTACGTTTCCCATACGACTTCAGGTTTCCGTACGGTGGGGAACACTGTGGCATCTGGTGTCAGGTAGGGTGGCCGCTCCACTCTTCCTCATTGGGCATTTGGTGGGAGGTAGTTGCAGGGCCAGGGAGCCTGTGGGTGAGGGGTAGCAGCACAGAGGCAAGGAACCGTTGCTGCGGCCATTCACGGTGAGATATTTATGTTATGCATGGGGGTGTGGGCTACTTTGAGGGGTGTGTGTGTGGGGGTGGGGTCCCGGGTGTGCACCTCCCACTTTGTGGGAGGTGTAACCCTGGCCCTTTAGCACATGCCTATTCACCTATTTGTGTGTGTATATAAATTGCCACAAGTCCCACGGAGAGGGAACACTGCAGACCACAAGCTCTGAGGAAAGGGGTACGCCCCCGAAACGCGTCAGCCCTAACAACGGTCATAGATTGAAGCGATTATCGTGTTTTGCCGATGGTGTTGGACTTCTGCTGTATTGTCTTTCAAGGCCTGATTTTATACTCCACTTGTGAGTACAATGATTTATTTTAAACAATTTTAATAAAACTCATATCAGTATCACACTAGATCGGTGCGCCCTCCACTCTCTCTTTTTTCTTTTATGCACGGGGGTGTTCCAGACTGCACAGGTGGATATGGACAATGTTGCAAGCCCCCATGGAGGTGGGGGGGGGGGATTGGTAGTTCAGGTCCGGCTAAAAAAATATGGATTGGGATGCACAGCTCTCTCTCTCACTCTAGTGAGCATTTGCCAGGAAAGGAGAGGGGTGAGTCATAAGAGGGCCAATGAGAGCTGCAGGGCTGGAGGTGTGTTTGTGTAAATCCAGGACGTGAACAGGCAGCAGCTTTGGCTGCCCACAGTTAAAATGATTGCACCCAGACTCAGTGGAGGGAGATTTCTGCAGCATATTTGGCAAGTACAAAATTACAGTATATATAAAATAATATGCAAAGTGGTTAGAGGGAAGCTTCAGAATAGCAAAGATGTTTTTATTACAAATTATGTGAGCAGACTGCACTTCCTCATCAATCACCTTTGCTCAGGAAGCAGTTGGTCCAGATATTCCTTTGATACATTTTGCAGGAGGAAGCTGTATCTAGGTCAAAGCATGAAACTTCAAGATCCAGGCATTGGATTGCCGGAGGGCTCTGTTCCCCTGGTGTTGCACAGCTAAAGATTGGTGGTTGATGGGTCAGAATCTAGAAAGGTTGAATTCTTTCTTAAAGGAATTGGAATATAATAACCACTGATGCCAGTTTCTCCAATTGGTTTGAGGGTGGCTACAGTTCAGTGGACTTGGTCTCCACAGGAGTGAATACCGCCCATGAATATCTTAGAACTTTTGACTGGTACTCCTCCGAATAAATCGCGGCAAATTTTGCGCGTTCGCCGATGCGCGCGAACATATGCGATGTTCGATCCGCCTCCTATTATTTTTCATTGAGCAAACTTTGACCCTCTATTTCACAGTCAGCAGACACATTCCAGCCAATCAGCAGCATACCCTCCCTCCCTGACCCTCCCACCTCTAGGGCAGCAACCATTTTAGATTCATTTGGAACCTGCATTCTTAGTGAGAGGAGGGATAGTGCTGCTGCTGCTGAATTGATAGGGAAAGAATAGCTAGAGTAGTGTTTTCAGTGTCCTGAACGACTCATCTGATCTCTGCTGTAAGGACAGTACCCCAAAAAGCCCTTTTTAGGGCTGGTAACCCCAAAAAGCCCTTTTTAGGGCTAGTAACTCCAAAAAGCCCTTTTTAGGGCTGGTATATCAGTCTGCTTTTTTTTTCTCTGTAATCTCATTGCAGTTGCCTGCTAGGAAGGCAGCATGTGTGTGTCAGGATCACAGCGTACACTGTGCCCAGTGCCATCCACCACTCATTTATCTTGGTGGCTTTTTTTTCTCTGTAATCTCATTGCAGTTGCCTGCTAGGAAGGCAGCCTGTGTGTGTCATGATCACAGCGTACACTGTGCCCAGTGCCATCCACCACTCATCTATCTTGGTGGCTTTTTTTCTCTGTACTCTCATTGCAGTTGCCTGCTAGGAAGGCAGCGTGTGTGTGTCAGGATCACAGCGTACACTGTGCCCAGTGCCATCCACCACTCACCTATCTTTCTTGGCAAGGTAGATAACATTTAAAAAAAATAAAATGATTTCTGCAATATAATTGCAGTCAGTTGCCTGTCTGCCAGCGTGTGTCAGGGTACAGCGTACACTGTGCCCAGTGCCACCCACCACCCATCTGTCTTGGTGGCACAGTCGATAACATTTAAAAATATATTTTTTTATTACTGCAATATAATTGTAGTCAGTTGCCTGTCTGCCAGCGTGTCAGGGTACAGCGTACACTGTGCCCAGTGCCACCCACCACCCATCTGTCTTGGTGGCATAGTCGATAACATTTAAAAATAAAAAAATGTATTACTGCAATATAATTGTAGTCAGTTGCCTGTCTGCCAGCGTGTGTCAGGGTACAGCGTACACTGTGCCCAGTGCCACCCACCACCCATCTGTCTTGGTGGCACAGTCGATAACATTTAAAAAAAATATTTTTATTACTGCAATATAATTGTAGTCAGTTGCCTGTCTGCCAGCGTGTGTCAGGGTACAGCGTACACTGTGCCCAGTGCCACCCACCACCCATCTGTCTTGGTGGCACAGTACATAACATTTAAAAACCCCCTAAGATTTACTGCAATAGAATTGTAGTCAGTTGCCAGCGTGTGTCAGGCTCATAGTGTAAACTGTGCTCACTTGCCCAGTGCCACCACTCATATATCTGGTGGCATAGTATATTAAATTTAAAAAGAAAAAACACAATTTTGACTGCAATAGAATAGCAGTTAATTGTCTGCAGGCGTGTGACAGGCCTACAGCGTCTACTCTGCCAACTTCTGCCAGTGCACAGTGCCACTCATATCTGGTGTCACAGTAGCTTGCACGCATAGTACAACTAAACAAATAATAAAAAATGACTGGCAGAGGCAGGCCACCCTGCAGGGGCTGTCGTGGTCGTGGTGCTGTGATTCCCTTTGGCCCTAGAATAATACCCAGTGTTCAGAGGCCACGTACCCTGAACTGCAAAAGTTCTGAGGACATAGTTGACTGGCTAACACAGGACACCCAATCTTCTACAGCTTCCGGTCATAACCTTGACACACCATCCTCCTCCAGCTCAGCTTCGGGCACCTCTCAAGTTACCACTCGCCCGCATGCCGCCACCACCAACACTAGCATCACAGCTGCTTCACTTGATCTGTCAGAGGAGTTATTTACACATCAGTTGGAAGAAATTAGTGATGCGCAACCATTATTGCCAGAGGTTGTAGATGAAAGGGATATGACTCAGTCAGGCAGCATTACACACATGGACGTATGGTGTGATGATGATGTACCCGCTGCTGCTTCCTTTGCTGAGTTGTCAGATACAAGTGAAGCGATTGATGATGACGATGTGTCCGGGGATGTCACGTGGGTGCCCGCTCGAAGAGAAGAAGAAGAGGGGGAAAGTTCAGATGGGGAGACAGAGAGGAAGAGGAGACGAGTTGGAAGCAGGGGGAGGTCATCGCAGGGAGCTAGTGGCACAGTCAGACAGCATGTATCGGCACCCGGGGACAGCCAGACAGCACGCCAATCAACGCATACTGTTGCCACCACCAGAATGCCGGCATTGCAAAGCTCAGCAGTGTGGCATTTTTTTTGTGTGTCTGCCTCTGATAACAGTGATGCCATTTGCAACCTGTGCCAAAAGAAACTGAGTCGTGGGAAATCCAACACCCACCTAGGTACAACTGCTTTGCGAAGGCACATGATCACACATCACAAACGCCTATGGGATCAACACATGATGAAGAGTACAAGCAGCACACAAGCTCAAAGCCACCATCCTCCTCCTGGTGCAGCATCTTCAGTCACATCAACCACTGCTGTCCTCCTTGCCCCCTCTCAACCATCTGCCACTCCATCTCTCACCTTGAGCAGTTCCTGCTCATCTGCCCACAGTTTGGTGTCTGTCAAGGACATGTTTGAGCGTAAGAAGCCAATGTCACAGAGTCACCCCCTTGCCCGGCGTCTGACAGCTGGCTTGTCGGAACTCTTAGCCCGCCAGCTTTTACCATACAAGCTGGTGGAGTCTGAGGCCTTCAAAAAATTTGTAGCTATTGGGACACCGCAGTGGAAGGTACCCGGCCGAAATTTCTTTTCACAAAAGGCAATCCCCAACCTGTACTCTATTGGCAAAAGGAAGTCATGGCAACCTTGGCACACAGTGTTGGGGCAAGGGTCCATCTGACCACTGATACCTGGTCTGCAAAGCACGGTCAGGGCAGGTATATCACCTACACTGCGCATTGGGTAAACCTGCTGACGGCTGACAAGCATGTAATGCGTGGCTCTACAGAGGAGTTGGTGACACCGCCACGACTTGCAGGCAGGTCTGCTGCCACCTCCTCTACTCCTCCTACTCCATCCTCTTTGATAACCTCCTTGGCTGAGTCATCTTCTGCTGCTGCGTCTTGCTCCACATCAACTTCACCTCCCCAGCTCCCCAGGGGCTATTCCACATCACGCATACGACAGTGTCACGCCGTCTTGGGGTTGACTTGCCTGAAAGCAGAGAGACACACCGGACCAGCACTCCTGTCCGCCCTGAACACACAGGTGGATCAGTGGCTGACTCCGCACCAACTGGAGATCGGCAAAGTGGTGTGTGACAACGGAAGCAATTTGTTGGCAGCATTGAATTTGGGCAAGTTGACACATGTCCCGTGCATGGCACATGTGATGAATCTGATTGTACAACGCTTTGTGCATAAGTACCCAGACTTACGGGATGTGCTCAAGCAGGCCAGTAAGGTGTGTGGCCATTTCAGGCGTTCCTACACGGCCATGGCGCACTTTTCAGATATCCAGCGGCGAAACAACATGCCAGTGAGGCGACTGATTTGCGACAGCCCGACACGTTGGAATTCAACACTCCTAATGTTCGACCGCCTGCTCCAACAAGAAAAAGCCGTCAACGAGTATTTGTATGACCGGGGTGCTAGGACAGCCTCTGCGCAAATGGGAATTTTTTTGCCACGTTACTGGACGCTCATGCGCAATGCCTGTAGGCTCATGCGTCCTTTTGAGGAGGTGACAAACCTAGTCAGTCGCACAGAAGGCAGCATCAGCGACATCATCCCATTTGTTTTCTTCCTGGAACGTGCGCTGCAAAGAGTGCTGGATCAGGCCGTAGATGAGCGAGAGGAAGAGGAAGAGTTGTGGTCACCATCACCACCACCAGAAACAGCCTTATCAGCATCGCTTGCTGGACCTGCAGAAATGCTGGAAGAGGAGTGTGAGGAAGAGGAGTCAGAGGAGAAATGCGGCTTTGAGGAGGAGGAAGACCAACCACAGCAGGCATCCCAGGGTGCTCGTTGTCACCTATCTGGTACCCGTGGTGTTGTACGTGGCTGGGAGGAAGAACATACCTTCAGTGAGATCAGTGAGGACAAGGAACGGGACATGAGTAGCTCGGCATCCAACCTTGTGCAAATGGGGTCTTTCATGCTGTTGTGCCTGTTGAGGGACCCTCGTATAAAAAGGCTGAAAGAGAATGACCTGTACTGGGTGGCCACTCTACTAGACCCCCGGTATAAGCAGAAAGTGCCTGAAATGTTACCGGAAGTCGGAAAGGATGCAGCAGTTCCAAAATAAATTAAAAAGTATGCTTTACACAGCATTCAAGGATGATGTCATAGCACAACGGGAATCTAACAGGGGAAGAGGTGAAAGTAATCCTCCTCCTACCATGACCACGCCGGCAAGGACAGGACGCTTTACAGACGTGTTGTTGATGGAGGACATGCGGAGCTTTTTCAGCCCTACGCGTCGCCACAGCCCTTCGGGGTCCACCCTCAGAGAACGAATCGACCGACAGGTAGCAGACTACCTCGTCTTAACTGCAGATATCGACACTCTGAGGAGCGATGAACCCCTTGACTACTGGGTGTGCAGGCTTGACCTTTGGCCTGAGCTATCCCAATTTGCGATAGAACTTATGTCCTGCCCCGCTTCAAGTTTCCTTTCAGAAAGGACCTTCAGTGCAGCAGGAGGTATTGTCACTGAGAAGAGAAGTCGCCTAGGTCAAAAAAGTCGAGATTACCTCACCTTTATTAAGATGAATGAGGCATGGATCCCGAAGGGACTGACAGTGGGCGATACATTTGACTAAAGGCCTGATGAGATGAGCTTCCTTGGGCTACAAATGGTCCACATGCTGCTGTATTTTATCTCTGCCGGATGACTTGTGTGGCTTATCCGCCACCAAATAGGGTTCAAGCCTCAATGTTTTAGTGCACTTTCTGCCTGGAAAACATCAATTTTTTCTGGCCGCTGCTACAGCAGCAGCTGCAACAATACCCAATTTTTCAGACATGTGTACATGCCTAATTTTTCTGGCCTCTGGTGCTGCACTGTGGCTGCAAAAACAAAACAAAAAAATGCACAAACATGTGTCAATTCCCCTTCGTGATCGCTACCTTGTTGTGGTGAAGGGGCTTGCGTATCACAATGAAGCGACCATCTCTATGAGTGTGTTGGCAATGACAATGCTGGCACACCCCAGATGATAAGGTCGTTGCTTCATTGTGATCAGACCAAAAGCGATCGGCTGGATAATTTTGCATAGAAAAACCATTACATTTCTTTGTGATCATCTAAGGTGATCATTAAAGCCTACTAGGCCAACAATGGGCCCACACTGCAGAATCATTGTTTTCTGGGTCACTTAACTGTCACTGAACTACCTCAGCACGACCATAGGCTTTGAAAAACCCCCAATGCCTGCAATCTCAAAAACGTTCATTGACGTCAGTGAGGACAAGGAACGGGACATGGCTAGCTTGGTATCCAACCTTGTGTAAATGGGGAGTTTGCAGTTGTGCAAATGGACTGTTTGCAGGTGTTTGCGGTGCGTTAAACAGGGAGTTTGATCTGTCAGAGTTTGGTCTGTCACTGTGAACCCTAACCCTATTACAGACAGGGTTAGGGTTACAGATAGGGTTAGGGTTACAGATAGGGTTAGGGTTACAGATAGGGTTAGGGTTACAGACAGGGTTAGGGTTACAGATAGGGTTAGGGTTAGGGTTACAGATAGGGTTAGGTTTATGGTTACAGATAGGGTTAGGGTTAGGGTTACATATAGGGTTAGGGTTACAGACTGTAACCCTAACCCTATCTGTAACCCTAACCCTGTCTGTAACCCTAACCCTAACCCTACCCTAACCCTAACGCTATCTGTTACCCTAACCCAAACTCTAACGCTATCTGTTACCTAACCCTAACCCTATCTATAACCCTAACCCTAACCCTAACCCTTACACTACCTGATCGATATAACATCATACTTGATGTTTTAGAGCACGTTATTCCAAACAATTTATGAATGTTAGGTGATTTATACCCTTTATGGATTAAAAACGGACTCTGCGACAACTACGTAATTTTCCATTGGAGTTTTGCCATGGATCCCCCTCCGGCATGCCACAGTCCAGGTGTTAGTCCCCTTGAAACAACTTTTCCATCATTATTGTGGCCGGAAAGAGTCCCTGTGCGTTTTAAAATTTGCCTGCCCATTGAAGTCTATGGCGTTCGCCCGGTTCGCGCATTCGCTAACATATGCGCAAGTTCGCAATCGCCGTTCGCGAACGCGAAATTTTAGGTTTGCGACATCACTAGTACAAGTCAGGGGTCAAGTCCTGGGGAAAAAAGCGTGGGAACTCCCACCCAAGATCCACTCCCCCACCAAAAAAAATAAATAAATGATACGCTCATATGCATAATTACTAAACCGCATGTTTTTTTTTAGATCCACTGTACCTTAGTATAGTAATCCTTTATGTTACTGGCTGCACGTTCTTTCTAAATCCCACGATAACTCGCGGAAGACCTCCGCAATGTCTCCAGGGAACAATAACAAAAGTTCCCAGGAGACATTGCGGCATCGAGGAAGTGACGGAATACCCGCACACTACCTGATCTATATACAGGAAGCGGCCAGTAACATAAAGGATTACTAAGGTTCGCGCTGGGCATCGCCGCTTAGTGAAGGATTGGCTCGGGCAGCTCGGCTGCCCTCGGATGCTCTAGTCCTGCAAAGGGAACTGAGTTCCTGCTGTGAAAAAAGTGCAGGAATTCAGTTCCCACGCGTTCCCACAGGAATTGAGCCCTGGTACAAGTGCTGTCTCTATCACCAGGGCATATACCAGGTATAGAATATTGGCAGGGGGAACTCTAGGTGGATTTACTAGGTTACAAGTTCTACAAGTTTGAACAGGTTGTATCCGGGACGAGAATTCAACTGGCAATAGGGGTAGGTTCACCAGTAACACCTTGGGGTCCAGTTCTCTCTTGTTTGATGCTTTCTCTCTGTTTCAACTTCTTCCACATCTTGTGCTAACACTAATAATAGTGTTAGTCGAATTAACCCAGGAGGGCTTGGTACACTGAAATACAGGGGTCGCTCCTTGGACTGTCCCAGTCCTGTGGGGCCTAATGGTCTTGATTCCTGTATTTCTGCACTGTTGAGCCTCTGGAAGCCAGCTTCAGGGAAATTAAATGATAGGACTTGGAAATATGTGAAATATGTGAGTGGGAGAGTTTATTTTTCTTTCCCCAATCAGTAGGGGAGAGGAGATTGGCCTTAGGTACTGTTAAGGGTCAGAGTTCTTCCCTATCCATTATTTTCCAGAGGCTGTTGTTTCTCACTTCTGGATGCATACTTCATACAGTGTATAACCTAGACAGCCCCACCTGTCAGGCCACTCTTGTGTCCTTGGGACTTGAATTTGTTCTTGACTGCCCTTGCAGAGGCCACTTTTTTAACTAATTGGGAGACTGTTAGTGCTTTTATCTCAGAAGGTGGCTTATTTGGTCGCTATTACTTCACTAAGTGGAGTGTCAGAGCTGGCGGCTCTTTCATGAAAATTTACCTTGCATCATAAGATTATCTTACGTCCTCATCCATCTTTATTACCTAAAGTGGTGTCTAGTTTTCACTTGAATCAAGACAATGTCTTGCCTTCTTTTCTAAACCTCAGTTGGCAGGAGTTAGATCAGTGTTTCTCAGCTCCAGTCCTCAAGGCGCACCAACAGGTCATGTTTTCAGGATTTCCCTCAATTGAAACAGCTGTGGTAATTACTAAGGCAGTGAAACTGATCGAATCACCTGTGCAAAATAATGAAAACATGACCTGTCGGGGCGCCTTGAGGACTGGAGTTGAAACACTGAGTTAGATCACTGCATACTCTGGAGGTAGTTCAGGCGGTCAAAATTACTTGAATGTTGGTACAGGTCAGGAATCCTGGTTTGTGCTGCCAGTAGAGCCCAGGATGGGCAGGAGTTATCCAAGTTAACTATTTTCATTGGATCTGCCAGTTAATTATTTGAGCCTATGTCTTGAAAGGGCATGGTCCCCCACCCCTTTTTTTGGTAAAAGTGCTCGCTACCAGGTGTGCAGGGGCATCTTGGGCCCTCCGCCATCGGGTGTCAGTGACTCAGGATTTTAAGGCCACTACATGGTCTTTTATTTATACATTCACAGAATTTTACATGATGGATATCAAAGTCACAGAGGATCAGGGCAGGGCTGGCAGCCTTAGGCCTGGGGGGCAAGTCCAATCACGTGGCCCATTGAACCACCGAATTGGCTCACCATCCATCTACACCACATTCCCCCGAGAGAGAGAGAGAGAGAGAGAGAGGGGGAGACTGCTCCATATTGTCCCCGAAAGAGAGAGACCATTTGACACTGCTTGCCCAGAGAGAGAGAGAGAGAGAGAGAGACCGCTTGACACTTCCTGCACAGAGAGAGAGAGAGACCGCTTGACACTTCCTGCACAGAGAGAGAGAGAGAGACCGCTTGACACTTCCTGCACAGAGAGAGAGAGAGAGACCGCTTGACACTGCCTGCACAGAGAATGAGACTGCTCCACATTGCCCGCAGTGCGAATCGGTTCCTCTCTGTGGGGGCAGTGCAAAGGGGTCACTCTCTGTGGGGGCAGTGCAAAGGGGTCACTCTCTGTGGGGGCAGTGCGAAGGGTTCACTCTCTGTGGGGGCAGTGCAAAGGGTTCACTCTCTGTGGGGGCAGTGCGAAGGGGTCACTCTCTGTGGGGGCAGTGCGAAGGGGTCACTCTCTGTGGGGGCAGTGCGAAGGGGTCACTCTCTGTGGGGGCAGTGCGAAGGGGTCACTCTCTGTGGGGGCAGTGCGAAGGGGTCACTCTCTGTGGGGGCAGAGCAAAGGGGTCACTCTCTGTGGGGGCAGTGTGAAGGGGTCACTCTCTGTGGGGCAGTGCAAAGGGGTCACTCTCTGTGGAGTTGAACGTTTTCCAGCCATCAGAATACAGTGATCACTGCTGGCAGCTATAGCAGCCAGCAGTGATTGCAAAAAAAAAAAAAAGACACGCTGGTTGTACTGAAGTCAATTGATAGATTGAATTCTGTACAACCACATTCTGCACATAGATAGATTGAACTTTCTGCTGAACCAGCAGAATTTCAATCTGTCTATGGTGGCCTAGGTCAACCAGCCTTAGGGTTTAATAATACCCTCAAATCTTGTGAAAGAAATGGTCCACTTGGGTGTAGAAATTCACTTTTTACTCCACCTTATTTCCAGAACTCTTTAGGTATTAGATGTGCAAACAATAAGGTGAGAGCACATCTAATACCTACTGAGAGTAATGGAAACAAGGTGGAGTTCAAAAGTGAACCGTGCCATTACCTGGAGGAATTGGCATTTAGGGGGTTAAAACAGGCAGGGAGGAAATGTGATATCACCTCCTCTGCCTGTCACTTTTCAGTGAAGTGGCAGTTCCTGCTGCAAGTGAATACAAGTTTTTGGGCTCACACTGGGGTACTGACAGTTTTCCACAGTCATAGTCCCCCAGGTTGCACATTTTTGCTGCATTTTCTGGAATTGCACCAAAGAGGCAGCATTCAGGACATTTTGTGCACTTTCCGAACATGCAGTAAAAATGTGCAACCTCTATGGGAATAGGGGCAACATGCAGGAAGACAAACTGCAGGATACCAGTGTGAGCCCACACCATAACACCTGGGTAGTGTCTGTCACAGGCTGCTAGAAAAAAAAAAGTTTTAGCTGCAGAGAGGGGGAGGGTGGAGAAGCTCACTTACTTTACTTGTATGGTCCCAGGTGACTCACTGCATTCGAGCCGACTGCTCAGATTGAACTTCCCGCCCACACATCTTCCTCACAGCCCATAGTGTGGGCGGGGAAAGAGAGAGCAGCCTCTGCCAGCCAATTGTGTGGAGGAGGGTGGGAGGGGCTGGGCTCTGTAACACAGACTGTCGGCTGTGAGACAGAAGACATGACTGCTCACAGTGCTGGATATAGCTGCCGCACTCGGCCAGCTCAAATACTGCGCATGTGTGGTCCTGAGCTGGCGACAAGGCAGCCTTTGCAGAGCATATCAGAGCAGCCCAGGGGGAAAACGCATCCTTGTCCCCTGGCCCAGTCCGCCCCTGCAGAGGATACAGCTTTGGTCACAGTATATTTAGGGCAGCAGAATAAGTCCTTCTCAGGTGGCTGTTTTTGTGATTGTGTCTTTATCCCCTCAAGTGCATTGCTTTAGGACATCCCACATAGTCATTATTATTGCTGCTCTGTGTCCCGTGATGCACGATAAAGAAAATTGGATTTTTCCTACAGCTTACCTGTAAAATCCTTTTCTTGGCGTACATCACGGGACACAGAGGTCCCTCCCAACGTTTTTGGGATATTCATTGCTTTGCTACAAAACTGAGGTACATCATGTGTAGGAGGGGTTATATAGGGGAGGACTTTCTGTTTGACTATCTGCCAGTGTCCATTCACCTATATGTGGCGTATAACCCACATAGTCCTTATTATGGCTGCTCTGTGTCCTGTGATGTACTCCAAGACTTAGCAGAAAAGCTGCGGGAAAAATCTAATTTTTACTCGCCAAATTAGGCTTAAATTTATTTTCTGGACATTCGTTTAGAATCAGGGCAGCATCCGCAGCATCTGCAGCTTCCAAACAGGGGGTCCCTTCTTATATCATCAAGTACATGGGGTGCTGGAGTTCCTCCTGTTATAGCAGATACATACAGAAACCCCATAATGAAGTCAGCAGGGTATTCGCTACTTTACTGGACTGATTGATGTTACCTTTGAAAAAACAAGATTATACAAAAACCTTCAACCAGTGCACTCTGGATAAACAAAGAAAACATATGTGAAAAAAATTGACGCACGACCAGGAAATTAGGAATAGGAATAAATGAACATCTGAATAATATAAAGCAGGGATATGCAATTAGTGGACCTCTAGAAGTCCCATGAGGCATAGCAAGACTCTGACAGCCATAAGCATGACACCCAGAGGCAGAGGCATGATGTGACTTGTAGTTTTGCAACAGCTGGAGGTCCGCTAACTGCTTATTCCTGATATAAAGAAAGAGTTTCCGTATTTTATTAAATTGTTTTAGAAGCCACCACTAAGGATGAGCCGGTCGTTTTTTCAGGCGCAGTGATTTTAATGATGCTTAAATAAAGAAAAATTCCTTTAAATATTGTACCTGCTGGGTGTCTATAGAATGCCTGTGAAACGTCTTTGAGAACCCGGGTCTTGCCCCAGGGAACATGTATCAATGGAAAAAAAGTTTTAAAAACTATCGTTTTTTTCAGGACTCCTGAAAAACGACCGTTTTTGAAACTTTTATTCCATTTATACATGTTCCCTTGGGCAAGACCCAGGTTCTCAAAGACGTTTTCACAGGCATACTATAGACACCCAGCAGGTACAATATTTTCATTTTTTTTTTTTTATTTAAGCATCATTAAAATCACTGCTCCTGAATCTTTAGGTGCAAACTACAGAGCACACGGGCAGTACATACCAAGTAGCTTTAGGTGCAAACTACAGAGCACACAGCCAGTACACACCAAGTAGCTTTAGGTGCCAACTACAGAGGACACAGGCAATAAACCACGTAAGAATATTGCAGCTAGCACAATCACCTGCCTGCCAGTAAATTAGGAAGAACTGATCTAGCTAAACTATACAGTGTATAAATATATGTACAACACCTGGGATGTATATATATCCTCTACACACTGTAACATTAACTGACTAGCCTGCCTGTCTGCTCTATCTACCTGCAAAAAATGACACTCTCTCTGTCCTCTCTTAACCACCGCAACACACTGCACAAGGCCGACCTGCAGGCGGCCTTTTATAGTGTGGGGCGTGTACTAAACCCCCTGAGTCATAATTGGCCAAAGCCACCCTGGCTTTGGCCAATTATGGCTCTCTGTTTTTTGCAAGCTGTGATTGGCCAAGCATGCGGGTCATAGTGCATGCTTGGCCAATCATCAGCCAGCAATGCACTGCGATGCCGCAGTGAATTATGGGCCGCGAAACGCCACTCGAATTTGGCGCGAACGGCCCAAAACTTTCGTAATTCGACGAACGATCGAACATACGATGATCGACTCGAACATGAGTTTGACTCGAATACGAAGCTCATCCCTATTTGGGAGCATATGTACAGTGTATTTTCAAAACTCTACCAGACGTGGATGACACTTATGATACAGCTATCACTGAATGAAAGAACTTCTTTGTGCCTAAAGTATTTTGACAATGTGGACAGAAAAATTTAAAATCCAGAGTACAACTGATAGCAGCTTTGAAAGATTTGGTTGTTACCTTTACGTTTGGTACTGAATGAAATGATAAAAACAATCTCAGCCTCCTTTTGCAAAACTGGTCTTGGAATAAGACAAGTTGAAACTGCTATGCCTGAAACAAAACCCTCAGTCAGGGAACTACTGGAACCATATAGGCTGTGAATTCAGAACCTGCCTCTCATAGAGCACTTATTTAGACCCAATATAAAGGTACAATAGATTATTTTATACTATATATATATATATATATATATATATATATATATATATATATACACATGTAGAAGAATACATATCGGCCTAAATTGAGGAAAACCTTTATTATTTTTTTTTTTGATATTTATTATATCAAAAGGTAAAATATATTGTGTTTGTTTTCAAAATTGTCGCTCTTCTTTTGTTTATAGCGCAAAAAACAGTGCTGTGTTGCAAAAAATGGCCTGGTGTCAGGTCACCTGAGGCCAGGTGACAGATGCACACTGTTGGGGTCAGGAGTGCACCGCTAAGGTAGTGGACCCTATGGCTGACTTCTGCGGATGGAACTCTGGGTGGTATAGAAAGGCAGGTCCACTGGAGCACCGAAACGAATCCCACAGGGAGATAGAGCATAAGATTCCTCAGGGTGCAGAGTCAGCAGGTGTTCACCAGAGTTCACCTATAGTGGTGAGGATGGACTACGCTGCAACTGACTTCAGGTCGCAGCCCCAAGGGTCTCCCAGGTCATGCTCACGGTAGGCTACAGAAGGATAGAGAGGGAGCAGCAGCCCAGGACAACAAGGGATAGTAAGGGGATAAGCCAAAGGTCGTGGGGGACTAGCAGACAAGGATAAACAGAGAACACACCAAAGGTCACAGTCACAAGCAGGCATTGATAGTCGAGAACACACCAAGATCGGTAATAGAGACAAACATAGAGCATACGGCAAGCAGGAAACAGGAAACCAAACACACAATATTGCACGGTAAGGCAGGCTTGGAGAACACAGTGCTAAATAGTGGTTCCTGTTGAGGCTAGGGTGGAGCCACACTGAGGGAAGATTACTTAACCATGCAGGTGTGAGAGTACAAGCCCTACGGCTGATACACAGACCAAATAAGAAACAGACAGGTCATGAAATTATTACTGCAAGGTCATGACACCTGGTCATTGCGCAGCCAAATCTTCCGGGGCTGAATTTCACTGTCTGATTAGTCAATACATTGTTTATAGTTGGCTCTTCTCCCTTCTTCTTCTTTGCTTTTAATCCTGTATCAGTAATGTACCCTAGTGCCCTCTAATTCCTGAATGCAGTTAGAGAACTTATGCAGAAATAATCATTGTCAGGGCTGTGAGATCAGCCAGTTGCAAGTTGGCACATGCTGTGCTGATTGGGGCAAAACTTCCCCAGGGTGCATCCAGGCAACACATGTTTACTAACAGCTGTCAGATCTCTCAGCCCTGCCAGCATCGACTAGCAGTAGTATAGTTTGTATAGCTTGCCTCTCAACATCCTCGGTTGCTTGGGGAAGTTATACAAACTCTTTTGCCACAGTCAGAGCTATACAGATATATATACACCGCTATACAGGGCTTTACAGATAGAGGGAGCAGTGGCTACAATGCTTTGCTGTAGTTTCCCCAATAGGAACGCCCACAAATTTAGCTTTAGCTTGGGATGGAACTAAGGCCAGCATTAACAGAAACAAGAAGCTACTATTAATCCACAATTTATGCACTTAGTCCCCTGGGGGATTCAACAATTATTATTATTTTTTTGCTTTAATGATACTTCTTCTTTTAAGCTCGACTCTGAAAAAAATAACACAAATACTGTGCAGTAGGGCTGTGCCTACACAGCAAGGATTATAAGCTAGTTTTGTCCAGGGGAGAAGAAAAACAGTTTTACTTACCTGATCCTCCACTCCTGTGGTAAATGGTAACCTTGAGAAAGCACATTAGACAAATTTTCACAAAGGAATTGTAAGAACAAAGCAAAGAATATATACACTGCATTGGTGGCAATGTGACTAAATATTACCTGGCATGCAATCTTGTGTTTCTTATCAGAATCATGAAAAATCTGCTGTCACACACCATTCCAGCCAGTGTCATTTACTGATTTTGATTGGGACACTAGCTTCAGGGAATTTTCATATTCTACCTGTGCTTGCATGGGTTTCCTTGGGAAACTCTGGATTTCTTCTACAGTCCAGCAAAATGGTGGTAGGTTAATTGGCTTCTGTCTCAATGTGTTGTATGTGCGGGTCTAAAAATCCAAATGCAGACACCTGGGCAGACCCTGGTAACACTCCCCTGTGTGGTTTATGCAGCTCTGGTACTTATTCCATACAAGGATCCACAGCAATAAGTAGGGTTCCAAGGTTTGAAGTGTACCAAAGATCACAGTGTGGTCACAATAGTGGATGGGGCAGGTCCACGGCTGCCATGGAGATGTGTGGACCGGCTCCACTGAGAGCAAGGCACACTCTCCTGTCATGCGAATTGGATGCAGGGAAACCCGCATCCAGTTTACACTAGTGTTAACCAAACCTTACAAATACATCTTGGGAAGTATTAAATACAGAGTTCTTACATGTCTACAAAGAGACTAGACTAGGTAGTTAAAGGGTAAAAAAGAGTGGCAGAGAAATTAGCTCATCAGTCTGCTGCTTCTCATTTCACTGTTCCCTGGGCAATTTTTCTTATTTTCTCAACATATAAATACTATAGCTAACTACAAATGTTAATACATTTAAATCGGCATAAAACGAGGTCGGGAAATACCTTATTTATTGTCTTTATTATAACTCCACTTCCTTGTATCGGCCACGCCATTACTTGTACTGTTTCGTGAATCTATTCTGGATGTCACTTCCGCCCTTACTATGTTTCCCTTTGGAAATCTCATGCAGGTGCCGTAGTGCCTCACAAGGGGGGGAAGCAGGAAGGAGATGATCACATCAGCATTGTGAGACCTCCCTCTGTGCCGTTCTGTGAGGAAGCTTGTCAATACTAATGTCCCAGCATGCAGGGGAGATAGAAACGGCACACATAGTGTGCCATTAATGAAAATACCTAGTGCGCAATAGCGCTTGACGCCACTCAAACTTGTAGGACGATTTCTATGGAAACAAACAAAGTAAGTACACTTTCACAGGCAGCGATGAGCTGCCTGTGCTATCTAGATTACAGAGAGATACAGTTGTATTGGAGGGTTTAGAACCACTTTAACTTTAGCAGTGAAAAATCTGACTCTGGACGGTGATGTGTGGCAGATATGTTTATATATCTTTGGAGTAAATAAACTGAAATACAAATCCTTTGGCAGGTGAACAGCTCCCTTATGTACATTTAATCTGAAAATGTATGAGTTTGAGTCCTAAAAAAACTACATTTGTTCACCTTTGAGAAAAGGAGATTAAGCCCACATCCACATCGGGCCGTTTTGAAATGCGATTTGACATGTCAAATCGCTAGCTATTGCGGGCAAGGGTACCTTTTGAATTGGATCGACGCCAACTTTGCAGTGCCGCACCGTTTCCCAAAAGTAGTTCCTGTACTACTTTTGGTGACTTCTGGGGCCATTTGAATAGACATCTGTGCAGGAATCCACACAGATGTCTGTCAAATAACCCCCAAAGTCGGACTGCATTGCCGGTTTGAAATTGTGCGAGTTAAGCTGAATTTGCACGATTTCAAACCCGTCCTCATTGTGAATCTGGGCATAGAGCTTTCTTTTGGTGGTATTTGATCACCTCTGCGGTTTTTATTTTTTTGCGCTAGAAACAAAAATAAAGCGTCAATTTTGAAAAAAAATGAATATTTTTTACTTTTTGCTATAATAAATATCCCCCAAAAAGATATTAAAAAATGTTTTTTTCCCTCAGTTTAGGCCGATACATATTGTTCTACCTATTTTTGGTAAAAAAAATTGCAATAAGCGTTTATTGATTGGTTTGCGCAAAATTTATAGCATTTAAAAATAGGGGATAGTTTTATTGCATTTTTATTAATATATATATATTTTTAATACTAATGGCGGCGATCAGCAATTTTTTTTGTGACTGCGACATTATGGCGGACACATCAGACATTTTTGACACATTTTTGGGACCATTGTAATTTTCACAGCGAAAGTGCTATAAAAATGCACGGATTACTGTGAAAATGACACTCGCAGTGAATGGATTAACCAGGAGGGGGCGCTGTAGGGGTTAAGTGTGTACTAAGGGAGTGTTCTTACTGTTGGTGGGCGTGGCTGTGCGTGTGACGTCACTGATCGTCGTTCCCTAACACAGGTAACAGACAATAAGTGACAGCCACACTAGGAAGAACGGGGAAGGTTTGTTTACACTTACCTGTCCCCGTTCTTCATCTCTGTGACCCGTTCGCGGGAAAACGGCGGAGATCGGGTCCGCTGTTCCCGCTGGGACGGTCACGGAGGAGAGGACTGGGTCGCGAGTGCGCCGCCGGACTGCGGCTGGGCTCTTAAAGGGGACATACATATACGCCCTTGTGCCCAGCCGTGCCATTTTGTCGACGTATATCATCGTGCGGTGGTCCTTAAATAGTTAAAGGAGTTGTAAAGTCAGAAGGCTTTTTATCTTAATGCATTCTATGCATTAATAAAATAAGCCTTCTGTGTTTAGCAGCCCCCCTAACACCCCCTAATACTTACCTGAGCCCCATCTCTGTCCAGTGATGTCCACGAGTCCCTCAGCTGTCCAAGACTCTCCCTCCTGATTGGCTGAGACACAGCAGTGGTGCCATTGGCTCCTGCTGCTGTCAATAAAAGTCAGACAGCCAATTAGGAGAGAGGGGGGCAAGGTTGGGGCGCAGCTCCGTGTCTGAATGGACACAGGGAGCTGTGATTCGGCTCGGGTGCCCCCATAGCAAGCTGCTTGCTGTGGGGACACATGACAGCAGGGAGGGGCCAAGAGAGCAGAAGAGGGATCCAAGAAGAGGAGGATCCAGGCTGATCTGCGCAAATCCACTGCAATAGGAAAGGTAAGTATACCATGTTTGTTATTTTTATTGAAAAAAAAATGAGACTTTACAATAATTTTAAAGCCTGGCTATCTAATATTTCTCTGTCTTGCATAGAGTGGGAATGTTAGCATTTCAGTAAGGTTTTTATGTGTCTCCATAGATAATTACGTTCTTTGTTTTGTCTCACACTCATAAAGGGAAGTGGGGGGAAGTCCCCCTTGTGTGAAAACAGACAACTTAAAAAAACTGACTCTGCATCCTTCCCCACTCTGCTAGAAAATTTGTTTTTATTTAAGCCTAGGATCCCAATGGAGGAATGTGACTAGAGGTTAGCATTAAAGTAAAAGATACAAAAAATCTGTCTCAGTGGAAGAAAATAGCTTTATTTTTAATATGCTGAAATGGTTTGCTTCCAAAATGTAAAATAATCCTTTAGGCCCTATTCACCTTTGGCAATTTGGAATCACTGGCAGAGTCGCTATTCCAAATCGCAGTAAAATGCACAACACGCATCTGGGTGGCATTCATAATTAATGGCACCCCAAACACAATGTGATTTTGCAGTGATTTTCGTTTAACAAAATGCTCAAAAAATTGTGGCAAACCGTGGGTAAAAAAAACGCACCTGACTCTGTGCCAGCATTTGGTACATGAGCTTCTTTGATGTGTTATTGGAGTAGAAGGAGATCCATTTAAAATGAATATTGCCACTCCAAAAACATGCCACAAACATTCACAAAAGGGTGAAACACAAGCGGCAGCATCGCTCAGGTGTGAATGGGGCCTTACAGGAAATAGTTTGAGCAGATTCAGTAGGTTACTAATTGCACAAAACATAAACAGCCTTTTATGTTTATAAGTAGAAAGTCAACCTAAAAAATTATTTAATTGCTTCTGATCCAGAAGGAATATTTCCATGTAACAAGCCTCATGCCGCGTACACACCATCACTTTATGTGATAAAAAAAAACGACATTTTTAAAAACGTCAATTTAAATGACGGTGTGTGGGGGAAAAACGTTGTTTTATGTCATGTGAAAAACGACAAAAAAAATTTAAGCATGCTTCAATTTTTTGTGTCGTTTTTCAAAATGTCATTTTTTGTTTCACAAAAATTGACCGTGTGTAGAAAAAAACAACGTTTTTAAACCTGCGCATGCCCAGAAGCTAGTTATGAAGCGAGTTTCAATGAAAAAAAGTGGTGAACGTAACCTTGCTTTGCTAGAGCATTGTGAGAAAACGATGGTGTGTAGGCAACGTCTTTTTTGAAAATTGAAGTTTCAAAAACGTCGTTTTTTACTTCACAGAAAACGTTGTTTTTTTCCATCACATAAAGTGATGGTGTGTACGCGGCATCATATACGTATTTTTCTTCCTCTAGGTCATTTATGGTTATGGTATTGCTAATCCAAATGTTGTGTTTTTTATGAATGAATTTGATTGGTTTGTCTTTGTCAACCTATATATTGGTGTGACATTATGAAAGCTTTCCAGAAGTATTTTTATTGGAACTCTATGAAACAATAAAATGCGGGGGGGGGGGGGTCTGAAAAACTGGGATGATGAGCAGTCACAATGCAGTTTCAGCAATACAACATTTTTGATCTTAAATGCCTTTTCTGTCTTCTGTTGTTTAGATAAGTTTGGTTCATAATATAACTTCTGAAAAATAGCTAGTGGACAATTCAGATATTTTATGAGCCATTTGTGGATATTCAGCTGCAATAATGCTTAAATTTATTACCTTGATATTATACAAAAAATGTCCTAATGGCCCAATTTATACTTGTATTAACTTTTCTTTGTATTATCATTTACATTTTTGGAGCACAATTTATGGGCTATTCATCCTACCTGTATAAAGAGCAGTTCACATTAAGACTGTTGAACTTATGACCCTGTCACTGGTGACAACTCACCAGCAACAGGTTGCTAGGAAGGACACTGAAGGTCAGGGAATTACTTGCTTGTTTATTCAGGTTGCTTCCTCACTGGCTGTATGAGAAAGGCATCACTCTCTCACTAGCAAGTGACATTCTGCAGTATTTTTCAGTGAAGGTGCAATGCCTAATGCCGCGTACACACGACCATTTTTCATGTCATGATAAAAACGAATTTTTTCTTGATGTCATTCCTCTCAAACCTGCCTTGCATACACACGATCGTGATAAAAAATGCTCTAGCAAAGCGCGGTGATGTACAACACGTACGACAGCACTATAAAGGGGAAGTGCCATTTGAATGGCTCCACCCTTTGGGCTTATTATGCAAATTTCCCTTCTCACAACTTGCTTCTGAGCATGCACGTTTTTTTCCCATTGGTAAAGCGTACACACAACCGTTTTTCATGACGAGAAAAACGATGACGTGAAAAACGACGAGAAAAAATAGAGCAGGTTCAAAAATTTTAATGCCCATTTTTCTCGTCGAGAAAATGCTCTGGAGCCTACACACAACCGTTTTTAATGACCAATTTAAAAAATTGCATTTTCTCGTCATGAAAAATGGTCGTGTGTACGTGGCATTATTCCTTCAACCTGTGAAAACAGGTATTTTCACTGCACATGTTATCGCTCCTATTACTGGCAGGTCAAGAGACTTATTATCCAAGTACTCAAGTAGCAAGTTTTTCAGCACCGTGATAGCTTAAAGTGGTGTTAAACCCCAAAATGGCTTAAAATGGTGTTAAATCCCAAACTGCAGCTTACCAATCTTTTTTTTTTTGGCTCACCCAGGGATTCTGCCAGTAACACAATTCCTGTCTTAGGATGGCTACTCTATCAATAGAGTCACACTTGGGAAGCTGCACTATCTGGAGAGGTAATGTTAGTTAGACTAATAGATATAGATGGACTTTACATAAATGACTTTTGCAGTATTAAAGTCTGCTTTGTGATTTTTTTTTTACCTACAGGTAAGCCTATAATAAGGCTTACCTGTAGGTAAAATGAATATCTCTTAAACGTGCACCGTTTAGTAGATATTCACCCTGGATATAGCAGTGACGTCACATGCGCATGCATTCTGAGGGCCCGGCATACCGGAGTGCTTTGTATTAAGGTAAGAATTATGCGATACATACTAGCAAATTATGCTATTATTTTGCACACAGAAGTTTTTTTTTTTATATTGCAACAGTTTACTACCACTTTAAAGTAATTGTAAAGCCTTTTAAAAAAAAATAAGTAAAATAACAATAACAAACATGTCATACTTACCTGCTCTGTGCAATGGTTTTTCACAGAGAAGTCCTGCTCTTCTCGTGTCCCCCCATAGGAAACGTGCATGCTCGATCTCAAGTCGGGCTGTTTAGATCAGACACATGGCTCTGCTTGGCCCCAATCCCCGTTTTCTGCTCAAAGGTTTGACTGACAGCAACAGGAGCCAATGGCTCCCATTGCTCTCAGCTAAGCCTGCAAGAGTCGGGAGATGAGAGAAGAGCTGCTGCAGACATGCAGTGAGTATTTAGGGGGGCTGGGGGGGAGCTATTACTAACAGTCTTTCTTACTCTAATGCTTTACAACCACTTTAATGGCTAACTCCAGGTAACACATTTAAGCAGTTACAGGCACGTATGTAAGACTGCGCTGTGTTTTATAAGCATTTTAATAAATAAAATTTAATAAAATAGTACAGTTCTTTTTTCCTTCTGTGAGAAAGGTTTTACACAGGGGTCAAGTCCCGGGGAAAAAAGTGTGGGAACTCCCACCCAAGATCCAGTCCCCCACCAAAATAAATAAATAAATGATACGCTCATATGCATAATTACTAAACCGCATGTTTTTTTTTTCGATCCACTGTACCTTAGTAATCCTTTATGTTACTGGCCGCTTCCTGTATATGGATTCATCGGGTAGTGTGTGGGTATTCCGTCACTTCCTCGATGCCGCAATGTCTCCTGGGAGCTTTTGTCATTGTTCCCCGGAGACATTGGTCTGCCGCAAATTCCGGTTGTGGAAGTGATGCGGACCGATGGGCAATCAATGACGGCGCTTCAATGCGCCGCTTGTAGAAGCAAGATGGAGCCACACAATGTAAACATTACAAACAATCCCCGTAATTAGCGCGGTGATTGAGGGGAGGAACGCACCACCTGAACAGATAGAGGTAGGTACTTAAAGGAGCGCCAAGAGGGACATGTGGTGGTACTCCCTCTCCATACATAGGAGAGTTAGGAGATATTCTCTACCCCCAAGGGGAATCTGCCTGGGGATAACCAGGAACCTTTCCCAGGACTATCTTGGAATTTGGACATATGACCATAAACTACTGGTGGTAAGTTTCAGAAACTGCTTGGAATAATTTCTCCAACCAGTGGATTGATGCTTTACACTGGCACATATTCATATACCCTTATTGATGAGAATCGTTTGTTTCTCTCCTTTTCTTCCTCCCCTGGGGGTTCTTTCATTTCTTATCTCCTTTATATAGGATTTCCAATGCCACCCAATTGAACCAATTGGTTCTATCCACTCTATGAGTGATAAAAAATAGGGATTTTTGTATGGTACAGCCTGCAATAAGAGACATCCATGTCCCAGGATATCGGGGGGCTCTTGGCTTATACCCTTAGGCACAACATTTTTAAACAACAGGTGAGCTCCTTTTCACCAATATATATGCTGTTTCTCTGTCTAATGAAGAAAGTATATTATTATATTGTGAATATGCCTAATATTTATATCATATTTTGATCTACTTTAGATGTAATACTTGTATATGCCATGATGAAGAATGCGTAGCATTCGAAACGTGTCGGCTTTCAGCTACAACTTACCTCCCAAATCTTGGTGATGGTACCATATGCCGGACAGTATTTACATCGTTTATGATTTGTACATTGTATATTTATGTGATTTTTTGATATATTTTTGTATGTGTATAATATTTCTATTTTTGTAATAAATTGATATAATTTTTTATATATTTTTGAAGCTTTTTTGTGTGTTGCCTACATAATCCCACTCCATGAGTTATTCGAATATTTTCAATTATCGTGGGATTTAGAAAGAACTTAGTTCTTTCTAAATCCCGCAATAACTCGCGGCAGACCTCCGCAATGTCTCCTGGGAACAATGACAAAAGCTCCCAGGAGACATTGCGGCATCGAGGAAGTGACGGAATAGCGGCCAGTAACATAAAGGATATACTAAGGTTTGCTGCCCCTGACAGTGACTCGAGCTGGGCATCGCCGCTTAGTGAAGGATTGAATCGGGCGGCTCGGCTGCTCTAGTCGGACTCCGTTCCCACGCGTTCCCGCAGGACTTGAGCCCTGGTTTTACATAAATAAATAAGCTTGGTCTGTTACAGAAAGTTGAAAAATAACAGACGTACTAGCAGGATCAACAAGTAAAAGAAGTAAGTTACAGGAGGAATTCAGAAAAACAAAGATTTATGTCAGAATTGATTTTGTCTTTGGTACCCTTTTAAATTATATTATTAAAAAATACCATATAGCAAACAAAGTAATCATATACAGTATAGCAACCATCGGCCTTTCCTTTCTTTAAGGGTACAGAGCTACAAATACTTGGACCTTTTTAAACACCTGACTAGTTACTTTGTTTTTTGCATGCCCCGATCAATTAATAACATTTTAAATACTCCAATGTCAGCTAATCTGTATTATTTGTTGAGGATGTACAGCTGTTATAGATCTTTATAGATCTGGAATCAGTGTATATGTTTGACATTTAGAAAGAAAAATAGCAGCACTACATCAACAATAACAGACAGGCATGTTTTAAAGATAGGGTTAAAAGTCATGCCATGATACCAACCATCTAGAAAATAGAAAATAAGCTAGCTGAATTAGTTGGTCTTGGCTTAATACTGGGCTGACATGGGTGCCTCTGATTATTTATAGCAAGGATTACTATGACTTACATCAAGAAGAACAGTAGAAAGGGTACCCAAAATATATATGTTCAAGCATTTGTAAAAATATTTTATTATATACTACAATTCAACTCAAAGAACCCAACAATAACTACATAACTAACCCAAGAAGGTGCAGACATACGTGCATTATGGTAGCTTTGCTCATACTGGAAATGTTGGATATATATGCATAAACAATATATTTTAAGAAATGAAAGGAACATTAAAGTAAACAAGACTTGAATTTATTGGCAACATTTTTCATATCCTCTGTGAGGTGACAATTTTTTTTTTTGTATAAAAAAAGGACTTTCATCAGTAAAAGAAAAAAAATAATTCTATATCCTGTTAATTAAACGTCATGGGAAAATGAGCTAGTGGGATCTGAGACCAATTAATTTAACAGTTTATTTATGAAAGAGTAACAAACAATTTTCAAGTCTTACATATATTATGAAAAATAATTACAAAAGGATTTTATTTTTAATGTGAAAATCTTTATCTTTATTTTCCAGCTAAAACCAGAAAGGGGAGGAAAAAAATCCACATGAAGTTCCTAAACAAATTTGGATGCATATTTAATTAGCAGCCCCTCCTATGTTTCTTTGCAATCGGGTAGAATCACATGACCTCAACATATCCCTTTACATAAATATAAAAGTTAAATTATGATAGCACATTTTAGCACTGTCCAATATGTTTTGCTTTTTAGTCTTAGCTTAAACTATATTTACCAACATTCACGCTGACCACTGTTAATTAGTTACGGATACTTGTAAACACTGAACAAATGCATAACTAGTGTTTGGAGTCCAGTTTTAATATTAAGTGATTGAAGATGCACAAACCTCTATGATACATTAATTCAAACAAACTTGAGTTGACCAAAGACTTCACACAGAATTGACAAATATCTTATACAGAAATATCTCTCAATACATATTTCCCCGACCACAAATAATAATTAAAAAAAGTTATTTTAGGTATATACATGCATGTCATGACATCCTGGAATGAGGTATTAGCACCATCAAATATTGCACCAAAATGGTTTCATATTGCAAAAGAAAAATGCAACACAAAAATAGGCAAATTTTGATTATCATTTTTTTTGTCTTCCAGTTTGGAAACCTGAGGCTTTATATATAAAGACTGTAAATATATATATATATTTATTTTGTTTTAGCAACAGCAAATAAGAGAGGTCTTCCACATCAATATATACAAAGGGATTTTATTTGAAGTCAGAAAGAAGGGTTGGAGTCCACTGGAATTACACATTATTTTGCACAATACAGACACTGTATCCTTTTTACACAGTGGGGAACCTTTTTTGTTTTGTTTTTTCTCTTTGTTTTATGGCTCAACCCAGAGTCACATGCAAGTTTTGGAAAGGGACATGCAAGTGTATAATAGGTATGCAGAATAATTACATGTGTACAGCATTTGATAAACCCATTTACAAGAAATGAATAGCACCTATTATGGATGAAGCCTGTTTTAGGTATTTTCCAGCACCAAAAGATTTCCATGAAAGGAGGACATGGCTGTCCTTACAGTATCACATCTAAGTCCTTCATATTTTGGCAAATGCTTTCTGGTTAAGTCATGTGATTCTGCCCGAGATGAGGATGGCTGGCAAATTCTAAGTAACTGCACTTAGCTTTTTTTTCTTGTTATTTATCAGTTTTTTCTTCCCCTCTGCACAATCCATATTCAAAACTTGCATGTGGCGAACACGTCTCTGGTGGTATCCAAAGCCTGACGCGCCTTTTTTTAGAAAATAATTTTTTACACATTTTTTTTAGAAGCTGCTTGTCCGTATTCCAGTCTCAACCTAAGAAGCAGGCTGGCCCAACCTCAAATCCAAACTTCTGATTCTGATCCCCAAAGTCACTGATCATAACATCTGCTAGAGGCAATTGATCTATCTTTAGGGTGTTGATTTCCAGGACTGTCCGTGCGTATCCTTTCCTTAGCTGGAAGAGATGAAACAAAAGTGTAAGCACACAATGGATATTTAATAACTAAACCAATGTAAATGTTAGCACTCTGCTGGATCTCTAAATATTATTGCTGCTGCTGTAATTGTATAGCGCAATATATTGTCTCAAAATACCCATAATCCTAATGGGAAATTTAAAGGCATGGTTCTCTTTACTCAATTAATTAGCTGGAATACACTGTAGAAAACAGTCACTCTGGACTGAAGAGGATGCCACATGGCATATTCAATTATAATATAATTATCACATAATCTCTCAATATATTTTTATGTGCTATTCCATTAGGCCATGAACACCTGCAGCTTAAATCTATGCAGCTAACAAAGGCAGGCAACAAAATTACAATGCAGTATATTTCACCTGTAAAAATATACAAAATGCATTGGTATGACTAGGCAGAAATACTAAGATCTTATATGTTATTGAACAGTGGAAATGTTCTATATCTACTAAAGCAGGGGTCGACAAACCCTGAATTAAATACCTGGGTTGGCACATGATGCCCCCTGAGCTGCTACACAATGGTTTGATAGCTTTCTAGTTAATTACCAAGCCAGGCCCACCCACTTCTATAATGTCAGTGAAAGCCTGTACTGAGGAAGTCTTCAGCAAGAGTGACAAGCTTAGTGGCCAGATCCCCATAAATATTGCCTTTGATTCATAGGGGGTTATTTACTAAAGGGAAATCCACTTTTCACTACAAGTGCATTGCAAGTGCACTTGGAAGTGCAGTCACTGTAGATCCAATGGGGACATGCAAGGAAAATAAAAAACAGCATTTTAGCTTGAACATGATTGGATGATAAAATCAGCAGAGCTTCCCCTAATTTCAGATCTACCCCTCAGATTTACAGCAACTGCACTTCCAGTGCACTTTCAAATGCACTGGAAGTGCAAAGTGGATTTGCCTTTCGTAATTAACATCAAGTAATTATCCCCCATAGTATGTGATGTGTGGTGTCCCCTTATATTGAGATTAAAGGTCCATTAGGCAAGCATATATAAGAATAATATATAAATGGATACTGGTGCCAATAGTGAAACTTGAAAGAGCTGCATCTGAAATTAGTGAAAAACTAATGAGGAATGATGATGTGATAAAGGGTGCGCCCAGCATATATATGTTGTTATGTTTATGTGTGATATATGCTCACTTTCCAAGATGTATACGTATGTTCTAATATTTTGGCGCATACACACTGATTTATTATTTTGGATATGTATATGTTCTTTTTTTTGTCATATTTGAATTGTATATCAGCACCTAACCAGTGTCCTGAGGAAACTATCAAATTGTGAAAGGCGTTGACAAGCGAGCGTGGAGGCATTGTTGGATCATATCTTCTTATACAGATACAACTATCTATATCTATACATCTACAAACTTTCTATATATGCACGGATCCAACCTTTATGTTTGCTGTATAGGGTATCCGTTGACTGTGTCGAATATTAGGGTGTTGTTCTAACGTTTATATGTTTTTTAACCTATTTTTGTAATAAAGACAATTTTTGTATATTCACTGCCTCCTGATGTGCCTCAAAGTCCGCTTTTTTTTTTTTACAGTTGTTCTCAGTCCTTACATATACTTATTGGATGTTGGCATAGTGAGGGTCTTCCCTTTATTTATAGTTCTGATCTCACATTATTGCCCCCATTGTTGCTGTAAACAAAACACCTTGAAAACCTAATAAATGCACTTTTAATGCATACTATCTGGTCTGCCATTTATCCAGGGAGTATATTGATTGTTAAAAGCATTAGGCTTAAAAATATTTCCATAAGTCAATAAAATGGTTACATCAATAGAGATATCTAATTGCTTTATGTGTACTGTAATATTTATTACTGATTTAGAACAAATTAAAACACAGGTCTATCAAAAGCCATGGAGAAGCAATTAGTTTTGCTAATTTATAAATAGGATGTGTGTTTAGTGGTGTAGAAAACACTTTTCATAATATATGTGCTGAAGATGCTTCCTGAGTGCAGACAGGGAAAATTACTTTTATATCAAAACAATATACCGTGTATATGTATATATATATATGTATATATGTATGTATATATATATATATATATATATATATATATATATATATATATATATATATATATATATATGTATATATGTATATATGTATATATATATATATATATATATATATATATATATATATATATATATATATATATATATATATATAATAGCATACCATCTATTATACCAAACTATAATTTATTTAGCGTTCTGCTTTTTTCTCTTTTATTATCAGCCTTACCTACTATGAAACTATACAATTGGTACTGTCAGCGGGCAGTATTGATATTTTTTAAATACTCTTGGACGTGCATCTTAGTGAACACAAAATACAGGTATATGTCAAATGATAATCGACACTGACACACACACACACCTACGCAAGTTGAACCGGGTGGACTATTGTCTTTATTCAACCTTACCTACTATGAAACTATAAGTACATTGTACAACGTAATTAATCGGCTAAGGTCTAAAGTCAATATCATGTATCATGATAAATGCGAAGCAGCATGTTTAACATCTATCCATGCTCTGGTTGTCCAGCAATCACCACTGGAAATAGACACTTTGAAACTCAAGTTGTTGCTCAGTTCCCCCCAATGCAATTGCAAAGTCTGAATGAAAAATGCTTCTTATGAGCCATTATGCTGTCAAATATGATTCAAAGAAGGGAGGGGTTGGTTAGAGAACCTGGAGGAAGAGTAAAAAGGAAGAAAGAAGAAGAGAAAAAGAAAATGAAAAAGGAGGAGAGAGGAGAAAAAGAAAGGAGGGAGAGGAAGACGCAGAGAGGAAAAAAGATTGAAGTAGAAACACAAGGATAGCACTCACATGGGCCACATCTGTAATTATATTAGGGAAGAAACAATATCAAGCAAGTGGACATTGATGGTCAGACTTTCAGGCCAAGGAAGTATGGTTTTGTAAAAATATATAATTTAATAGCATATAAATAAATTAAACAGGATATACAGAAAAAAATACAAAAGAGAATTTATCACAAATTGATCAACAGCAAGTGACCACTGTATATTCCTTGGAAGTCGCCAACGCACGTTTCGCCGTGGGGCTTCTTCAGGGCGAGGATGAGGAATATAAAGTTAGCAGAGAGATAGAACCTTATATGGCTGGTGGTCCCTCGACGAGTGCATCCACGGGGCATATAAGATACAGGTGGAAATAGACAGGTCGGGAGATAAGCTTAGGTATAAGCTTTCATATATCGAAAATCTTGGGTAGATCGAAAGAGTCAAAACTACATATCCAAGGAGTGGAAATTATACACCACAGGAGGAATTGTAACTCGGACTATTTTTGTGAGGTCCTGAGCAAACTGGGACAGCAGATGGCAGTGCAACAGCAATGTAGGGGAGCTTACATAGAAAAACCCTGTCTGTAGCAGCATTTGCATGGGGCATTAGTACAAGCCATGTATCTGATTGCAGCAATGCGTCTGTGTTACCGTGTGTACACCCTGGGACACAGACGCATTGCTGCAATCAGATACATGGCTTGTACTAATGCCCCATGCAAATGCTGCTACAGACAGGGTTTTTCTATGTAAGCTCCCCTACATTGCTGTTGCACTGCCATCTGCTGTCCCAGTTTGCTCAGGACCTCACAAAAATAGTCCGAGTTACAATTCCTCCTGTGGTGTATAATTTCCACTCCTTGGATATGTAGTTTTGACTCTTTCGATCTACCCAAGATTTTCGATATATGAAAGCTTATACCTAAGCTTATCTCCCGACCTGTCTATTTCCACCTGTATCTTATATGCCCCGTGGATGCACTCGTCGAGGGACCACCAGCCATATAAGGTTCTATCTCTCTGCTAACTTTATATTCCTCATCCTCGCCCTGAAGAAGCCCCACGGCGAAACGTGCCTTGGCGACTTCCAAGGAATATACAGTGGTCACTTGCTGTTGATCAATTTGTGATAAATTCTCTTTTGTATTTTTTTCTGTATATCCTGTTTAATTTATTTATATGCTATTAAATTATATATTTTTACAAAACCATACTTCCTTGGCCTGAAAGTCTGACCATCAATGTCCACTTGCTTGATATTGTTTCTTCCCTAATTATGCTGTCAAAGATGTAGATAGCTTGAGGAGAGCTAAGCATCTTCCTGAGCTGCATGGTGTCAATTATTAATGGCGAGCAGTTTGCAGTTGTGATTACTAGACAGTCGGGGTATGGATAAATATATTGTATGGTGCTATCTATTTATCAAGGTGTACATGTTATATGGCTTTTTTAATGCTCATACAATGATTATCTCACAGACCTGGTCATACGCCGATTTGTTCTGCGCATGCACCAGAGGTAGAAAGGGAACAATGTGCTCTTTCTAACTCGAGTAATTCCGTGAGTGGAGGCTCCCGCACGCATGTGCGGGAGTGACGTCGCGTGACCTCGGCTACTCACAGAGCCGGAGTTCCTGTCGCCGGAAGAAAAAGGAGTAAAGGATGGCTGCTCGCTACTCGTGAGGAAGACGGGGACATTGCAGGCTTCTCCTGTGTCACATAATGGGCTTCTTTTTCCCTGTAGCCCATTATGCTTTACATTTGCAGGGAAACAAAGAGGAAGTAACACCCATCAGGGTTTACTTCCTCTTTAAGGAATACTGCAGGCACCCCACACACATAAAGTAGTATCTGTTGTCTGTTATAAATAGGCCCCTTTTTTTATGCAACAATTGTCACATGTTCTTAAGCAGTCCTGGGGGAATGAGTTGCAGGAGTCTTATACAATCTACTTCAGCAGACCTATGCTAACAATGAACATGCTGACAGGAGAGCATAGTGAGCAGAAGGATGATCTCAGTGTGCTGCTGCACATTTACTATCCAATCAGCATGTTATGGTTATGTTCATGTGCAAGCTATGTTGCAGATGTAGGTTAATTGCCTGGCTATGCAGTGTGGCATTGGTGCCTGGATAAAAAATTACAAATCTTGTGGTAGTTTACTTTAATGTTATTCAATGTTTCACAAGCATGTATCCTATTTACAGAATTTTGGATTCCCCCTATAGTGTCTATCTGTATAGTAAGCACTGCAGTTAGCAATTTTGCTGAGTGATTGCTAGGATAAAATGTAAGGCTGTTTAAAAAGTGTACCAATTTTGATAAATTTTATTAGACTGCTAAGCTATACTGAGAAAGACGAACAATAAAAAATAGTCGCTGCAGTACTACTAAGCAGAAGGTACATTTCAAACTGCAAGCAGAAAAAAGTAAAAAATAAAAGATACACTAACAATCCCTGATATGATTATTTATATAAACTGTTGAAATTCACATGCATATTACAAAAATGTTTTAAACTGTGTGGGGTTTGTGCTATCTATATGACTTATATACTTACTGCACATCCATCATGTAGGGCTGTAATGAAGGGACTGTTGTCGTATGATATTTCCTCATCATTTGATCCCAGGAACCGCAGGGCCTTGTCATAGTTGTTGCTAACAGCGTCGTGCCAGGCCACTGACTGGTGACAGCTGTATGTAAAGTTCTGGCGGGCAGAAGCACTGAGAAGTCTTAGGAATGTCATCTGAACTTGGTTAATGTTGTTACCCTCAACATCCACATAGGAAAGCTATAGAGAAAAAGTAAGAATGGTGTTCAAACTGATAATATGTAGCATTAAAGTGTATGTAAAGGCATTTTTTTGTTTTGTTTTGGATCAAGTGGAGAAGATTTAGATCCTCTGTTAATTTTTGAATGGTGTCCATATTGGGAAAGTTCAAAGAGACAAAGAAAGGGGTAAGCCAAGATTTTAGCCTTTAGATAATTATTCCCTTGACTTTGATGAGGTTTGCTCTCATTTTCTGTTGGTGGGGTAGTGAATGTAAATTTCCCCAGTTTAGCACAGACAGCAAAAAAAACCCTTAAAAGAGTTTTAAGCCTTTCCTACTCTACCCAAAACAAAGCGTTTTGGTTATACGTATACATTTTAATATACGGCTTCTACTGTTAAAAAATATACATATGAAGTGCAGTTGAGCACTTTACATTTTTTTTACTAACGTGACCTTATCAAAAAGACACTTAATGTTGACTATTGATCCATGTTTTCAACTGATTTTTGCATATACAAAAATATAATACATTTCAAGAGAAAACAACTGAATTATATTTAAAAGCAGTGTTGAATAGCCTAGATACATACAGTAGGTAAGGATTATTTAGAAGGCCATGAGAATATGGATTAATATTTGATAAGAATTTGGCATACCAGTTTTCCTCTCTTGAATTCACTGAACCAGGAGCCAGGGTTTTCTTTTGGCCAGGATGAAATTCGCACCTTATTTAATAGAGAAAAGACATGATCAACTGAAGCTTCTTTAAAGTGAATAATTTTTCCATATATTTTCAGTATTCATGTATTACATTTAGTAGTAGAAATACATTTTTTGAACATTTATTATTTGTTTTGTCAGGTATACAGTATATAAAATGTGGTATATAAATATTTCATATATACCCTTCTACATCCATCTGAAAGTGACAAATGAAAGTTTAGTACCCTAGGGTTTTGGATTGCGGGATGACTGCTGAGCTAGGATTACCTGCTTGCAGAATGGTGTTTTATCACACTAAATAAGTTGGCTATGTGACTCAAAGGAGGAACACACTACACCTCCCATCCTAGTAGTGACAGTGACATCTTCATCTTCAGCCAGCTAGAGAAGAACAGTGAGCAAGTGCAGGAATAATTCTGGGCTCTCTTTTTTTAGACAGCCTAGAGTGCATACCAGATGCACTTTGCATTTATCATTTGATTGTAAAATAGGTACTTTGTATGAATTATAAAATTGGGATGTAAAATGATCATTCATACGTTTTCCCCCCATCCAAATGTGTGCTGTATATGGACAACAATAATAATTGGAGTCTTTAATTAAATTTGCACCAAAGCAAAGCTGTTAGATAAACTAAAAACCAAACCGACCCATCTACCCTGTGCTAAATTCTCCTTTCAAGCTGCTCTCTCACCACTGTCTCAATAAATATGTCAGTAATCAATGGTAATAACAAATATTATTGGCAATTAAACACTCTATGGTCCACCCCTGATCCCTGATGGTGCCTAATAACTGGTTGCTCAGGTAATAATTGTTTCAACAAGGGGAAGAATAGGGCCATGTCTTGTGTTGTTCCCTTCCTCAATATCCAGAATTATTGGGATTTCTAATAACAAGCTCTGGTAATCACAATCCAGGCAGGGTGAGTATAAAGGTAACTTCAGGCACCAGTGGGTGTCTACTACAAAAAGGTTTGGCTTTTAGTTTATACGAAAGGTTTGCATTCATTGTCCAGTCCTCACATTCTTATGCCCAGGAACCGTTTATTTCTTTAGGACAATAGACTATCTAAGGAAAACTCTGAGTTAATCTAACACTAAGAAGGTCATAATGCTAAATAAGGAGAGTTTCACTTACTCCTTCTGACTTCTTGTCTGCATAGATACAGGTCTCCCCTCCGGCTGTGAAGTTGCAGTACACTTTGAATGAGTCTCCAGAGCAGCCCTGGTTTGGATCGATCCAATATTCACCTGAAGGGAAGAAGAGAAGGGCTTATTATAAATCATAAAACATGAAGAAAGATTTTCATTTTTTTTTCCCTTTGATGCAAGTGAACTGAACGCCATCTCGGGTTAAATCTTTCACCTTCTTTTTTGTCCTTTGTATATATAGGAGACTGCAAGCTGTGTGCACGGGCATTAATATTATACAGCAGTAGTCATTTTTGTATATATTTTTTTGTTTTATATTAAAAAAAAATTTATGCTTAAATTCATAGAAATTTTGTTATACGTGGAATAGAACAGGTTAATCTGCCTGATATTGTACTTTCTTAAATTGCATTTGTTATGTTTGTAGGACGATTATAGCAGATGATGGAACAATGGCCCCCACACTGCAGATTACATGTGATGAATTGCTCACATCATTGGGCATTACCGCTGAGAAGGCAGGAAACAAGATAAGCTGGGATTCAAAGACAGGCGCTGTATACATTATGCTGAACTTGGCTGGTCACTGGCAGGGACACAATTAAGGTATGCAATATGTTTGATGCTTTTTTCTTTGACAGATAGGGAAATAAAAACACAACATGAATATTGTTATGTGAAAATTGTTTGTTCATCTACAGTTGTTGGTTTGGTGTTTGATGTTGTAAGGATATTACAAAAATTTATTTTAAACAGGCCTATATTAAATGCATTTTTCCATGAAAGCTGTAACTATCAAAATGTATAAGCAAAGAAAAAAAATACTGAAAAAGTTGTGTTCTAGCAAAAAGCAGATCCAAGTTAAAACGGTGTCTTCTCTTTTTTTTACATACCATCAGGGAACTCTGGGTGAGAGAGCTGGAGATCTTTGCATGTTCTAGCAGGATTGTTCTGGGATCCTTCTGGATATTTCATGCGCTCTATGTCTTGTTTCAGAGAATTTAAAGAAACAAAGATCTCATCCATTCCATCATAATCCAAAATATTGTCTGCTGCATCTGCCATCATGTCTTCAGGGGATCTTCTGGTCTTCCTTGGTGATTGAATAGGCAGTGGCTGGATGACTTCTCCTGGTGGTCCCTATAAAAAGTAATATAGCGGTTAGCACTTCCGCATGACTGCACTAGAGTGCTTTGGTTTGAACCCCAACCAAAGCACTACCTGCCTGGAGTTTGCCTTTATTCCCTGTGCCTGTGTAGGTTTCCTCCCACACACCAAAGACATGCTGGTAGGCTAGTTGGTCCCTGTCTAAACTGGCCCTAGTATGTTTATGTATAAATGTGAGTTAGAGACTTTAAATTGTAAGCTCCTTGAGGCCAAGGACTGATGTGAATGTACAATATATATGTAAAGCATTGCATAAAGTTGCACTATATAAATACCTGTAATAAATACATTACTATAGGCTTGAATTAAGCTAAATACATCTATTAATCCCGTCATTAGGATTTTAATAAATAGTCCAAATTCTTTATCATCAAGCACAATATAGTACCAAATGTTAAGTGTGGTCACTCATGGGTGAAAAAATAAATGTAGGCTTAAAAAGATACTTACTGGTGGTCCAGGGGGTCCAGGCATACCGCCATCTCCCTTCTGACCTGAAGGACCCTGTAGATTATATAAAATGCAAAATTGCAGTCATACAAGGCTAAAATAAAACGAAATGCCCATAATTAAAATCATAGGGGCTGTTTGATGTGTTATTTAAGATCACATTTATTAATTTGAAAGTTTAAAGTATTCAGGAGGAAGTATAGGTAGATTGTGAACAGAGAAAAACATGATAGGTATTGCCTATAGTTATAGAAATTATGTAAGTACACCACAAAGTTATTGAGCTAGCATTTTAGATAAACAGTAACAAAATATATACTTACACCTGAACCCTTTGAGCCTTTTGGACCTTGAGGACCCTATGGGCAAAATACAGAGAATGATTATTTGCAATAGATACACAATATGTTTGTTTACATGTGTGCAGTTTGAAAATGTTCCTAGGAACTTGTCTTAATGAGTAGCACAGCCATTTCAATGCTAATTAAACAGCAAATAATCCTCAGTTACTGATAATGTTACATTTCTACATTGACACATTATATTGAAGGATTATTAGAGTTATCAACTACTGTGTTTAAAATAAGGTGTATTGGTGCCCTTTACAACTGGAAGGTTGTTTAGTATTAGAGGCAAGCTTGTTTGATAGAGTACATAGATGACTAACACAGGGGAACTAAAAGCAGGAATATAAATGATTTAGCTAGGTACATCCATATACGTGATGATTTTTTCTACATTGTTGAGAGTGGGGTTCTAGCATGAAAGCAGCTTTGGCTGCCTATTCCTTCTACTGAGATTGGTAAGAAAAAGCACAGATAAGCCACCTCATTTGCAATGACTGTACTGGCATAGTCCCATCATACACCAACACCTACAAGAGCAACCACTCTTGTGAGGCAGGCAGGTGCATGACTTTGACCAGTGGAGACAGTGGAGAACTGTAGAAGTATGATGGTTGCATCTGAGCTCCTTGGATATCCGACAGGCCCTAGGCTACTGCCTCAGTTGCCTTATGGATGATTCCACTGTGCTATACTATGAATGCAGATATAAGTCAGGTCATTAATTTATTAGCTTATGCATTGCTAACGAAAATGTTTATGTCTGTGGCCAGTTTATGATGGCAAAGTTATGTGGATTATGTGTTGGAAATGCAGATTAAAGATTTGTAAAATACTTACAGGTAACCCTGGAGGGCCGGGAGGACCATTTGGACCAGAGGAACCACTGACACCCTGGTTGAGATAAATACATTATTAGCAAAATAAGAAAACACAAGTATAACTAAGCTAAAGGTAGCATGAGATACGATATAAAATGAGATTGGTTCTGAAATTAAATTACTGCAATATACCTATTGCACATGATAGAATATTGAGGAAAATAATTTGCTTAAAGATTCATTTAGGACTCCCCAAATACCATTTAAGTGTTGTTTAGCGACAATTTGCACACTTACTCCATCACCCTTGAATCCGGGAGTTCCCTGTGGACCTGGAAGTCCTCTGTCTCCCTTCTCACCCTGTTCTCCAGGAGGACCTATCAGACCAATCAATCCAGGATGTCCCTTAATGGATACAATTAAAAATAAGATTTAGTTCAAAGACAGTGGCACACATAACTAATCAGTAGTATGTTTATACAATACATATTACATCTCAAATATAAGAATAGTGGATACTTAAATGAATAACTCCACATTTTATGAGTGTGCATTGTCATCTCCTGCTGCAATCCAAACTACACACATACTTTATTTCATACTAGATCCATGCTTGCTGCAATCAAAGCTTACCTAGACTATTATATTTTATGATGTATGCAAATTAATCTTAAAATATAAGGGGTACTAATCATTCCCCAGTAATTTTGCCAGAAGGATAATGACATCATTCTCTAAAGTGCAGAATATGATGGCTAGGTAGGTATTTATTGTTTTACTACCATCATATAGTGTTTTCAAATGGGGCAAGATAATAATCTGACCTCCATTTTTTGTACATAAAATGTGTTTTAAATTCCTGTGTTTTTACAGTGCTCCTAATATTGAATATTTGTTAATTTTATAAATCCTCCTCAGTAACATATTATTATAGGTAGATCACGGCTGCAATGTCATGCTCCTACAGACAGGCCCTACAGCTTTCTGCCTGTACCTCTGTATGGGCTGTCTGTTTGAAAGCTACAAGGCTTGTGAATGTATTATGAACGCAGTTCATTGAGAAATACAAGCCATCAGCACTGCTGTGCTGGTTTTGAAAAGTGACAGCGGGTGCAGGGAGAGGAACCCCTGGCCACTGTCACATGGGAAGGATTAGGGGGTGCAGGGGGGACTGCTGGATAATGTTATATGTTGCACATATGGGTGTAATGTGTAACATGCTCCAAAAGTTGAACTTAGCCTTTAAAAGACACACAGCACTAGACAACTCTTTCTAATTTCAGTATTATCATGTGCAAAAGCAATAGAAAAAATACTTTTCAGTATGTAAAATGTTTGAAGTTAAATAACAGTTGCCTGTTTCAGCAATTTTTTTCAGTCAGATCGAGCAGCAATATTATGTCTGACCACTGTCAAGGGACATCACTTGCTGTCCTGATTGCTATATTTCTCCCCTGCGATAAGCAACAATTGATCTTCTTTTCCTTATCAGTCACTCAAGTGTATGTATTTCCCCTCATAAATTCATGTATATAAAGACATCACAGCTACAGGCACCTTGAGCTAAAAAAGCTGAATAATAGCAAAATAATTGTGTGTTTCTTACCTTTTCACCCTTGGTGCCGGGGTCGCCTTTCAAACCTGGAAGTCCAGAAGGTCCCTAAAATAGTAGTATATGTTTTAACAAAACTGTTCTACAGTTTGAAAAAAAAAAACAAATGCAAAGTGAATGTAAGTGATTATCACAATCAATCCCCAAAAAAATGTATTTTGGAGTACAAAAATAAATAAATGTTTTAAGCCCCAATATTGTTTATTTATGTTCATTTTATAATGGGATATTGAAGAACAAATTTTTAATAAAAAAATAACAAATTTTAATGGTCATATGGCTCGTATAAATCTCGAAACCACCACTTCAATATCATAGTAAATAGCTATTTTACCGTCCTATATTCAAATGATGGTCAAGTGGGAGTGTTTCTATCCTGGGTGGACAACATATGATGTCCTCCAAGTTGCACACCTCTTGAGCGCTCAAGCTGGAGCACCGTGACTCGATCTGTCACCCGCTGTATCCAGTGGATCACAGATCGCTGTACCAGGCCTGCCCAGTACCATGTGCCTGCTGTGACCACAGCGAACACATGATAGTTACTATACACAATAAATGGCTTTCATTCAAAACCATTCATTGTGTCCAATTCGATGATCTCTGTGACTAATCACACAGTGATCAAATGGTACAGAGAGGGCCAATCACAGCACATCTGTATAATGTGATAGCTGTTGCCACTCACAGCTATCACAATAGTACACACCGGCAATGAATGGATGCCATTCAAAAAATTATTGCTTATAACAGTGATCACCACTGTTATAAGAAATCATAGTGTAAAGAAAAATCCAGAGTAGTAGTGTCACTTTGGTAACATTGTACTGCTGGTGTCACAGTATGAGAAAAATAAATAAAAAATAAAAAGTTTAAAAAATGATTTTTTTTTAACATGCTGTCACCATTCAATATCCCTGATCACCACTTCACCAGTCATATGATGATGCTGTAATGGTGATATGGTGATAGTATGTAAAAATGAATGTGGGTGAAAAAAATGTATTTATTTCATTTCTTCATTTTTTATATATAAAAAAAAAAAATCACAATATTTGTACTTTCCTATCATTTTAGGGCCTCAAAAAATGAGACAGGCAGTTAGTACATCTGGACTGATACATTTTCAAATATACACCACAGTTGGTCGACTCTAAACTTTCACACAGACTAAAGAATATACAATGATTTGGGTTATTTTACCAAAAAATTTAGCAGAATACATTTATGGAGACAGATAAATCATTTACACCATTTTACAACAGAAATATATATATATATATATATATATATATATATATATATATATATATATATATATATATATATATATATATATATATATATATATTTAACACTTTTTCTATTTTTCATTTATTTAGCAATAAATTTGCATTAAAAGTGTCAAAGTGTCTGGTATTGGGGTGATTAAATAACAGGTGATACTTTAGGTCAGGAAAAGTCTTGCATATCACTTACTAATGGGCCTGGAGGTCCATCCTGACCGGGAGCACCAGGAAGACCTTGTTCACCCTGAAAGTAAAATAAAGACAAATTTAGACCATTAGGTATTTAGCACTAGACTTTCAAATAGGAAAAAAGCAGAACTGATATCAAATTAAAGAGTAAAGCTTAAAAAAGTATTTTAAAGGGTCAGTTCATTTAATATATTTTTAGATATGTAAGACATTTCACATTTTTAGGATATTTTCAATTTCCAAAATGCTGGGGGGTAAAACCACTTAACATTTTTTTATATCTCTTTGTGACTTCAATTGTAAGACCTGGTGATTTAAAAGGGGGTCTTATTAACCTCCCTGGCGGTATGATTCTGTCTGGAATTACGTACCAAAAGCGGTACAATTATTTTGCAAGGAAATTTGGCGTTTTATACTGTAGGTCTGTAATTTTTAGGAATAACTCACTTAAATCTGACCAAACAAGAGTCTTGTAGGCATCCCGGGTATGATTTTTTTTTTAAAACAAAATTATAAATTATAATATAATAAATAATTATAAATAATTATAACAAATAATAATATAATTATAATAAAAATTATTCAATAATGTAATCAACTCAAAATCACTGAAATTTGCTCAGTTGCAGAATTGTCGCTGTCATTACTTTTATTTTTTTATGACGTATTTCCCCACAAATCGCTATCGCACAATTCTGCAAGTGATTATAATTTATTATCGCTGTTTTCTAGCTGCTCTAAAACCGTTTTTGACATAAAGGGACACTTTTGGACAATCTACAGTTTGCAGGCAGAAAGAACAGTTTTTATTATACAAAAGAACATGTAGGGCACTGGGCAGACCACTAGGGACAAGGGGGGTGTGTATTTTTTACATACAGTACTGCAATCTATACGATTACAGTATACTGTGTGTATTGTGTTTATTTATTTTTTTGAATTTGGCGCCGTTCTCCTCCCCGTGCGTCGTAATGTCGCAGGGAACGGAGATCGGCGGCACACGGGGACACTGTGAATCGAGCGAGGAGGACCCGCTCGCTCACACAGCGGGGATGCATCGCAGGATCCAGGGACAAGGTGAGTAACTTGTCTGTGGATGCTGCGAGCAGGTAAGCCGCGCCGCTGCACACTCTGCACAGCTACCCCGAGCGTGACTCGGGGATACCGATCGCAGCATGAAAAAACCACCCCGAGTCACACTCGGGGATACCGCCAGGCAGGTTAAAGTGGATATTTAATTATAATATTACTTTATTCTACATTATGTAAAATAGGAAGAATCAGAACACCTAAAGTGGTTTTTAAGGCACATTTTCTTAAAATAAAAATGTGTTATACTTACCTACAATGGTATTGCACAGAGCGGTCCCCACTGGCTCTCTCTGCTCCTCAAGCTGTGTACTGAGGGGGCACTTGTGCAACTGCGTCCTTAGACACACACAGCGTTGCTCGCACAAGCCCCCCCATTCCCTCCTCACAGGATTTGACTGACAGCAGCAGGAGCCATTGGCTCCAACTGCTCTAAAGGTATCCAGTGAGAAGAGGAAGGGGGACAAGTAATGGAACATTAGGAATGCATTATGGTAAAACATGTTTTGACTTTGGAACCACTTTAAGTGGGAACAAAGTCAGTAACTATAGCAGGTTGAGTTTATCGTTGAAATTCCTAAGATATGAAATTACAATGACTGATTCAGCCTGCCATAAAGCAGCTATACAACATGACTTTTGTTGCTAGTTACCAAAACACCAACTGAAAAAATGGAACTTACTACAGGTCCTGGAATTCCTCTCAAACCTTCAGGTCCTTGTTTTCCTGTAGGGCCTTGAGGTCCAACAGGTCCTGTCTTTCCAGCAGGTCCTTCTGATCCAGGTTCACCCTAAAACACAGACAATTTTACATATTGCAACAGCACAAATAGGCTGGTGTGAAAGAAGGGAATCTTCAATGTTTGAAAATCATTACCTTTGCACCTTTCTCTCCTTGCCTTCCTTCTGCACCAGGAGTTCCAGGAGGACCCTAGAAAATAGTTTGGATGAATGAAATTATTTACATGGAACCACATAGAAATACCTAGAATAGCTTACAGAAGATTAAGTACTATTTTTTAGAAATGCTTACTTTATAGCTTTAAACATGGACAACCATGTAATGAAAATTAAGGCATATAACCATATGTAACATAAGTATAAGTAAACTCTTGTTATAGATGTCAGCTACAAAAGGGTAATGTGAGCTGAAGTTTTAGAGTAGCACTGCATGTTTTTTTTTTTTTTGAGAGGAACCAACACATTAATGCTTTCTTTCCATTATTTTACACTGACATCAATATTTAATGATTTTTGCTTGCACATTCAAATAGGTGCCCCAACCACCGAAACTATATGAAATTGGAAAGAACTATGTTTGGTATAAATTAAGTCATTTTATAGATATGCTATATAGTATAACCCATGACACACATGATACAATATTTTAATAGAACCCCCTTCCAATCATCATGGGCCCCATGGGTGTGGGTTTGTGTTTAATTACTGTATTTATCGGCGTATAACACGCACAGACGTATAACACGCACCCTAACTTTAAGAGCGAAGTTTCAGGAAAAAAACTCCATGGCCCCCGGCGTATAACACTCAGGGTTTGCCCTCTATTTTCAGGGTAAAAAAGTGAGTGTTATACGCCAATAAATACAGTATATAATCAGGATACAGTATGAACTATTAAGTGTATGTAGATGAATAGAGATAAAATCATGGTACCAACAAGCACATATATTTTGGAGAATGTGTAGAAGATTATTTGTGTGTATGTCTGACCCTCCAGAAAATGTAAGGCTTAGTTATTGCCAGTGATCATTCCCTACATATTTGCTGTATTACTTCTACAAAGCATAGTTGAATTAATATTCTATTATATTGCACAATAATTTATTTCTATGAACTCTCCTACCCATGGGTGTTTAAATCTTTCCAAAGTTAAGGAGACTGATTATTTGTAATAGATTAAAATTTTGTGTATCACACAAATTGGTAGACATGTGCAGATATTGGTAGACATAGTTACTCCCGAAATTCGTTTTTATCTATTTTGTTTCATAAAAAAATGCATTCGTCCGAAAATCCGAATGAATTAAGAATCTTTCATTGAAGGCTTATGGTGTCTGTCGAATGTTCTAAGAAGATTAGACGGAGCAGCTAAACTATAAGTTTCCGGTCAAATGTTCTGCCTACAAGCTATAGAAGAATTCTAATGCATGAAACTAGTAATAATTATATTTATAAATTATTATTACTAGTCAACCAACATTCGAATTCTTCTATAGCCTATGGGCCGAGCATTTGACCGGAAATGTACGATTGCGGCGTCGTACAGTTTAGCTGCTTGTCGAAACTTCTTAGAACTTTCAACAGACACCATAAGCCTTCAATGACAGATTCGACGCTTGTATGTTTTTCGCTGCTTCGTCGTTCATGTCGAATGTAATCTTTTCTCTCTATGTCGAATCTTTCCGCTTTATGTAGAATAATCTTGGACTAATAGACTTAAGGTTAGGCACATCCGGCCACAGATTCGATAGACACAGATCAGCGTCATGTTGAATTTCCTATCTATATTGAACTGTTGTAACAACAAAAACGAAAAAAAAAGCTTTTTTTTTATGTCGGATCTTTCAGATTTTGGATTCTGCGCATTTGTTTGTTAAAACGATAACGCAAATACCCGAAATTCGGATGAAAATGCATTTAGACGAAATCGAATGCACATGTCTAAAAATTGGCAATAATTGGCATTCGTTGTTGTACATGATGTAACAGAACACATATGAGCACATACTGTATAACAAAGACAGTCTTCAGGTAGAAAGCAGATACTTCTAAGCACAATACAATGTTAAAACTCACTCTCTTCCCAGGAGGACCAGGTGGACCAGCTTCTCCAGATGGACCAGGAGGACCCTGTAAAAAGTAAACACATTTTTCAGAATTGTTTTTTTTTTTAAACCTAAACATGGTTTTGAGTTAACAATTCACATTGATAGGAGTTAAAGAATGTTAAGAGTGGTCAAGCTTGTTAATAAGCAATAGATTTCTACCAGGTCAGGTTCATCCAAAGATGCCCCAGTTGTAGAAATAGAAAAAAATTGCTCACAAGTAAAACACATATTCTGGTAAAATCTGAACAAATGGCTGTGTTTTTATTAACTATAGCATATACTGTATGGTACAGAAAAAAAAATACTATGTAACTAAAAGCTCAGATAATGTTGTTTTTTTATTTTATTTTGTAAGGTCATACATTTGTATTTTTATATATCTGCAAAACAGGTAACCACTGGTTTATGCCTAGCCAATCCTGCAGGCTCCTCCATCCTGCTAGACCAGTCCCCATGGCCTCTTCTGACATCATTAGCACAGATGCAGGGTCTATAACCCTGCATTGGACATCAGGACGCTGAGGGACTGTCCACCGCTGGAGCATGGAGGAGCGCCGTCTGATGGAGGAGCAGAGCATAGAATAGGTAAAATGCTTTTACCATCCCTTAGGCATAAGTAAGCATTTAAAGAGGAAGTAAAGTCTTCCTCTTAAATTGTACCTACAGGTAAGGCTTACCTGTATGTACTGTAAGTATCTCCTAAACTTGCACAGTTTAGGAGATATTTAATATATACGCTGCCGCCGGCATCATTGGCGCATGCACACTGAAGGAATGGCCCGCTTGTGACATTTCTTTAGGGCCCTTTGCCGTGACTGGCGGCTTCTGCACACATGCGCAGGAGTGACGTCATCGCGGCTCTGGCCAATCATAGCCCTCGAACCCGGAAGTAACTTCGGGAAAGATGTTGGCCCTGTCAGCAGTGTTACGGTGCCGATTCAGGGTATCGTTCTAAGGTAAGTATTTCATAATGAGCTAGTATGAAATGCATTCTAGCTCATTATGCCTTTGTCTTAGTTTTTTTTTTTTTTGAGGTTTACAATCTCTTTAACTCACAGCCCTACAGCTAGAAAGGAGTTTTTGTTTTTTGGAGTTTAAAATAACTTAACAATAGAACCACTTTACCACCGGGCCAATTCTGGCACTTCTCTCCTTCATGTAAAAATCACATATTTTTTGCTAGAAAATTAACCAGAACCCCCAAACATTATATATATTTTTTTTTAGCAGACACCCTAGGGAATAAAATGGCGGTCATTGCAACTTTTTTTCTCGCACGGTATTTGCGCAATCATTTTTCAAATGCCTTTTTTTGGGAAAAAAAAGGTTTTATGAATTAACAAATAGCAAAACAGTAAAGTTAGCCCAATTTTTTTGTATAATGTGAAAGACAATGTTACGCCGAGTAAATAGATACCTAACATGTCACGCTTTAAAATTGCGCACACTCATGGAATGGCGCCAAACTTCGGTACTTAAAAATCTCCATAGGTGACGCTTTAACATTTTTTACAGGTTACTGTTTTCGAGTTTCAAATGAGGTCTAGTGCTAGAATTGTTGCACACGCTCTAACGCACTCAACGATACCTCACATGTGGGGTTTGAACAGTGTTTACATATGTGGGCGGGACCTGCATGCGTGTTCACTTCTGCGCGCGAGATAACGGGGACAGGGGCGTTTTAAAAAAAAAAAATTATTGTATTTTTATTTTACTTAATTTTTTTTTTTTTTACACTTTTTTATTTATTTATTTTTTGATCACTTTCATTCCTATTACAAGGAATGTAAACATCCCTTGTAATAGGAATCAGTGTGACAGGTCCTCTTTATGGATAGATGTGAAGTCAATAAGACCCCACATCTCTCCTCCAAGCTTACAAGCATGAAATCGGTGAAAAAAAATCACTGATCACATGCCAACAGCCGCGATTGCGGCTTTGATTACTTCCGGGTATCGGGCGTGACATCATAACGTCGCGCCCGGGCCTCCGACGGTCATAGAGATGACTGGTGACCATCTGGTTACCAGTCATCTCTATGCTTTACAGCAGCGCTGACCGATTCGCTCTCTGGGCCCCCGATGGCACGGGAGAGCCCGGAGAAGCACCGGATGGTGGCGTGAGGAGGGATGTCCCCTCCCGCTGCCTATAAGAACGATCAATCGGCGGGATCGCCACTTTTATCGATTTTATCATGCACAGAATCGGCGGCTGAAGACAGTGATATCTGAATGATGCCTATAGCTGCAGTAATCATTCAGATATCACCGCACAAAGCCGAGGACGTCCCAGGGACGTCCTCGTTGTCAAGAGGTTAACCAAACACAGGTTTATAGCCTTACAAAAAAACAACAATTAGTGCAGTATTTTAGGCCCATCCTAATATACAGTATAACAGTCCCTTAATAATGATTTAAGGAGTCCCGTTTTAAATTAAAGAAAAAAGTGAAAAGAGTGGGACAAAAACAGGACCAGACCATTTGTAAGTTACACCAATTCTAAAATAGATGTGCTAATTAAGTTAAGTTAAACAATTTTGTAATACTAGTGTTTGCCAAAGGTGACAATAATGTCATAACTTTGTCACTCATGTTAATTCTAGTGTGATCCATTATACACAGCCCCTTCAATTTTACCTCTGTTGGGCACAAAGTTCAAATGTACAAATTCATACAGATTACATTATAAGTACACAACCAGTCTTTAGTTCCTTTTCCTTTCAGTGAATATCATGGGAATGGGTCATCTTGCCATGAATGCAAACTGTGATATCGTATCAATAAGAATACATCATGTTGGGGACTTCTACAGCTACATGTGTTCAACTCATTCATGGCATTTACTTCATACAAAGACATACGGTACATAGAACTGTCTTTCTTTCATTATTTAAATGCTAACAAGTGAGGATTATCTGTATATGCGGTCACATCATTAAGTCTAATTATAGTATGCCATTGGTTTCTAAACTATTGGGAAAAAAGACCATGTAATTATTATACCAAGGGCTCACAGTGAAAACCTCTGTCACAAATATAATATATAGATATATATTTGATGGGAATAACTTTGGAGTGCAAAACATAATATAATTTACAGTCTTAAGCCCTGTACACAAGATCGGATATCTGATGAAATCTAATCCGATGGATTTTTTCATCAGATATCCGATGAAGCTGACTTTCATCAGTCTTGCCTACACACCATCGATCAAAAATCTGACCGTGTCCAACGCGGTGACGTAAAACACTATGACGTGCTGAGAAAAATTAAGTTCAATGCTTCCGAGCATGCGTCGACTTGATTTTGAGCATGCGTGGATTTTTGACCGGTGGATGTCCACACAGACGATCATTTTTTTCTATCGTTTTTTTATCCATAGGAACATTTTAAAACATGTTCTATTTTTTTTTCACCAATGGAAAACAAAACGATGGGGCCCACACACGATCGGTTTGTCCGATGAAAGCGGTCCATCGGTCTGTTTTCATCAGACAAACCGATCGTGTGTACAGGGCTTTACACTCAAGAGCACAGAGAAGAAAACATTTTTTTCTGAGAAGATAGATATAGCACTTCACAAAATAAAGGTAAGACTTGGAAACAGGAACAGTTAACAAGAACAAAACTTACATGTTGACCTGGTTCACCATCTTCACCCTTGTCACCAGAAAGACCATCTGCACCCTTTAGATAACAAAAAAAAACATGTTAAAGCAGCATATACGGGCATCATAATTTAGATTTACAGACTCTGCTCTGACTTATGACCAGCTTTTTGGGAACTGTACATCATTGTATTGTACAGTACAGGATGTTTTGTTGTTTATATTTTTGTGTTCTGTACATATGCAAATTAAAACAATGTTATTGAGTTGGAGTTTTGTGTTTAGACCTTTTTTTAGAATACTGTACAGTACATTACTTAAGAATGCTTAAAATATTGATGGCTCCTCATTTAGCAACCAATTTGTTTAACAACCTGGTCACTGGAATGAAACCTGGTCGTAAAGTGAGGAGAGTCTGTATTTGTATACTTTGTGTTACCAGTGAAAGTCTGCAAAAAAGGAACAAACACGTTCAAAATGAGTTTATTTTTTTATATCGTTTTTTTGTTTTTTATGATGGACAGTAACGTGTGGAATTGGGAAAGATATTTTCTTCAGTTTAGTGAAGTCAGAATAATGTAGGATGGTGGCTAATTGGCTGCTATGGGTTAGTCTACTTTGCACATTGCTTTCTGCCTTATCAAATAAGGTCCATTGTGTATGTGTACCTTACACCTTTATAAATTAGCTTGCAGTAAATACATATTTATTTTTTTTATGAAATTATATGCACAGTGTATTACACTTTATATTAAGAGATGACTGAATTTGTAAAAAAAAATGTTATGCCAACAGTACGCTGAATATGGCCATATGATCCATTTTGCAATCCATGTTCAAGATATTTTTAAGGTTAATTTAATCAAGTAAATGTACAACGATACATTTTTGTTTTCACTAATTACTAACCAACATGTGACAATCTGCGGTAGATTTTTTTTGTCTCTTTTGCTAAATGTGCTAAGATTAAGCCTTGCCTTGTTTGGATAGGCTAAGATGGATCCCCCATCCCGCTTCCAAACAAGTCAAATGTTTATTGCTATCCATGACTCTGTTGGAGAAATTTCAACTCACTTCCTTTCTCTATTACAGTGGCAATGAACTGAGCAGAATCTCTGTTTTAGTAGTACACAATAACAAGCATAGAGATACATTCAAAAGTACACTGAAAGGTAGCATATTGTCAATAAAAGACAGCTGGATAGTTCTTGAACTACAGGTCTCTTGTGCATGCTTGTTATTCATTTATGTATGTGTGATATACAGGTGTTCTAATGTGAGTCAAAGCTATAAATATGCACCAAAGCACTGGCTTGTACTAATATAAATTATATGGCAGTTATAAACTGTTTAGTGAAATATTTGGCATGAGTTATAAAATATGTTTAGAATCTAAGTATTAGAAATCAGTAAAATACATTTTTGGTATACAATCAAATTACTTACACTTGGGCCAGCCTCTCCAGGAGGACCAGGATCTCCAGGGAATCCAACAGGACCCTATTATGTGGAATAAAAATAAGCATTTTACTTCTAATAGTATATCAAATAAAAGAAAACAAAAAAAGTTAAAAGGAATATATAGTGCTTGTATACATATTTGTCATTATTTATTATGGTGAAAACTAGGAAATGCTTTTTTTTCTAATAATAAATATTGCATATAAATGGCTTACATTTAACTATCCAACCAGGGCTCTAGTCCCCTTTTTACACAGGCTATTTCAGTTTTCAGATTTGCTAAAATAAACCTGTTGTTTACTGAACTCAACACCTCAAGCTCAATACACATACTGTAATGATGACTTATCCCTTCACACATGTCCTAATCAGAGGTGTCATTGAGCCTGCTTAAAATATAACTTCTTAAAAAAATATCTTCAAATGCTTTTCTTACAGGATTTCCTTTAGGACCATCATCTCCTGGTGGGCCTTTAGGACCAGCTGGTCCAGCTGACCCAGGTGGTCCAGCTTCTCCTTTCTCTCCTCTTTCACCTTTAGGTCCCTAAAAAAGATTCACATATATAGGTTATAGAAGATATGGTGTTAGAATAAACCCTCTGAAGACAAAAGATTATTCTGTCTCTTAACAATTATCATAAAGGAACTAAAACATCATTACCTCTATTGTTAGTATTATGAAAAATCTAACATTTTAAAAGACTTGCACATTTTTATTTAACAAATCTATGTCATCCCTCAAATCCCCAGGCAAATTTCTCTTTCACTCTGCTCTCCTGCTTGCAAAGCCGTTCTTAAGATGTCAGGCAGAGAAGTTAAATAGCCAATATGTTTAAGTAAAGGCAGACAAGATCACACAATATCAGTAAATTAGCTAGTTACATTAAGAAGAATGAATTTTACTTCTGGTGTTATAACAAGGTGAGGTTTTTAATTACTGATATGATTCCACCACAAAAATGAATTCTTCAGTGGTAGAACAGGAGGTAAAAATAATTGGGTTTTATAGAAAATTTTGTAGTCCTGTTAATTATCACAAATGCCAAAACCAATGTCTTCTGCATAGATATGTGCGATTTAAAATAATCACGTAACACCACCCTAAACTAATTAAAAAGCAACAGTTGCGGTAAATATACCAGGCGTATACAAACATATACACAAATCTGAGGAAGCACATTATACCTCCCTGTTCTACACACCTATCCCATATGGTACAGCTTGCTATGAGGGTACCGAAGCCGAACTGCAGCTCCATGTGTCCATTCAGATACGGAGCTGCAATTCAGCCCCACCCCCACCCCCTCTCTATCCTTTTTTTTTTATTCAAGTATTCTTTATTCATTTTCTACAGTACAAAAGCATAAAACATTTTGCATAGCATACATCCTTATACAATAAGCCTGTATCTTACAACCTTTATTTCCCCTTATACCTATAACCCTTCCCCCCACCCTTCTTATTTGTACCTCATATACACACTCTTTCCTCTAGCTTTCGCTTTGCTCTTAACACTTTTTACATGGCTTGCACTATGTTATCTCTAGGGTGTTCCTATCCCACGCACTGTTACCTCTCTCTTCCTCGCTTGCCTTACCCCATTGGCCTGGCTTGATTCCTCTCCCCTCCTTAGGGTGGACAACCCATTCTCCTCAACCAGGGCTCCCACAGCATTTTAAATTTATTAAAGTTGCCTTGTCTAGTTAGAGTTACTTTATCTTTCCATACTGTGGCGTTTATCACCTCTCTATCCTGATTGGCTAACTGACTTTGATTGACAGCAGTGGGAGCCAATGGCACCACTGCTGTGTCTCAGTCAATCAGGAGAGAGAGTCCCAGATGGCTGAAACACTCATGGTCATCGCTGGACAGAGATGGGGCTCAGGTAAGTATTTGGGGGGCTGAGGGGGGCTGCTGCACACAGAAGGCTTTTTATCTTAATGCATAGAATGGATTAAGATAAAAAAAAATCTGACTTTACAACCCCTTTAATAAAAAAAAATGAAGTACTTGAAATTGTCTGGGTTTGCCTACAAACCAAAAAAGATAGATAACACCTATCCGTTAACAGCAAACAGTAATGTACAGCAATAAAAGTGTATTACACAGTACTATAATATTAAGTTAAAATAAATGTAAATACAGTGAGTGAGTATTCTTTAGGACTTACTGAAACACCGGCTTCTCCAGGTGGTCCTGGGTTTCCAGCTTCTCCTGGTTCACCCTAAAATAACAACAAAAAGCAATACATTATTATCACAAGTTTCACTATAACTCATACACCCAAATTGATGCCTGCCAGGATACGTTTATGATTCACTTTGTTTCAATGTTTAGAAATTAAAAATAAATGAAATAACTAATCATAAACACAATATGCAACATAAATCTCATTCATAGTACTTAGTTTTATATTTTAAACAATATGTTAATAATGCCCATTCAACAATACATATATTCTTCCCATTACTTTTTCAAAGTTTATCATGCAAACAATCAACACTCTTCCAAATTATGTGCAGTGACATTTCATTACCATCCACTTCTCATGGGTCAAATTTTACTCTTTTTAGTTATCTCTCTATTATGGAAAGGATGGTCAAGCTTATTGTCGCTAAAAACCTAGTGCCTTTTCAGGGGCAACTTTTATCTGAATATCAATTCAACTTTGACAATCTCCTTTCCACAATGTTTTCTGTGTCCGAAATACAAACAGTGTACCAGGTTCCTACCAAATTATGTCCAAATATATCCTTTCACCATCCACTCTTTTGGAAAAAAGCTCACCTTTTTTAAACGACTTGAGTCCCCGTTTTTTCTCTTCCTAAATTCCCTTTTTTTCTTTTTTCTTTTGGCAATGTCTTGGTTCAGTACATTATACCTTTTAGCGTGTGTAATGCCCTAACGTATTAACATTTTTTTGGGGGCAGCAGTTGCAGTTTTGCTACACTTTTTATGTCATGTCCATGTTTCACAGGTGCATGCTGAGAGTCAAGCACCCAGAAATTGCACCAAAAATGCATCAAAAAAGCACATGCAGCATTTTCCAAATTAAGCAGCATGAAAGGGCCCTAATGGTGACTACTGATTGGTGCAATTAGCCAACAATAGATGCCTATAGCAGTGATCTAATGCTTCTGAGAAAGGCTAAACAGGCCACAAACAGCTCTGTCCCAGACATTATACTCAGAGAAAGCAATGCAATGTCACATGCTAAAGCATTGTGTTCAAAACGATCTGCTATAGGCACTCCTATGGAGCTCTATGTAGCATGATCAGAAGCCCAGAAGCTGATAATTTCATCTCCTATGCTTAGTGTTTAGTGCATTTTAATAGAGTGTGGACAAATAGCAGCTACCCCTGCCCCATTTTAAAGAGATGGCCAATACACAAATGGTTAATTGCCTCTCTTCTATGAAAAGGTAATCATGCTTGTAGTCTCTCTGGACCTAACCCTTTTTCATGTGTAGCTTCAACTTTTCCAATGATTTGAATCATGGCTCTCTTGAGATAACCAAATTTTAGTTTAATGTAAAAAAAATCTTTTTACAAGTAATGTTTGTTTTGTGCTAGGAAATGTTAAAATAATTCAAACTAGCTATCATTTTGGTACATCTTTTCTTTGATCTACAAAAAACAAAACTTACAACATTTACTTCATTCTCACCCCCATGTCATTTACCTTAATAATTAAATACAATATTGCTACGTAGGAGTTTGTTGACCTTAAAAGCCAATGACATTAATAGCCGGATTCAGGTAGAGCGGCGCATCTTTGAGCCGGCGTAGCGCATCACATTTGCACTACGCCGACGTAACATAGTGAGGCAAGGCCAGTATTCACAAAGCACTTGCTCCGTAAGTTAGGTCGGTGTAGCGCAAATGGGCCGGCGTAACCCCGCCTAATTCAAAGTAGGCATGTAGTGGGCAGGCTACATTTAAATTAACCGTGACCCCATGCAAATGAGGGCCGTTGGTACGGCGCATGCGCGCACATGCTCAGAATCACGTCCCAAATACTCAATGCTTTCGACGTGAACGTAACCTACGCCCAGCCCCATTCACGTATGCTTACGCAAACGACGTAAAATATGATGGCTGTTCCATCGTCCATACCTTGCATGGGCTGCGCCATCTTTTTGGTGGTTTATCTTTATGCATATGTCTTACGTAAACGGCGTAGCTTACTGCGATGGGCGTAGGTACATTCGTGAATTGGTGTATCTTGCTCATTTACATATTCAACGCGTAAATCCACGTACACGCCCCTAGCGGCCAGCGTAAATATGCAGCCAAGATACGACGGCGTAGGAGACTTACGTCGGTCGTATCTTGGCCAAATTCAGGCATATCTGGTTTCCAGAATACGCCTAAAGATCGGACTTACGACAGCGTATCTACTGATACGCCGTTGTAAGTCTCTCTGAATCTGGCTATAAAACTGCTACTATCTCAGCTTATCGAGTTGCCTTGGTTTTGTGGTCATTATGGTATACATGAATTTTTTTAAGATTTTGAAAACATAGCTTTATTTAAATATATGTAAAATGTGAAAATATGCTTTTTAGGAGCAAACATTAAGATACTACTCTGTGAGGAGATTTTGATTTAAAATTGGAAGCACACAAAGCCTCTTGCCCTTATTTTTCCAGATCAATGGACTGATAAATATAACCAAAGACAACAACTTAGCATTAAAATGTTTCTCATTTTGTACAGTCCAGGCTAAGAATTTAGATAACCCTGTGGTCTAGCTATACAATTGTTAAATAAAAAAACAATTAACATAAACACATAAATTAAAATGCATAATATGTACTAATAAATATATAAAAACACATATATCTCTTGCTAATATTTTGGGAACGTTTTTCTCTACACTGTCTTCTAAATCAAGATGTGTGCATAATTCTGCTCAATTTGACAATTATTGGACTCATTTAATGTCAATTTGCTCAACAAATGTACATAACATTGAGCAATAGAGAGCCTGAGGCCCCGTACACACGACCAGTTTCCTCGGCAGAATTCAGCTTCCGACCGAGTTTCTGGCTGAATTCTGCCGAGGAAACTGGTCGTGTGTACACTTTCGGCCGAGGAAGCCGACGAGGACCTCGGCGAGGAAATAGAGAACATGTTCTCTATTTCCTCGTTGTTCTATGGGAGCTCTCGTCCCGCCGAGGTCCTCGGCGGCTTCAGGGCTGAACTGGCCGAGGAACTCGATGTGTTTGGCACGTCGAGTTCCTCGGCCGTGTGTACGAGGCCTGATAGGTTACAGAAGAGATCTATCGCAGACATCTAAATAATCACATCAGCCAGTAATATATAAAATGAAATCAATGTATATCTATCACTTTTAGAGTGAGGATCAGTACAATTATAGATGCAAATTAAAGCAAAACTCCAGACAGAATCCTTTTTAACATATCTATTGGGTTAACCACAGTTACCACTGTTTGGACTGCTGCTCCAAAGAGTACAATGCATACATTCACACAGGACAGATAGTATACATATGGCTGTACTGACAACCCACTGCTGCTGTGAAAGCTGCAGCTCACTCTATTGTCCTATCACAGAACATTTAGAACCATCAGCACTCTGTGAATGGACAAATGGAGAGGAAGGGTGGATAAGTGACACCAGAGAACGCTGCAGCTCTCACAGCAGAAGCAGGCTAGAAGAACAGAAACACTTGTGCTATCTGGTCTGATTGAAAGTATAAATGTTACTGTTCAGAGCAGCGATCCAGACCTGAGATAAATATTAAGAGTGGTAAGTCTTTTTACAGAACAGATATGTTAAAAAGCACTCTACCCAGAGTTCCACTTTAAGGCCAAGGCCCCAAATATTTCTCCTCTGCGTTTGTGTTGTAGTACTTATTGGTGTTCAGCAATCAGAGTTTGTGCTTGAGAAACAGTTATTTTTAGCTTTTTTTATCAGCACAAGGGACATTACTTACATTTAATAAGAAATATTCCCTTGTGCTGTTGCCGGCTGTCCAAGTTGAAGTCCTCTGTGTCCTTCTTTACCCCCACAGCCATAGTTTTCCAGTTCTGTGTGAGTTAATGTCAGCGCTGGACCTTTCACAGGCATTCATCAAGATTCCTATGTGTGCCTTTTCTGCCCCTACCCTGAGCTGTACTTTAGCTTTCATAAATGAAAAGCACTCTTTGAATGACAGACTTTCGTTCTTCTGCCTGTGACAGGTCCAGTGTTCATATTAACCTCACAATGCTGGAGGTTAGAGCTACAAGGGTATGTGGTGGTGGGGTGAGGTGAAGAGGACTTCAAATTTTGACTAGGACAGCTGACACCAGTACAAGGAACACATCTCATTAAATGTAGGCTCTGTCCCTGTTCTATTTTTTTTATAAAAATATACAATTTCCTGAACCGTAAGTTTCCAAGGGCAAGACTTTTCTGTGCACTAACATTTTTACCTGCTGACAAGGCTTCTATTTTGAAAGAGTAACTTTTGACCTTGTGCATTTTTGTAAGTAAGGAGAGCAAATAAAAATTGCCATAAAGTGTGAAGCAATGCAGGCAAGTACATCACCCTGGACACAGTCAGTGTTATATGACTAAAATCTCTATTTAAATTCAGAGAAGAACTATTATTTTCTGCCGAGCGAGTGAAAAGATGAATTATTGCTACAGTGAAGGTTGAATAAATGGGGATCAATTTGCTGTTTGTTGGTGCTTTGTGAATAGCCAAATTCTTTTTTTGACTAATATTATCTATAACTGTATGATAAAACCGGACTGGTAGAAAAAGAAATTAAAGTTTCACTTTACGTAAACAACAAAATATTTCTTATAAGTAATGCAAGTTTTTCACAGCCCAGTGTATAGAACTGAAACATCTTAAACATGCAGTATTCATTGGAATGGAAACAGTGATGTATAGTCTATATAAATATGGAAATAATACAATTTCTTCACAGGTGCCAAAAAGACCTTGAATATATCAGGCAAGTGTACAGAGAATGAATAAAGTCAAGCATTTTTGGAACCTCTGCAAGCCTTCTAAGAACTCTGCTACTGACTTGAAACATTTTCTGGTGATAACTAATACTTGAAAATATAACACTCGATTTTCAGAATGCAAGGTTAATCAAGAAAAGTACCAACACCAGAAGATAGTATTACTCAAATTAGACAAAACCGCATTATTGCTCAAACACAAAGAACCAATAATTAGATTCCTGATGTAATGTTATAACTACTTTAAATGCCTTAACACAATTTCTAGATGCAGTAACTGCTCGATATGCATTAACACAATTCTAAAGCTAGTTTTCAACTTTTATAAACACGTCCATTTAAAAAATACTTTTACTTAAAACTAATGATTTTGTTCTTGGTCTTATGCTTATCCAGTATCAAATGTGTATTATGAATAAGAGCCTAACATTTTGCCAAATTGAAATCATAATTGAGTTTCTAGAGAGAATAAAGAGGTGAAGTTACCTGTATGGGCCATGTTTTAACATCCAGATTTGTTCCAGCTATCCCCTTTTATTTGCTTATTTTAGTTTTGAAAATTATGTACTGCCCCAATGAATACACAAGAAAACCCAATAAAAAAATATACAGGTTTGAAGTCTAGCTTTTGTCAAACTCCATTTTAGTACACATTGGCAAATGCTTATTATTGTACTTCCACCCCCAAACATAATGGTACAGGAATGCTCCCATGCTGTGCTCATGTAATAGGTGTTTGACTTATTGACATTATCATGTCCAATGCAGATGCATACTTTTATTAGTAAAATTGTGGAGATAAGATATTGTTAAAATAAATAATGCTGGCACAAAGAGTCAACAGAAAGCCAGTCCCAACAAACAGCATTTGGTGTGGATTAAAGCTGTATGACTCATCTGTTCTCCTAAGGCCCTCTCAGCCTTAGGGGGTTGTGCACAGGGGGGCGGCTGTTGCTTTTCAAGACCTGTACAGTTTTGTCAATTGGGGTGTTGAGACTAAGGACTTGTATGAGTGCTTCATTGTCAGTCCACACTGACACTACAACCTTCAATTATCTAAGAGAGCATCGGAATGCAGCCAAGCATTGAATCCTATTTAATGAGTGCTGCTTCACATGTATTTACACTTATAACCTTACAACAGCTAAAGAACAAAAAGCCGCCAGTCTCGACTCTTGCAGATAATAGCATAACATCAGTAGCTACTTTTCTGCAAGCTGAAACAATGAAGGCAACGAAAAAATTATAGCTGTTATCAGAAAATGTTCTTGACCCTTTCAGTGGTTAAATAATTCTCTTTTTCCCTGAAACAATAAAAGAAGCCAAAAGGAAGCTATATTTTTCACACAGAGTGAGATTTTGGGAAAACATGTGACCTACATAACCTCTGACATCGATCTGCACATCCTATGAATTTACAAAAAGCATTGACAAACACTTTTGAAATAACTAAATGATGTAGTACATTCAATTTTGAATCAATGTCAATCTTTACATCTTCATTCATTCACATTACAGTGATGTCAATTCTATCATTAGTGATTGCAGCAGTTTTTCTACAACATGTTTGTATTTCTAACTGTAGAAAATGGCTGCAGCCCCTGTGGCCTAACTTGCAGCTCAGGGGCTGCATGTGGCCCTTTGGCACTTACTGTGAGGCCCTTAGACCCCTTTTACACTGAGCCGCCCATAGCGTCAGCGGTAAAATGCAGTTATTTTTACCACTGACACTATGAGCGGATTTGTGGCGCATTTCGGCCGCAAGCGGGATGCTTTTAACCTCCGCTAGCGGCCGAGAAAGCAGAGACAAAACCACCCTCAATGCGCTGCTGAAGCAGTGCATTGCAGGCGGTATAGTTGCACTGTCCCATTTATTTCAATGGGCAGCAGCGGTGGAGGAGCGGTAAACACACCGCTCCTTCACCACTCCAAAGATGCGGCTAGCAGGACTTTTTTTACTGCTCTGCTTGCGCAACGCTCCAGTGTGAAAGACCTCCGGCTTTCACACTGGAGACAATGGAGCAGCTGTTTGAGGGCGGATTGCAGGCGCTATTTTTAACGCTATAGCACCTGCCAAATGCCCTTATTGTGAAAGGGGTTCTAGGGATCCTGCAAACAGTAGTTCATGTTTTCCTTACCAAAGTGCTCACTTAGGCCAGTAAAGAAAAAAAATCCTGTAGACTGAATTCCAGCTGCTAAATGATTTAGTTTATTTATTTACCACAATCTTATTTTATCTGTGCTGTCCATTCTTTTTCTCTTATTTTCTGGTGTTTTTTCTCTCCTCTTTTAAAATGAAACTTTCTAAAAATAAATTTATCAAATGTGGCAAAAGTAATTTTAGGGGGCTATAACAAGCACAAATATGAAAGCATTCACTTGTAGCAGTCTCATGTGACATGTCTCAAGTCCATGTTTGTCCCCCGAGACATGTCCCCAGTCAACAACAACATCTACAATATGTGCCCAGTTTCTCAATATCTCCTGTTGAATGTCTGGTGCTTTTGACAGCTATCTGTAGAATTAAATGCACTGAATATAATGTGTGGCCCTTTGGTGATGTCAGGGACTGCACTTGAGGACCTTTATGTCAAGTAAGTTGACCATCATTGTAAGAAGGCAACCTAACAGAGATCCCAAAAGTTTGGGACTTATTAAAGGGGTAGTAAACTTCTTTGTTTATCTTTTACCCACAGGTAAGCCTATAATAAGGCTTACCTGTAGGTACTATGAATATCTCCTAGACGTGCACCATTTAGGAGATATTTACTTGTATAGCAGCCGGGGACATCACCAGCACATGCACAGGAGTGACATCATCGCAGCTCGGCCATTCATATGCCCAAAGCCCTTGAACTCAGAATAAAGACTGGGCGACAACACACCGCTGGAGGAATCCGTTTCACAGGTAAGTCTCTCATAATGTGCTAGTATGTGATGCATACTAGCACATTTTGACATTGCTTTGCAAGGGGAAAGATATATATATTTTTTTTATTAACAATTTATTACCTCTTAAAAATAACACTTTGCTTAAAAAAGGATAGAACCATGGGGAAGTATAAAAGTTATATGTATTTTGTGGGGGTAATTTAAAGGGTCACTAAAGGAATTTTTTTTTAGCTGAAATGACTGTTTACAGGGCATAGAGACATAATAGTTAACTGATTCCTTTTAAAAATGATTAAAAATAGATAAAAAACAATCATATAATGTGCCTGCAGTGTAGTTTCGTTTTTGCTGTTGTTTCCTGGTTCTCTGATGTACAGAGAGCCACTAGAGGGCAGTCAGCCAATAGAGAGCAGTGATACTTTGTCTAAAACTCCTCAGCACCAATCCAGTTTCGTTTTACACACAATAATCACACCTCCTTGATTAGTGACCACCGTGAGAAATCTCCCAGCACTGTGGTTATCAGGAAACAGGCAACCAGGAAGTGTCCAGAACAGAGAGGATTTACAGCAACATGAAAGCAAAAACGAACAATGAGGACATGAAACCAGGACTGCAGTAAGGTAAAAGAAGCTATTTAGCTAAAAAAAAAAATCCTTTAGTGACCCTTTAACAGTTTGCATGTTGTAGACCATGAAAAACATTACTTCTATGCTTAACCCAATTTTCTTTAGGACTGGTTATTTTCTGGATTTTGTGTAGTTTCTCATTAAATACTAGTTACTTTTTACTGTACTCAGGGAACAAGCAGTTTTAAAAAATCTTTTCTGATGACTCAATTCTGAAGCCTCGTACACACGACCGGTTTTCCCATCGGGAAAACTGCCATGAGAGCTTTTGGCCGGGAAAACTGGCCGTGTACATGCTCCATCGCAGTTTTCCCGACAGGAAAACTGCTGGGAAAAAAAAGGAACCAGCTCTCTTTTTTCCTGCTGATATTCCTGGCGGTTTTTAACCCGGCAGTTTTCCGATGGGAAACACTGCAATGGAGCATACACACGGCCGGGATTCCCGACCAAAGCTCTCATGGCAGTTTTCCTGTCAGGAAACCCGGTCATGTGTAGGAGGAAAAAGTTACCAAGTAGGTTCTCGGTTTTCCCCTCGGGTTTCCTGGCGGTAAAAAGTCAGCCGGGAAACCCGTACGTGTGTACGAGGCTTACGACCGCATGTCATCTTTAATACAAATATCCAATTGTATTATTTGTATGGGTTCATTTATTTGCATGTTTGCAATAATCAGTGTCGTCCCTACTTGCAGTAAACCAAAAGATAAGACTACGTTGGTGTTTATTTTGCAAATTCTAATTTTGAAACCTGATCACAGTTTTGTTCATTAAGTTTGATATGCTTTTTAGCAATCACTTCACTGACAACAAAAAGATGTCCAAAAAATGCTTAGTGAAGGGTTAAAACTGAATTTATGTAAAAATATTGTAATACTTCTCATCATTCATTCCGGTAACATAACTCTTCACCACTGTCTTAATTTCTCAATATCCTTGATTTGCTGCTCAATAGCTGACGTGAACAAGTATTGTAATGCTGCTGAGATTAGGAAATCAGCATAGAAAATGTAAAAATAAAGGTTTCATCACAAGTTCGATTTTAGCCAGCACAAAAACAATCCATACAAATATCTTCACTTAGAGATGATAAACCTGTAGCGCGTCTGTGTGATAGGACTGTGCATCTCCCTAGGAATACAAGACTGCATTTGTCTGATTTAAGATGACAGCTATTATTGTACAATAAGTCTGTATGCAAACACTGCAGGCACAAACCTTTGAATGTATGGGAACTCTAGAGACATGAGTAAGGCACAAGATACACAATGTTCCCATAGTACAAGGAATGCTGAGAAAAAAAAATATTTCTCTTCTAATGTAGACCTATAATAAGCATAATGACTGCCTAAAGTGTTTTGTTTTCTTTTATTTGTGCAGTGATAATGGAGCTAAAACTACAGACTTGCACAATTATGCTGCACTTTATTCTGGTAATTTTGGCAGAGCTTGCTTCAATTTCTACTGTCAAATAACAAAGCAGGACTATATCACGTTGTAAACAGTACATATGCTTTTATAGTATAGTGCTGGTTCCACTTTCCAACCTTTAACCACTTGACCTATGGAATATTAACCCCCCTTCATGTAAAGGCCATTTTTTTTCGATGTGGCACTGTGTTACTTTAACTGACAATTGAGTAGTCGTGTGACGCTGTACCCAAATACAATGTATGTCTTTTTTTCCCACAAATAGAGCTTTCTTTTGGTGGTATTTGATCACCTCTGAGCTTTTATTTTTTGCACTATAAACAAAAAAAGACCGTCAATTTTGAAAAAATATATATATGTTTTTTACATTATGCTAAAAAATCTAAAAAAATCAAATGTCTTCATAAATTTAGGTCAATATGAATTCTTCTACATATTTTTGGTAAAAAAAAAATCCCAATAAGCATATATATATTGATTGGTTTACACAAAAATGATAGCGCCTACAAACTATGGGATATTTTTATTTATTTATTGTTACAAGTAATGGGGGTGATAAGCAACTTATAGAGGGACTGCAGTATTACGGCACACATTTAGACACTAACTGACACTTTTGACAGTTTTTGGGGACCAGCGACACTAATACAGTGATCAGTGCTACAAATTATGCACTGTCACTGTACTAGTGACACTGACTGGGAAGAGGTTAACATTGGGGGCGATCAAAGGGTTAACTATGTACCTAGCGTTTTTCTACTATGTGGGAGGTACTTTTACTATAGGAAGGCATGATCCATGTCCCTGTTTGCAGGGACATTGGATCCATGCATTCCCTACTGACAGAAAGGTGATCTGCCTTGTTTACACATAGGCAGACCGCCATTCTGCCTCTATGCTAAATCATTGGCGCATGCCGGTGAACATCGGGTCCATCGTACCTGCCGATCGGCTCCTGCTGTGTGCGCACTCCCTACCCAAAAGAGCTGGATCATGTATACTGTATATAGTTGATCCAGCGCAAAGGTGCCACCCTGTAAAACTGCAATAGGGCCATACTAAAATGATTAAACAAATGCTTTCTGCCTAACTCTCCTACGTTGATCTGTGCAGCCCCATGCACTGTCACATTTGCAGAAAGGGGGATGTCCTGATGTACACAGACAATGTTTGGTCAAACACGGCAATAAATCTTAGAGGGTAACTGTACTTTAAATTCAAATGTGCCTAAAATGTTGTCTGACACTTACAATGTCTATGATCCACACATATGGAAGTCTTTACTCAATAAGCAGATTTATTATTGAGTCTCATTCTCTGAGTGTAACTTTGCTGATCTTGGAAACAGAGTTAAATTCCAAATAATCAATTTGCTAAATTCAACTGGCAACTAAAGACAATCAAGCAAATCGGTAGACTAAAAGTGAGTATAAAAAGTCACTAAAACACCTTTGAAGCAAAATGATTATAACTAGTAGACTATAGCATTTTACATATTACAATTTCCAGTATGAAGCCTGTCCTTGAATAAAAACAATTTTTCACCAATTGATGATTTTACGACATAGCAATATAACCAGTATCCGGTAAGATAAAATATTGTATATGTTTTTCTATTTAGTCCTGTAAATCATATCTACCCAATAATAAGCCAAACAAAACCCAAAAAAATGCAAGTTAATTTTTCTTGGTACCAAATTGTTCACCAAATCAGATGGGTTTGAAGTATCAGAATAGGAAAATTTACACAGAGCATTACCTACCTTCTCACCAACTGCTCCAAGAGAACCAATTGACCCGGGGGGACCTTGTGGACCCTACAAGAAGAATGAAAATTATATTTACTGATACAAATCAGACATAGAATTTGTAAACATGAAATACTCAATATACTTACATCTGCACCATTAGGACCTTGAGGACCTCTTGGACCAGGGGGGCCAGGTGGACCCTGTTTAAAAAAAAAAAAGAAACGTAATGCGTTGTATACATATTATATTTTACAAAAGAAATTCATTGTAAATTGACTACTGAATTGTATTTTCTGAACCAGTACCAACCAGCTATGAGTTAACAAAGCTGGTTAATAAAGACAAGAGAATCAAGTGCACAAAGTTAATTAGCATGTAAATGTTCTGCAGTAGCATACTTACCATGGGTCCAACATCACCATTTTCTCCCTTTTCACCTGGAGGTCCAGGAAGACCCTGAAATAAGTAAATTTATAAGTTAGGTTTTTATTTGACGCTAACAGGAATTTTATAAAAATGTGTAAATTACTATGTCTTAAGCGTCACGGTTTGTGGGGCACTCTTGGAGACAACTGAAGGTGTTTACACAATTCCTGCCCGTTAAGCAGAAGCTTTTGTTTTTTTAGTCATCATGCACTTATCCTGACAAGTAGACTACAATACTGCAATACAAAACCTAAAAAGCCCCGTACACATGATTGGAACTTCCAATGGAAAAAGTCAGATGGACACTCCAACGTGTGTATGCCCCATCTGAGTTTTTCCATTGGATATTCCGAGGAATTCCATCAGAGTTTAGATAGAGAACATGTTCTCTTTTACTCCAATGTGAGTTTGGCACGGCAAAAAGCCTGATCGTGTGTACGGGGCTAAAGTGTATATATGTATGTATGTATATATAAAATCTCTTTTCTTTTTGGTCATGATACCAAATATGTGTTACTTGTCTAGACTCAAAAGCATATATTTAATTAAACTCTATAGAGTTATCACATAGGATTTCTAATTTCCTGCATTCATAATTCATTAGATGGCCCACAAAAGATGATTATTTCATAAAATAAACAAACCTAATATTTAGTGAATGTAGGAACTATTCTTAAGTTTTAAACCCAAGTCCTAACCTTTAATTGGAGTAAGTAAATTGAACTGGGTGGACAAAGATCCTAGATAGATCAGGCATGTTTTAGATAGCAGCTTTAAGTGAATATCAGCCAATTAATTTCACTGACAGCTTACATTTTATTTTATTTTATTTTTTTACATTCACTCAGATCCAAAATACCAAACATTGTGGCAAGAATCCACACAGGGAGTGGGGCAAGAAGCAAGCAGGATCTGCTCAAGTGAAATTAGCTTATGTACCCATTAGAATCTGGGGGTTTCTTCAAGAGGGGGACACCAAAAGAATAATGGTTCTAGAGGATGTGTGGGTTTCTGTGCAATGTATTTTTTTTTTAAGTTTATTACACATTTCCCCATGAATCAAATAATATATTTTCCAAAGAGAGCCCTGCACTGTAGCATAGTTTTCTTCCAGAATCCCATGCTCTAGTACTCTAGGCCCGAGTGAGTTGATTTTAAAGATTGTAAATCAGTGGCAGTTGCAAGGGTTCACACTAATAAAGCCCCCTGAACCCCAACTAATAAGAATATCATGGAGAGTTCTTATCACATTGTTTGTGTGACTGGCTGGTCTGTTCCAGGGTAACGGACTACCTTTTTTTTTTCATTTTGAATTGAAGATTTGCAATTGGCAATCAATATTATAGGCAGATAGTAGTCAAAATGCCATAAATGCACCCCTTCCACAAAAAAATAAATAAAACAACTATAATCTTTATTCTCAACAATGCCAATTTGCTGGGAGGACAAAGCCTGACTGACTGTGCTAACAGATGATTCTGTCAGTTATCTGGCAGAACTATTTGTTTTGTGATGTTGCTGTGGATTTGCTATCAGGAACCAACGCTGTTATTTGCATATTAGACTTGAGGGTTCCATGGTGCTCTATAATGTATGGGCATATATGTGCCTTTGGGTGCTTGCTTTACATATTTGCCAGGGTTAAGAAGATTTAAAGCAGTCACCTATTAATTTAAAATCAGGATAAACCAGTGTAGCATTTTTACAGTTTAGCAAGTAAAGAGTTCCAGGGTGGAAACTGTAAAGTGTACAGAGTAGCAGTCAAGAATTATTTTAAAGAGCTTGATGCATTGAATAATGTTAGAAAGGGAGGTAGTTGGTGTGGGGAAAAGTGAGGTTTACATAAAAGTGTGAACACGAGATTGTGGTATGTATGGCAGCTCACACACAGCCCAGACTATTTTACAGTGTCTACCTATCAATCCCCAAGCTGCAGTTCCACTAAGAGATATGTATGTCATGTTGGCCGCAGGATGTTGGCGGCTGTAAACGGATGATGAAAACTGTACACAGCAGTTCTAGTACGAGCATAGTTAATAATTTATGTCCTGCTGGGCCAGACCGATGATATGTGAAGCTGCTACTGGCAATAAGGAAAGGCACATCATTCATCTGATGCTGCAGCATTTGGGACATTGTTATGTATAGAATTGTATATCTGCATAATGCACAAAGGCAGAGATTATCTATGACACTTATACATAACCACGTAAGTGATACATGTATAAGAAACAAACCCTATGGTCATATACTATAAACATGCAAAACATATGAGGATGTTACTATGAAAACATTTGTTTTTATAAGATGTAAAAGATTTTGTGTGGCTGAAACAGCTGAAAAGTAAAAAGGCAATGTAAAGCAAGCATGACCTTCAATCCACTGTATCTACAGTGAAAAACAGGGGTAATCAAGAGTAATTAGCATCATTTCTATTTGAGTGGAAGGACTACAGGGGTTGAACTAGGTAACATAACACCCAGGGAAATGGAGTCTATAAGTGCAATAAAGGAAATGGGAAATCTATTAAAGAAAACGCATACAGCAATAAGAACACTGAGTACTAATGTTGGATGGGGTTTGATGTGCAATTCTTACTGCCCACCACAGTGATCCAAAACGCCCCTACTCAATTACTACAATTATCTTTCTCCTTGAAAATATTGACTTGCTGCTATGTGTAATAGGTTGACTTCTGCTCCAGTTTTAAAAATGAGTTTTAAGGCTACTGTGCCTGCAGTGACTTCCTGTGGCCATCTTAGTGCATTCTGTGGCTCATTGTGGCAACAACGTAGTCTGATCAATATTTGTATTATGCGGTGAGTGCACCTGTAATGTACATTATGTGGGTATATTGCATTATGCATTGGGAAGAATGTGTCTGCATTATGCATGGTGACTGTTATTTTGGAAATTAAAATAACAGAGTTTATTATACATGCATTAGCCAATCTGTTTCTGTTTTACTAGAAACCAAAGCATAGCTGCATTAAAGACAATTTTTTTTTGTGTGTGTGTTATACACCAATAGGGCATGCTTAAAAACTGCCATTTATTAACTTTTTTTTGGTATTAGAGCAATAGTGGCATTTATTTTAAAGTATGGAAGGTATAAACATAAAAAAAGGTTATTGCATTCCATCTGTATCCCGCTGGGGAGATGTCTCTTCACTTCCTGCATTGTATACACAATAAAAAGTGAGAGGAACTTCAATCTTAGATTTCCCCTCATTTTTTGCTCTCATGACAATTCTGTAATTTAAGATTTTCCTTTTGGGCTCTTTTACACAGGCAGACTGATCAGGTCCGCCTGTCAGTTTTTGAGGCATAACTGATTGGACCATCCATTGCCCTCTATGGAGCAGCAGATGTAAAAAGACCGCCGGCATCCAATCTGATCCTATCAGCTAAATACAGATAGATGGGGATCCATTCCCCATCCATCTGGTGGATGAGATGAAAATTGGGTGTAAACAGACAGGCAGTCCTTTTACATCCGACTGCCCATAGAGGATAAAAGCAAGTGTCCGAATCCACTCTGCATAAGTGGAATGGACAAGGACCGGTCATCTGCCTGCTCAACAGGAATCAGCGGACAGATACCCAACTGAAGAGGTGGATCTGCTGGTGGAGTCCGCCCGTTCGAAAGATCTCTTACTTTCAGTTTCACTGACAATGGTCTCCAGGACAAATAGAGGTTTCAATCTTCCCAGCAGAGGCAGTGACAGCAATAAAACCTTAGCAGAGAGTCTAACCCTTCCCTTCTCTAATTAAAACTAAAAAAGATATACTGTATATATATTTTTGCTTTACATACACCCATTGGTTATTATGAGGCAATGCATTTAGTTCATAAATGTAGGCACATTTTTAAAGCTAAGCTATGGCCACAAAAACTTTTATCTATATATATTCTTCAGAAATCTTTTTTGTGGGCGCCAAATACCTTTGAAAAACCTAGATATTATATTGTAAATTGTCAGAGAATGGAGCAGGGGTTAGGACCCATTAGATCCACCCACTGCATGCTGCCTACAGAGGAGGAAGATACAAGACCAGCCACCCTGTACAAAGAGAGAGTAGCAGAGTGACCAGTCTTTTTCTCCTGGAGTTTAATGCTAGAGTACTGGAAGAATAGAAGAAAGAGTACATATGCGTCTTGCATATATTTAGACCAGATTTCAGCTATAAATTAGATCATTGAAACATAAAGAGATGGCAAAAAAATATGTGGTCCATCAAGCTTAGTTTTTTTTATCCCAAGTGTGTTTGTAACCATTTTGAATATGTATTATACAGTATAGACATGTGCACACTGAAATATTTTGTTTTGGAATTTATTTTCATCCGAAAAATGTATTTATTTAGTTACTCCCGAAATTCGTTTTTATTCATTATTATTTTATTTATTTATTATTTATTTGTTTTTAAGAAGTTTCGGTAAAAAATGCATTCGTCTGAAAATCCGAAATAATTAAGGTTGAACCTGTCATTGAAGTCTTATGGTGTCTGTCGAATGTTCTAAGAAGATTTGATGGAGCAGCTAAACTGTACGACGCCACAATCGTACATTTCTGGTCGAATGTTCAGCCTACAAGCTATAGTAGAATTCTAATGTTGTATGACACTAGTAATAATTATATTTATTAATTATTATTACTAGTCAACCAACATTAGAATTCTTCTATAGCCTATGGGCCGAGCATTTGACCGGAAATGTACGATTGCGGCGTCGTACAGTTTAGCTGCTTGTCGAAACTTCTTAGAACTTTCAACAGACACCATAAGCCTTCAATGACAGATTTGAATTCTTCTATAGCCTATGGGCGGAGCATTTGACCATAAATGTCAGCTCGCTGCGACTGTTTCGTCGAATCTTCATGTTGAATCTTTTCTCTGTTGAATAATCTTGGACTAATAGAGTTAGGTTAGGCACATTTGACCTTTTTTGCTATTGTCTCTATGTCGAATCTTTTCTCTCTATGTAGAATATTTTCTCTCTATGTAGAATCATCTTGGACTAATAGAGCTAAGGTTAGGCACATTCGACCAAAGGTTCGATAGACACAGATCACTATTGTCAGCGTAGTCCAGAGACAAAATGAAAAGAAAAAGTCACCGCTCCAGGATACTAATCAAGGATCTCCTCACCGGATCCAGAGCCACGGGTGCTGGCAATGCAAAATGAGAGCAAAATGTTCTGGACAGCCACACTCCAAAAATTATGAGGAGTTCGGCTGCCCAGAAAGTTTTCCCCTAATTTGGCGCTATTGTCAGCGTCATGTCAAATCTCCTATCTATATCGAACTGTTGTCGCAATGAAAATAAAGCATTTGTTTATGTCGGATCTTTCGGTTTTCGGATTCTGCGTGTTCGTTATCGTTTGTTAAAACGATAACGATAATACCCGAAATTCGGACGAAAATGCATTTGGACGAAAACAAATGCACATGTCTAATACAGTATGCAGGTCTTTTAAATATGCATTATATGTGTCAGTATCATCTGCATTTGTGTCAGTTTATGTCTATGGAGAGCTATGAGTTGTTCTATATGCACAGACTGCATTGTTTTTATTTCACATGGCACTGCACAAATGTATCCTTTGTTTCCTACAGATCATTTTTAGAGAGTGAACGTCGATGCACAACTTACTGCCGGTGTGATAAATAAACAGATGATAGGTGAGGTATTTTCTGCATGCTGCCTCTCTGCCGTCCTGGTAACATCAGTAACTCTGCTTGGACCACAGCGGCACATGAATAATCCCTGCCAGCTGGCACAGCACTGATTACTGAGCTGATGGCCCATTCATTCAGTCTGCCAGGAGTGCTGACTGAGGCTCGGCCAGACTGATACCTACGGATCTAAGCTCTGCCATTCCCTTATGCACACATTTTATCTGCTTAAGGGTTGAGGCACTTGTGTTTCTATAACATCTTTATCAGCTACCAGGGCTATCAACATGTATTCATTATAAACAGATATATACATAATCCTACTCTCAACAATGTTTAAAATTACAGAATGTTATATTATGAAGATTACTATAATCTATGAGTATAAAGGCATCACTTTTGCAACTAAATGTACATTTCATATCATTGTACTGAAATGCTAAATAAAGAAGAGAGGACAAAAGAACTGCAGTTACATAAAGTACCTATTGTTATAACCTGTATGTTGCACATTCATTCAGCTGCTACAATATTAATATTCTGGAAGCTGTTTTTTTTCTGTACCTGCCTCGGAGACTATTTACTTATGACTTCTGTCGTTCTTGTGTTTTTTTTTTTTTGTTTTCTTATTGTACCTAAATCTTTTCAAAGTCATACATTTGGATGTTGTAAACAAAATGTTGACAGTGCATAGTATTTATAACAGTAGGTACCTATTTGTAATGTAATACCTATGGAAAATTCTTGTTTTATCAAGGCCAATCATTTACAGAAAGCATTTATTAAAAAAAGACTTTCTGCAATGTACAATTAACGGCATTTTATCACAGCAATGAATTGGCTGTACATTTTTTTAAGGACTTGAACACATCTATTAGAGCTAGTTTACATAAGTGTAGGTCAAACGCAGTATCCTTTTGTTTTGACTCAAGTCTGATTTGCTTTGAGCTACTTTTAAAGTATAATGTAACCCTGGCGGTCAAAAGTCCGCCGGGAAAACATAGGGGAAGACTGAGAATCTGCTTGGTTGCTTTTCTCTGTGTACACATGGCCGGTTTTCCCGACAGGAAAACTGCCATGACAGCTTTGGCCGGGGAAAACCAGTCGAGTGTATACTCTACTGCAGTGTTTCCCATACGAAAATGCAGAGAATCGCGGCAGAAAAAAAGAGAACAAGTTCTCATTTTTTTGCTCGCAGTTTTCCTGTCGGGAAAACTGCTATGGAGCATACACACGGCCAGTTTTCCCGACCAAAAACAAACATGGCAGTTTTCCCATCGGGAAAACTGGTCGTGTTTACGAGGCATGACAGTCCTTAGACATGGTAGCTGCATTATTATTTTTTTTCAAGCTAAGAACATTTTAGCAAATACTAAATAACCTGTTGATCATGCCAAAAATGCAGTGTCCTTGTCACTTACAGGGAGCTGCCCCGAAGAGTATCTTCCTTAGCTATTTTATGTAACATACCAATTGCCCTGTCCTCCACGCAATGCAGATGAAGAAATATGGACATGTTTGGAGTTCATATGAAGACATCAGCCTAGAGTGTCAACCATGGCTGCTTATTTGGAGTGACATAGCCACCCAGAGACAGAAGGTGTGTTATTTTCAGGCTTGCCAGGTAAAAATAAGGTGTAAAAAGCGTGACAAAATAAAACTTATGAAATAGACAAATGCCTGTGTAAATGAGCCCATAGTATCTGAATTATTAAAATGGGCAAAATCATGTGTGGCCTGGCTAAGGAAAAAAAAATGATATATAAAAGAGCAGCACGATACCTTGCTTGAGCTATATATTAGAAAATTCCTGAAATAAAACATGCTTCTATAGGTAGAATCATAATATCATGCCTTGAAACCAGCCTTCACTTACCTGGAGACCAATTGGACCAGGTGGACCTGGAAAACCACGAGCGCCTTCATCTCCCTTTTGCCCAAACATTCCCTGCTGACCTCTTGGTCCAGGTTCTCCATCTGATCCCTGCAGGTAATGAGTGAGAGAGACTTTAAAATATATAACAAAATTGTCTAGTAAGTAAACACTGCTCCAAACTCCTTTGTGTTGAATTGATAATCTACAGTGCCTTAACCTTCTATGTTCAGTGGATTTGAATGCATTCAGTACAGTAAAATGTTCCACAGGAACAATAATTATGGCATTTTTTTCTTTACCACAGACCTGAGAAGTAGGGGCTATAATGCCACCCCAGTTTCCCATGGCAGATCGCCATCCTCACAGCGTGCTTTAACCCTCAAAATGCCACCCCACTGAGAATTGCACGCAGTTCCAGGGTGATTGCAAAGAGGTTTTGTTGGACAGCAGTTCCTCCTGTTGAAAGTGATATGCCATGTATTTATTTCTTTAAATAAAATCAAAGGTGGTTTAACCACTTAAGCCCCGGACCATTATGCAGCTAAAGGACCTGGCCCCTTTTTGCGATTTGGCACTGCGTCACTTTAACTGTAAAATTGCACGGTCGTGCGACGTGGCTCCCAAACAAAATAAAGTCCTTTTTTTCCCGCAAATAGAGCTTTCTTTTGGTGGTATTTGATCACCTCTCCGGTTTTTATTTTTTGCACACGGCTGGGATCTTAAAAGGGACCTACATGTACGCCCTTGTGCCCAGCCGTGCCATTTTGACGACGTATATCGTCGTGCGGCGGTCCTCAAGCGGTTATGATGCAACTATTATAAATATCTGGATTTACAGTATTATAGTAAAAAAAACACTTTGATCCTCTTTAAAGATGCTGCCAGACTGAAACAACCAGCACTAGGAGCTAGTACTGCAATGCATATTTGCTGACAATTACTATATTGACAGGAGGAGAAAGAAAAGTAAACAGAGGGAGGTCCTTATCACTGTGCATTTCAAAAGGAATGGACTGTGTTCATGACTAAGTTGTATTGATATTGCAGCAGAGGTAGATCTGACTATGCTGTTTGGCAAGGGTGCTCAGATCACAAAGCTGGCTGTAAAGAATTATAAATTCTTCAGTACATAAATCAGTTCCCATAAATCAGAGACGTAACTAGAATCTTCAGGTCCCCCGTGCAAGAAACCATGAAAGGTCCCACAGGCCCCTGACTGGGGCCCTTCCCACTGAACCTGGGGTTCTTTTCTCCCATTGTGGGGTCCTTTTATTACAGTCCCACAGTGGGACACCTTCCTGCTGTGTTGAGATCCCCTTATGGTGGCGGAATGCCAGAGCCCATTTACAAGTGCAACCTTTGTGACCCTGGTAGTTCAACCACTGGTGTCAGTATTTTTTTTTATTTTTGTTGTTTTATTTTTTTATTACCATTTTATTTTACAATTTTATTTTTTATTATTTTTTACATATTTTTGAGACCCCCGTCAGGTTCTGTGGTGAAGTATCAGGGGTCTAAACAGACCCCTGATGTCTCATTTTTGAGACAGAATAAGAGACTAAGGACAGATTCATCAGTCCCTATGCTCTGTACAGACCTACCTGTTCATTCGTAAACTAAAGCATAGGACTAGACTAAACACAGTTTACTATGCCTCAGCTATAAAAAAAAACAGTATTGATCACTGACTCCATTTTGACAGATGCCCCACAGCAGCCGGAGGGAGGTGGGAGTGGCAAACCCTGCAGCGCTGTGGGGGGGCAGGGAAGCACACATGGGCCCAGGGCAGAAGAACAAGGATAGGGGGGCAGTGGGAACAGCATACAGAATAACTGATTATCTCCTTTTCCCATCTGCAGCCGCTGAATGTTTGCGGGAGGGAGAGGAGGAGAAGCGAGCATTCAGCGGCTACATGGAGGGATTTCGTTCCTCTACAGACTGTCCTATGCAGGTGTACAGGGGAGGGGGGGCACACTGGCACGCTGGAGCATGTGGCTGGGTAGCAATGGCTCCTGTCATAAATATTTTTCAAGTGTGTGCTTGTTTTTGAGCTTTAACATCTTAAAGTGGGTGTAAACATGATTCATCAAATTTGAGCTGGGCACATATATCTGCAGTGTTGTCTTATCTCGCTTCAAAGCCCTAAGTCCCATGGTTTTCTCCTGCTCCAGTCTTCTTTTATCAGCATGATAACTTCTGATAAGCTCTCTGTCAACTGTGATAAAACCAGGCGTAATTTTGTGCCAGGATGGGTGCTATGAAATTGATAAGCAGAGAGCTGGTATATTCACAGCACAGCTCTGAAAGTATCTACCTACGTGGAGGGGGGGGGGGTGCCTTTCCTCCAATTAGCTGTCTCCCAGTGAAGGCAAATAATCCACACACACAGTTGAATCAGGAAAATACATTTAAACAGGGTGTACACTTTCTAAAGAGTATATCAAGTCGAGGACAGCAGATATACATGTTAAACTTATGTAGGGAGATTTTTTTTTTTATTTCTCTGTGTATCATCTGAGGCTGTTCACTTCACTGGGTATATGTGAGGGTTTACATCCACTTTAAGTAATTTAAAGTATTATCAAGTCTAAAGTATGTTGTTCAAGATATAAATACTCTGGTGAAAAATACATGATACACACATTATTTACAATATAACATTTATGGTTTTCAAAAATAAAAAAATAAATAACTTACAGCTGGGCCAGGAGCTCCGACTGGACCTTGTAAACCAGCTGGTCCTGGTGGACCCTGTAAACACAAGAACAGATAAGTTACTATAATTCACTCACTACATATTCAACCGGTTAATTCCATAATAGCTTTATTACTCAGAAATCTCTAATTGTAGATTAAAAATGTTAATCATTCTCGGTAATAGCCATTCTTCGCATTCACATATATGTATAAGTATTATGGTTTGTTAAACTTAAAATCTCAACTTTTCTTTATACAGTGACAGCATTCAGATCTGAATTTAACTTGTTTGCTGTACATATCTGCACAAAGACTTAAATGCTTATAATAGTAAAGGCAAACACAGCACTGCAGCATTTTGATATACCATAAATAATTTGATTTAATTTACACCATACCATATTGTGGCAGCCAGCCCCACCAGCTGTCAAAATACCCAAAAGGTACTTGCCTTTGATTATATGCAGGTGCTGCTCAGCCAACCCTTTTTCACCAAGCTCCTTTTTTCAATCAAGGGATGTCAGGTAAAAAATGGCCAACAGGGCCAGCCACTGAGAGAATTTTGTCTAGTTCATGAGGAACGAGCTGTAATTCACTCCATGCATGGCTAACTTTTAGAACCATCTAGAATGAGAGTCAGCAACCTGTAGAGCATGATTTACCAGTAGATTGTGGACCGGTGACTGGTAGATCATGGTCTGGGCTTGCTGACCCACCATTCCAGAGCATCAAACAGACTGCATTGCAGAGGGATTACTTGTAAAGTTGGAGCTGTAGTAGGAAGCAAGAGTGACATAAGCCAATGCCTCCCATGCCTCCCGTGTAGTGCTGATACCAACTGCACTCCACCTCTTATTCCAACTAACGATCTCCAGAGTGGTGCCAGCAGCAGAGATCTTCAGATCAGTATGAAGCAAATGATTTAAACCCATGATTGCCGTGTAATACATGTGATTGCGGGAAGGTAGTACGGCAATTAGACATTTAGATCAGGTGTGAAGAAGCGACACTGTGCCCAGTAATCTTTGACTTCTCCTGTGTTGCTCAGGTAGATCTCCACCTCTTTAAGTTTGCCTACCTCTGGTCTAGAAGATACATCTTTTTCCATTCATTTTGGCAATTTGTGTTCCAAAAAAGCCACTGTATTTAGAGCAAGAAGTGTAATAGTTGAACTAAGCACTATTGCAGGGGTCTTCAAACCTTATAAAGAAAGGGCCAGTTTACTGTTCTTCAGATTTTAGGGGGGCCATTGGGAGTAAGAAATGTGTGTTCATTACATACATGGGTTCTTACTGATTTGCAGAGCAACAAACTGGCTATGCTTTACTTTTCCATCTCAAAATGTAAGTTCATTGGCCATCCCTTTGAAAATAATGCACTTTTTATGTGGCTGATATTTATAGCAACAGTTGTTAAACAAGAAGCTAAATATAGAACACGCACTGGTGGTTAATCCACGTATCTCTATATTCAATCTGTCTCTAAAAATTATAAAAAGAAAGAATTAAAAAACATGAAAGCCACACCAAAGGTAAAAAAACTTAAAATGCGTGCTCACTATACTGATCTTTCCCATTAAAAGACTACACTAGAAATTGCTATTTTAAACAACGCTCATAACCAAAAGCGAGAGACTCTGCATCACTAATCTTGCCCCAGGCTTGTCTTTGGCAGGGCTAGAAATGAAGATGTAACCATATGGGCAAATTTGATAATACAGTACACTCTAATTGGTTATATTATGTTCCGTTTTATTTCTATATTTTTTTAGGCTTTTATTGTTTTTGGAATATGCTAAGTACTTGTACTTCAGGTGAAATAATAGTTGTGCGTGGTTATATGCATGTGTAAGCATTAAAAAAATCATTATTAGTGTGACTTCTAGAATAATATAGAATTGAGCTAGTATACATTGCTATTAAAGAAAAAATGTGGTTAATCTGTGCGTTAGTATTTGAGGCATACCTTCAGATCATAGACCTGACCATATTTATACACTCACCTGTTCTCCTTTGTCTGCTTTTGCACCTTTCTGCCCAGGCTCTCCTATTTCACCCTGAAAAAATAAAACATGGTTGCTTTAGGCGATTTTCCAGAAGTATATGTATGTTTATGTCATTGTACTGGGACAGAGTTGGCACTGTGTTAATCAATTCCTCTTCATATTCTGACAGCTTAATCCCAGCATTGATTAGCGTGGAACTCCTTGGGATTTCCAGCTAAATCTAACGAAGGTTTAAATAGATGACCAGTAACTCAAAGATAGGTAACAATAGGAAGGGTCAGCAAACATTACTAATAAAGCCGCGTACACACGACCGTTTTTCATGACGATAAAAATGGCATTTTTTAAATCAGACATTAAAAACGATCGTGTGTAGGCTCCAGAGCATTTTTCGCAACGAGAAAAATGGCTGTTAAAAACTTAGAACCTGCTCTATTTTTTCTCTTTGTTTTTCACGCCGTGAAAAACGGTGGTGTGTGCGCTTTAACGACGGGAAAAAACGTGCATGCTCAGAAGCAAGTTATGAGACGGGAGTGCTCGTTCTGGTAAAACTAGCTTTTGTAATGGAGATAGCACATTCGTCACGCTGTAACAGACTGAAAAGCATGAAGACTGAAAAGTGCGAATCGTCTCTCACCAAACTTTCACTAACATGTGGTAACACAAAATCAGCAAAGCTGCCCAAAGGGTGGTGCCATTCTAATGGAACTTCCCCTTTATAGTGCCGTCGTACGTGTTGTACGTCACTGCGCTTTTTTTTTGTTCACGATCATGTGTATGCAAGGCAGGCTTGAGAGGAATCGCATCGAGAAAAACTTTGTTTTTTTCCATGACATTAAAAACGGTCGTGTGTTTGCGGCATAAGACTTCAGAAGCTGACATTGGAGACTTTAACCACTTCAGCCCCAGAAGGTTTTACCCCCTTAGTGTCGTATCGCAACAAATGGCCTGGTCATTGTGCTACTTTAACTGACAATTTTTTGCGCTATAAAACAATAAAAGTGTGACAATTCTGAAAAAAATAGCAATATTTTTTATTTTCTACATATCCAATAAAAAAAATTAAAAAATCAACATCAATTTAGGCCAATATTCTGTTACATATTTTTGATTAAAAAAATCCCAATAAGCGCATATTAATTGGTTTCCGCAAAAGTTATAGCGCCTACAGATTATAGGATATTTTTATGGCATTTTTCTTTATTTTTTATTTTTCTTACTAGTGATGGCAGGGATCAGCGATTTTTAGCAGGACTGCGACATTGCGGCAGACAAATTGGACATCGAACTGACACTTTTTTGGGAACCAGTGACATTATTACAGCGATCAGTGCTAACAATATGTACTGTTACTGTACGAATGACATTGGCAGGGAAGGGGTTAACATCAGAGGCGATCAAAGGGTTAAATTTGCCCCTAGGGGGTGGTTTCTAACTGTGTGGGAATGCTCTGAATGAATGAAGACAAAGATCAGTGATCCTGCTTAGCAGGAACACAAGATCTCCATCTTCTACTCTGTCAGAACGGCGATCTGTGTCCAATCAAAAACACAATCCGAGTGTGCGCGCCACCAAGTGGCTATTGTACAAAATGACAAACAGGTACATGATTTTTCGCAATAGAGCCGACCTGCTGCAGTAAATATGCTGTAGGCAGTCGTCAAGTGGTTAATGCTGGTGTATAAATGATGAGTACAGGAGCAATGTAAATGTAGAATAAGAGCACTAAAAGAAAATATTACAATTGTATTTGATTAAATATTATATTTACGCAGACTGCATTGTCAAGCCACCACAGTACAGTTGTGGAAGTGTTGCTCTTAATAGTACTAAAATGGACATGGTAATGACAACAGTATCTGATTCTCCTACAGTTGTGACACTCTGTTGTACTAATGTTTTTTAGTTGAGAACAATGGAACTACCTGTATGTAATACGTTCTGGCTAAACAGATGGTCTTGCATAGCAATCTTCAGCCTTAAATCAATGTTACCTTGTCACCGTCTTCGCCAGGTGGTCCTTGAGGGCCAGCAGGTCCTGGGAGACCTACAGGTCCTTGTACTCCATCTCGGCCAGCTGGTCCCTGGGGTCCTTTTTCTCCCTTTAAAAGAGATATAAAAAGCACTTTAAAGTAAAATGAATCTTCAGGTATCTAATAAAGGCAGGTGGCAAACTGCAAAACCTAATCCAGCAAGCATTGCAGCTTTTCGAAAGTCTGCCCACCTTCATAAGTCAATTACTTTCTCCTAGTTCTCATGTGAGCTTATGTGGTTTGTGGTCTCTGGTCACAAGATACTGTGTAGCCTACTCAGGTACTCCATCTAATGGGAGTAGCTCTAGCAATATCAGGGGAATCTGAAACATAATTCAGTAACACTGACCTACATTCCTGCAAGTTCATTTTAGAACATTCATAAAATAAAGGTAAAAGAGGCTATCATAATCAAGGCAGTAAGACTGTAAGGTAATCAGCTGCAAAAGAAAAGTGTCAGGATGAAAATTAGAGTCAATCAGGAGGTATTTTGCTTCCCACAAGTGAGTTTAAAGTGTACCTAATCTGACCTAAGACATTTTGGTGTAGGCATTTTGTCATGGCCTTAAACCAATCCCATGTGTCTCTTTGCAACCCACTTGGATCCAAGACCCAGGTTGTACATGGGGTCTTAGCTTTTGTCTAAATTGCAGTTAAGTCCCACCTTTTCTTCCTCAAAATGATGGGTAACTAATATCGCCATCTGTGCATACTTACTTTTGTAATATGAAAAGGAACAGCACTTCCTTCTCTTTCAATGGAATTGTAATAGTTTAAAACAAGCTTCAATACAATTTAAACCACTATTGTGTGTAATTTGAGTTCTAATATGCTCAGGCTTCTTCAAAAGGCAGGAAGAAAACAACATAAATAGGAAATAATAGTAAACAGACCACCTCCACCCACCATTGCAAGAAAGACACATTTGAATTTCTCAACTTCTATAGAATGTTATAGAATTTAAAGTACAGGTCTATGTTTCACTAAACTTTCACAAACCTACCTCCCCAACTCTCCTTAGCTAAACTGTATTTTACTCCTCCATCCCAGCTGATGGGGGCTAAAATGTATTGACTCACCATATAAACCAACCTTAGGAGGTCCAAAGACCTCCTCAGCAAAACTGCATTAGCCCCTACCTGCCTCAGCTGCTCAATAGCACTGTTTCAACCTCCTCAACTATTAAAAGCATAAATTATCTTCAGCACTAGCTGCACTTGCACATTAACTTCTTATCAACTTTATAGGATCCATATAACAAAGATCTTCAGTCTCAATGTATGGCTCCATTCAAGTCAGACCCCAAACAGAATTTTATCAGACAGAGCCATAGCAGCATTACTTTAAAGGGGTTGTAAAGGTAAAATTTGTTTTTTAAATATTTATAAAATATTTTTAGATATTTAAAAATAATTGCTAGCATACTATGAGACCTAGAAAAATGACAAGTCAATGGACAATGTATATGGGTTTTTCAACAAATAACCATACAAAAAAAGAACCACTCCTCAGTGATGCATTATGTAAACAGTGACAGTTCTCAAAACACGCCTATGTGATTGATTGATGAACACATTCATTACAAAACATACCAATTAGGTAATAAAACTACATTAGGCTATTTATTATTTATTATTGCTTAAATAGCCAACATCAGTCTATCTAGCAGCTTGATACGGTTAGCAGTTAATAATGTTGAATGGTATAATAAACCAATACACATACTGCCAGCCTGAGGTTTTTATTTACTCTGAATATATAAAATTGGTATCATTACTCTCTTTTTAGCCTGGCATATTAGTACGAAGAAAGACACATCTGTCAATGGCATAAATAAAAACAAGAGTATTGCATCCCTCATTTTCATAAAAGAAAGTTGCCATTGCTCACATAATCAATACTCAGTACTGTGTAGGAATGCCAAAGGTGACATAATATCAATGCAATACTAGACACCAGTTTACAGATTCTGACAGCGAAAGAGAACAATTTCAATGGCCATCGCCCTCTTTCCACACAGCTGACAATGTAACACTTTTCCATCTCTGCCCAGGGATCAATCTTATACTTTCAAACCTTCCAAAGATGCAATCCATTCTTCCACTATTTGCATTATACAAACAGCCAGTACAACACCACCAGTATCGGCTGGGATATTTCATGTAATAATTTCAGTTCTGGCCTACTACTTACTATGCTACCTCTAAAGCTAGCCCTCCATTCAGACCCCTTTCATTCTTACTATATAGCAGACCATGGGGCTTCCCTATACTCCCATTTTGAATGGAGATTGGTTCTCTAGACTAATCAATATAACTGGTAAAATATAATCAGTAGTAATAGCATGTCCACCCCAGTCAAGGCAACAGCTATGTCACAACAAAGACGTTTGAGGACCCTCTGTACAGAAAAATGAAAGGCATGGTTTAGTTTTGTCACATAACAGATATATATCACATATTTCACCTGAAGCTTCTCCAGTTCTAGGACAGATATGTGTGCTGAGACTGACTGCAAGCATAGGCATAGTCAGGTGTGCATTTGCACACCCTAATCATTCTGTGTGGTGCTGACTACCCCTACTGCCCAGGCTTTCCCCCTTGTGTGTAGGCTCCAGAGCATTTTTCTCTACGTGAAAAATGGCCATTAAAAATGTAGAACCTGTTCTATTTTTTCTCGCCGTTTTTTATGTCTTCGTTTTTCATGTCGTGAAAAAGAGTAATTTTCATAATCAGCCCAAAGGGTGGCGCCATACGAATGGAACTTTCCCTTTATAGTGCCATCGTACATGTTGTACGTCACCGTGCTTTGCTAGAGCATTTTTTATCACGATAATGTGTATGCAAGGCAGGCTTGACAAGAATCACTTTGAGAAATTTTTTTTTTCATGACATGAAAAACGATTGTGTGTACGTGGCATAAGCTTTTTGGTGCTGTCTTAATAAATCAACTTAATTTTATCTTTTGATTACAAGTACTGTATATACTCTATGAACATGCCATTTATTTACCATTTGCAAACATATAGTTACCTGCAACTTTACCTAAAAATGTAATTCTATAATATTTATCCTTAAAAATTCACACAACTAATTAGCACATCTTTAAAATATAAAACCTTTTAATGTAACTCCTTTCACACCATTTATTTTGTTATGCAGCCAAATAAGCTGTGTTCCTTTTTGGAAATGAGAAGAAATGTTCTTGAGTTTAGGAAAAAAAACATTGCAGAATGTTAAGCTTTTAGAATTAAATATAAAACCCCCATGGGAATTAATCATTTGTCAACAGAAATACATTTAAAAGCAAAAGAAAATTGTGCTAACTTCTTAAATTTAATAATTATCACCAAAGAAGTAGACATGGGCAGGCCATAGCAAGGTACATGAATCACTCTGTCCTAGAATTAGTGAGCAAACCACTGTAGAGTTTGGCCATATATTTTTTACAAGCGACCCACTGAGCGAGTGAGCTGTCGCTCAAGATATAACTACAAGGGGAAGGCCATGGGTACATGACAACAAAGTCAAAAAGTATTGGACTTCAAAAAGGGCCCTCGCAACCTGTGCTTAAACCAAAAAGCAGACTCAATATCCATAGTTTTGAAAACTGGACAGTTGGCTACATTATTCACACACATCTTTTAGACAGACTACAGTCTATCAAGGTGCTACCTGGTCAGTGTACAATTCTGCTAAGAAGCATAAACTTCATATATACATATCATGCCTCTATATAGGAATATACCTCTGCCACATCTGTATCTGCTTTGACATTCCTGACTGACCTGCCTCCTTGCCCTCTGTCCAAGCAGCTCTAATCAGTGGCTGGTCTCCACAAATGGGCACATTTTGGTCCTTTCACCACTGACTGACTGATAAGCACTCCAATAAACTCCCAAGTAACACCTCTAATAGGAATTTGGGTCTATCTTGTACTTTGTGGAACCCGTATAATAGCATAAGCTGTACAGGTAATATATCTTACTCTGGCAACATAACAAACAATTGTATTGCCACATGCGTAAAACAATGTTTGATTTTGCTGTAGTGGTTTAACATTTAGCATTTTAACAATCGGCAATGTTTCTTACCAGTATATACAGTATATTGTTGTTTTCATGGAATATTTATGTTTTGTTCAGGTCGCACTGTGTATAATTTATTTTATTGTAACTACTATTTGTGCTCCCATGTTGCTATTTGGCTCTGTACTGAGTAAATCTGCCGTTCTTGCCCATTGTTGTTATATCTCAATGCCAATATACAGCATAAGCATCTCAGCTATCACAGACACTTAATTTAAACCATTAATATATTCAACAAGTTTCCCCCATCCTATATCCTCATTCAAAGGCAGTGGGTATGGCACATGAGCTCTCGGGAGGTACAAGCACTATAATAAATTCTATGTCACCTTCTGACACTCTTTTTGAATAACAATTCTGTGGATTTTCTGCCTACAGGGTTTTTAAGATCTTCCAAACTTATTTGGATTCTATAGCTGAATAAGTGAAAACTCCAGAAGCTAAAAACACAATAAACAAGGTCACCAGGAGCTGGAACTAGCACGAAGGACAACTGTATGTGAAAGCAATTGGCTTTTTAGTTTATGGACACGCAGTACAACTCTTAATCATCTGGGAATATTACTTTAGCTTTTGCAAAGGTTTACAAAGTACAAATGTTGTTTTAGAATAAAATATGTGTCTAACTGAAATTTTAACTCTTCTTCTCAAACATGCTCAGCATATGCCAGAAAGAGTATGTATCAGCTTTTGTACTAAAGGCAAGTCCATCAAAGTTTATGGGTGACACAAAAAGAATAGAAAAGAATAGATTCAGTTGTAAAATATCAAATGACCCCCTTGCATTACTTTATTAGTGTACAAAAGGGTTACATTTTTTGTAAGGTTCTTTTGGTGGTGGTGGGGGGTCTGTACTGGGGAGATTTTCTCTCACTTCCTATCAGGCTGCCAGTGTGTCACAGGGACAGGAAGTGATGTATAATTCAGATTCAATGGAGAAATAACATCTAAAAGATTAGAAATTTGTGTTGAAACACGGGGAAGGATTTTAGACTACACAACAAATCACAGCACACATTTAAAATGATCCAGTATTTAGTCAATAAGGGAAAATAACAGATTCATCTAATGTCAAACTTCCAATGCCCCCTAACTCGACATGAAGCTTCATTTTTGAAGAAAAGCGACTTCTAACGATTCATGTTTTGATAATTTAAATAGCACTGTGTGCTGTCCATTGTATCATTTGCATAGGTGTTTGAGGTGCATTAATATTGCCCCTCAAATGCCTGCTTTTAATGCCAGTGGGAACTTAGCTTAATTTTGCAACATCCCTAGCTGCTGTTAAGTGGAGGTGGGAGGAGGGTCCTTTGCCCTTTAGAGCAATTAGAATTACTTACAACTTATCCAGAGCCTTCTTTACTTTGCTCCAGCAAATGGGGCCAGCAGAAAAGTGAGAGTAAATAGCAGAGAGCCTTGTGACCTGTTGACGCATTGAGAAAGTCCATAATACTTATGGGCCAATATTAATATACAGTGGAAGGGAAGTCCTGGAGCTTTACCCAATCATAGTGGCCCATCATTTCTGCAGAATGGGAAGGAAAGGGGGGAGGGGCTGTAAGCTGTTGCAGGTTTGTTTTATCAAATCAAATAACCTGCCATTCATACCTAGTAAGTACCTGAAAACATTATGAGAGTTTGGGATATCATATAGAAAACTAAAATAAATATCACATTTTAAACACACTTCTGTTTCAACAAATGTGTTGGGTGCAGTTTTGTATTACTTGCTGACTTTTAGGGTATACTGAAATACTCACAGGAGCTCCTTTCTCTCCTGCTGGACCTGGTGGGCCCTGAGGACCAGGTCTTCCTGGTAGACCAATTGGTCCAGCAACGCCTGCAGCTCCTCTTTCTCCAGCAGAACCCTAGTGGATAAAAATAAGACCATAAGTTATTCAATTATTTCATAAGTGTACACTGTCAGCTGGTTTTCTGCATTGTCATGTGTGCAACTATTTGCAAGTCTAATTAGCACAACTTTTTTTAGTATAGGATAGAGTAGATAAGGATCAGGTTGTTATTGCTGTCTGTGCCCCTCTTAAAGAGACTCTCCCTCTTTGTTTGTCCTGTTTACTGTTATCACCAAGCGAGAAAGTGAAAGAAAAGCCTTTGGGTTGTCAACAGAAATAGTGGGGACACTAGTTCCAGTGGATGATAACCAGGGATTTCTTCACTCAGGAGGGATTTTCTCAAAATTCCTGTTTTGGCTACAGGAAAGGAAGTGAAGGGAAATATCCCTAATGGGACACAGTTGGGAAAAAATGAAACATAACCTATCTGTACTTTATTCCTGTAAAGTTTTTAAATAAAATTTACTTTAAATGCATATACAGTTGTAGCCCAAAAAATTGAGAATGACACAAATATTAGTTTTCACAAAGTTTGCTGCTAAACTGCTTTTAGATCTTTGTTTCAGTTGTTTCTGTGATGTAGTGGAATATAATTACACACACTTCATACGTTTCAAAGGCTTTTATCGACAATTACATGACATTTATGCAAAGAGTCAGTATTTGCAGTGTTGGCCCTTCTTTTTCAGGACCTCTGCAATTCGACTGGGTATGCTCTCAATCAACTTCTGGGCCAATTCCTGACTGATAGCAACCCATTCTTTCATAATCACTTCTTGGAGTTTGTCAGAATTAGTGGGTTTTTGTTTGTCCACCCGCCTCTTGAGGATTGACCACAAGTTCTCAATTAGAAAAAAGATCTGGGGAGTTTCCAGGCCATGGGCCCAAAATGTCAACGTTTCGGTCCCCGAGCCACTTAGTTATCACCTTTGCCTTATGGCACGGTGCTCCATCGTGCTGGAAAATGCATTGTTCTTCACCAAACTGTTGTTGGATTGTTGGAAGAAGTTCCTGTTGGAGGGTGTTTTGGTACCATTCTTTATTCATGGCTGTGTTTTTGGGCAAAATTGTGAGTGAGCCCACTCCCTTGGATGAGAAGCAACCCCACACATGAATGGTCTCAGGATGCTTTACTGTTGCATGACACAGGACTGATGGTAGCGCTCACCTTTTCTTCTCTGGACAAGCCTTTTTCCTGATGCCGCAAACAATCGGAAAGAGGCTTCATCGGAGAATATGACTTTGCCCCAGTCCTTAGCAGTCCATTCACCATATTTTCTGCAGAAGATCAATCAGTCCCTGATGTATTTTTTTGGAGAGAAGTGGCTTCTTTGCTGCCCTTCTTGACACCAGGCCATCTTCCAAAAGTCTTCGTCTCACTGTGCATGCAGATGCGCTCACACCTGCCTGCTGCCATTCCTGAGCAAGCTCGGCACTGGTGGCACTCCAATCCCGCAGCTAAATCCTCTTTAGGAGATGGTCCTGGCGCTTGCTGGACTTTCTTGGGTACCCTGAAGCCTTCTTCACAAATGCAGTGGAATTTTTATTATGGGATTAAGTTAATTTTCATGGCAAAGAGGAACTTTGCAATTTATTACAATTCGTCTGATCACTCTCCATAACATTCTGGAGTATATGCAATTTCCCATCTCAAAAACTGAGGCAGCAGACTTTGTGAAAATTAGAATTTGTGTCAGAGGCGATTCAGTTTGCATGTGATGCACTATATAAGTTTTTCACTCACTCATTCTCAAAACTTTTGGCCATGGCTGTATATATATATATATATATATATATATATATATATATATATATATATATATATATATATATATATATATATATATAATACTTCCCTGCTCTGTGGGATGGTACTGCACAGAGCAGGCGAAAAAAAACTTCTCTTCTGGGGTCCTCTGCCTGTGCACTCTGCGCCTCCTCTTCTCGTGTGGGCTCCCATAGGAAACCACTTTCTATGGTAGCACACCTGCAGGCTCACTCCCAAGCCTGACTGTGTGTGTCTATTGACACACAGAGTGCAGCTCAGCTCTTCCCCTGCTTCCTCCTCACAGCATTTGATTTACAGCAACAAGAGCCAATGGCTCTTGCTTCTGTCTTTGAGCCTGTGAGAGAGGAGAGAGGGAACCAACACTGCTACAGATGGGAAGGTAAGTATTTGGGAGATGAATGTAACAACTAGTGCAAGGTGTTTTACTTGAATGCAGGTAAAGCTTTAGGTAAAACCCTTCTAAATTTGAAACAACTTTAATTCTACTTTAAAGAAATCCTGTGCTGGGGAAGTAAAAGGGCCACCACTCTTGTGCTTTTTTAAATACTGCTTGTCTGGCTTTCTCTGGCTTCAGTATTTTATGATTTACTGACCTGGACAAGGCATGCAGCAAGCAAAGTAAAGTCAGGGTCATCGTAATTTGCATGCTTCTTGCTGTTAAGTGAGTCAGAAAATATTGAAGCCATTAGATCATCATGACAGGGAGGGATCTAGCTTTTCTCATAAGGAGCATTCAGCAATGGCAGTCTAGCTATTTACTTAGTACAGCTTTTGTTTAAATATGTTACATGGCTATAGTTTTTTTGGCAGTTTAACAGACTACATTGTTACTCTTCAGTCGCAGGACACTTCTTTATCCTGGAATATCTACTATGACTGAAAATCCATTGGGGTTTGATTTATTGCCCAGACAATGTCTTGCTCCATCCTTTTGACAATTTTGTTGTTGTTTACATATAATTTATTATTGGCTTTAAAGGGTGTATTAGTAAGCTTGTCTATGTATATTTGGTAGACTCGTTTTCTAAATTATTTTAAATATGTAATTATTTTCTAAACTTTTACCACCATTTTCAGAATAGTCCTTTTATATCTAATTATTATAGCTCAACAGAAACTCCTGAAAAAAAAAATCTTTCATGTCCTTTTTTTACAAGCTTTCATTTAGCTGTATGAAATATGCTAACTTTGGTTTATCTAGCTAATTTCTTTCATAGATGAAGCTGAACATTTTAACAAGTTTAACATTTGGCCAAATTTAAATATGAAGTTCTTTGATTAGCCACCTTACTACATAACAATTATCTGAATCTAGAGATACAAAGCAGACTGAAATCTTTCCACAACTTTCATGTGGTGCATGTGCTTTACGTGTAAAAAGATAACAAATACAGCTGTGTTTTATTAACTGGGTAATGGTAAAACCTCTAAAATGTACCATAGATTTTCCAAGATTCTACCATGTATATCATAAAAATAACCATAAGATGTCATATAGCTACACCCGCTAGTGAAGTAAGGTGATGACATTCAGCAGCTTTAGAACATGTGGCATGGCCACAGACCATCTTCCCAACCTCTTATCTTCCACAACATCATAAGATAAAATTGGTACATGCTAACACAGGTATGGTTGGAATGGTTTGTCATCACAGTATTTTGTAGCCATGTACTAAAATAGAAGCTATGCCATCTATTAAAATATGTGTGATTTTTTTTTTTAGTTAAAAACTATTACCATATGCTTCATTGATCACAGAGAAAGTAGTACTTACAAGTGGACCAGGTGGACCCTGTGGACCTTCTCCGCCTTTCAATCCTCCAGGACCCTGTAACAAAAAAGGGAAATGGGAGTTATCTAAAATCAACTAGATATGCAAAAAAATATTTCTATCAAAAGGTGAAGTGATGTGATAAAAACAATAAACTCTAGCATGCCTAGAAGGGGAATATGTGAATATTTTAAAGTGTAACTATAATGGGTATAAGCCAATTCTATTTTAGCATTTTTTTTATTTATTACAGGTATTTATATAACACCCACAAACTACAGAGTGCTTTAACATACTTTACATTACCATCAGTCCCTGCCCTCAAGATGCTTGCAATCTAAGGTTCTTTTCTCACATGCATAAACATGGTTAATGTAGAAAGGAGCCAATTAACCTACCAGCATGTCTTTGATTGTGGGGGGAAACTCACACAAGCATAGAGAGAATACATGACCCAAGAACCCCAGTGCTACAAGGCCAAAGTGCTAACAACTAAGTAACTGTACTGCCTTATTGTTTAATTTTGAACATTTTAAACTGATGTTTAATATATTTTTTTATACAATATCCAAACAGTTAATATTTGACAAAGGTTTCCATAACACTATGGCACTATGGGTTAGCTAAGGAAATAGTAAGGCAAAGGAGATTGCTTTGAGGCTCCCTTTGACTAAAACATCTATCTGATATGAAAAGAGTCACTCACAGCTGTAATGAAAAAAACAGACTTCTTTCAGCACAGCTGAGATTGGTAATGCTTCAAATGTGAATATGAGAATACAGCACCACCTGCTGGCGGCACAGAAGACTACATAATAACACCTGCCCCACCCTATTAAATTGTAAGCTCTTCTGAGCAGGGCCCTCTTAATCCTCTTGTATTTTATTGTATTGTAACTGTATTGTCTCCCTTTTATATTGTAAAGCGCTGCGTAAACTGTTTGGCCCTATATAAATCCTGTATAATAATAATAATAATAATAATAATTTACCTGACTAAAACAATTTTTTTTGCAAAACCCCTGCCAGTGTACAAAAAGAAGAATATATGTATTTGCCACTGTACATTTACTGTACAGTGTTTTCCTTTTAGGTAAAATGTGGTTCTCTGAATGCACCTGGAAACCGTTAAAAGTTAATAAATAATGTTGCTGTATTTCTACAGTAGTAATTTCCTTCACAATGATCAGGAACAGATTTGTGAAAGGCACATCATGGCACGAGGATGCAGATTCTCCATTGTTTCATTATTTTATTTTAAATTTTCAATTGAAAAAGTCAGTTAATGATAATATTAATAATGACATGTTGAGTTATTTATGTTATTTTCATTATTCGATTCGTGTATAAAACTATATGGCCACCAATTATGTAGTCATATACACAATAACACTAAATTACTGGGAATATAAATAACATCTTTTCCTTGCTGTGTCCACAGAATGTCTACAATGATGACTTTAAATAATTTAGGTAACTTAGGTAACTAATTAGTCATTAATATATAAAAAATACTACTATTTTGACCTGCTCTCATTCTTCCTATTCTCAAGTCTGCTAACACACAAATCACTGTAGCTCATACTTCTAATTAATGGAAGTAGCATATGCATAGTTAAATGCTCCCCTTACTTTTATTCATAAGAATAGCAAAGTGTCATCCCTAGTAGCCTACTTGTCTTGCACAGTAGTCTATCAACAAGCTGAAAAATCAGGGTGTGTCTTAACAAGCATTTGCAACATTTATGTTCCCAAGTGAAGCCCTATCCTTCCCAGACATTGGGCCATTAAAATTCAATCTGCCAACCATGAGTTGGCGTCACAATAAATGTTATTTTTTAATAATATTATATTTTGTATTTGGGATCTCATACATCATCAGTGGCAGATAACGTAGCATTCTAGTTCTGTGTTTATTTAGCAGTTTTTATTTTCTAGAATTTTTGGGTAAAATCAGTTTCACTCACAAAACAAAAAAATAATACTGTTTACTTCACACAAAATAATGCAAGAATGTCATTACCTATAACTACCTATAACTAATAAAGCACACATATAAGGGTTACATATAAGGGATTGCTTGGTAAACCATGTTAGGTAATTCTAAATGTTGCAAGTGAAACTATGGGATGCAACTTCAACTATCCTAGTCTAAGACTATTGGATCCCAAGCTTAGGTTGTAGCCCAACTGACTTAGGCTGAGCCCCCAATCCCTACACAACAGATTCTTCATGTCTAGAACACATAAACAATTTTACAAACTGTGCTAAGGTCAGAAGTAGGCAACTATTGCGTGATAACAAAGACTAATTGCATAGCACAAACAGCTGTCTGTAATAAATAAGGAAATTGCTGTATGTACAATATCAACATGCTCACTGAGTCAAAGTACTTTATTAAATATGGGTCCAGCATTATAAAGATAGTATACTTGAAAAATCTAAACAGTGAAGTCACTACAAACTAAGACGTAGCTGAATTTGACTTTTCTATGATCCATCTTCCATTTTATGCCACTTTTCTATGTTATGGTGCACTTTATTACCTGGGCTCCAGGAAGACCTCTCTCTCCAGGGAATCCACGAAGACCTGCTGGACCATCTTTACCCGTGACCCCTTGAGGACCAGGATCTCCCTGTTAATCGAGGAATATGTTGAATAACATTGATACATCTTAGTTTTGTCAGCTATACAACCTACAGCCACATTATCTATCAAAGCAGTAGATTCTGGTTTTATAAAAATTATTATTTACAAAATGATATCACCCAGCACAGAAAACATTATTGTAAAATAAATGTTACTAACCGTTTTACACAATTAATACATAATGGGGCAGCAAACACCAAAGCTTCTTTTCATAAGAAGCACAAACCAACCTTTGCACCCTCTTTTCCAGCTGATCCAGGTAAGCCTTGTTCTCCAGGTGGGCCAGGAGGTCCAGGATGACCTCTGTCACCAATAGGACCAGTTTCTCCAGTCGGACCCTGCAAACAAATGCATTAGACCAATGTGTTGTATCGTGATAATTCTTATCACTTTGGAATCAAGTGATAAGGGATAGAAGCTGACATTAAAATATAGTAAAAAGCAACTTCAAAATGTGTTAGAAATTTGGTAATTTATTGCAATGAAAAGTATTCAAGAAAGTTTTTAATGTAAAAAGAAACGTGAAAGGAAAGGGAGGCAATAATATAAGGACATTATTGATACTCACCTGTGGACCTACAACACCTCCAGGACCTGGGGGACCAGTTTTTCCTTGGAATCCCTGAAGAAGTGAAGAATATAGATTACAGTTTATAACTATTTTTCTATATGTTCACCAGGACATACATTGGACCAAACATATTCTAAATAGCCCTAGGTATAAAGACCTGCTACTCCAAGGTGAAAAGAAGGAACAACATCCCAGGAGAAAGCCTACCAATAACCACACCTATGATGAATATGGATCCTGTAGATTTACTATATTTGGTTTCCTTTACAAATTGTCTCAACCTACTCAGTAATGTATTTAGAACTTAAAGCAGAACTAACCCCTTCAATTTAACAGGTTAGAAAAACAGTTACATTGTATACTATATAATGTAACTGTCATTGGTTGTACTGTCAACCAAGCTGGCAAGCCATCAAAGGGCTGGTGTCATAACTGATCACATGTGCAACATCATAGCAGTTGGCTGATAGGTTTAGTTCCACTTTAACTTACTGTACAGAAAAATTGACTCTAAGACCTTCTAATGCATTAGTGATATCATACTGCTTCTACTTACCAAATATCCGGCAGTTAAAATGCGTGCTAGCAAGCTGAAGCACATCTAGCTGGTGCCAAGCTGCATGTTCTCTGTCAGCGTGGCATAAATGCAGCTTGGTATAAGAAGAGGTTAAAACAATAGCAACTTGTTTGCTTAAAAATAATAGATTATGACAGCATGGGGGTAAATGCTATCAAACACATGATAAGGAGAGCATAGCTATTTGTTGTTAGAGAGCAATCAAATCCATTCTGTTAATAGAGTACAGCATAATGAGAAACACAGTGCACTATCATTTCTCATTCTACTGGCAATTGTAATGGACACACAATTCACTATCTCATGTTAGGCAATAAGGAGGCAAAAAGGGAAAATAATTGGTTAGAAAAAAAAAGTAAAAATCTAAAGGCTAATCAGTAAAATTTTCCAAATAACAACCTACAATGTTCCTGTCGACTGTGCAGAAAGGGGCAGCCATCCTGTGCCCTGAAGCACTAAATGTCAATGCCACTAAACTAACAATTCACCTAACCGTAAGCTATAAATGTTACTCATACATGGGAGTTGATTTACTAAAACTGGAGGATGCAAAATCTGGTGCAGCTGTGTATGGTAGCCAATCAGCTTCTAATGTCTGCTTGTTCAATTAAGTTTTGGGCATAAAAGCTGTTTTATTTCTTGACAGATTTTGAAATCTCCAGTGTTAGCAAATCAACCCCAAGGTCTCAGAATAATCATGTTTCTAGAAAAGTTGTTGTTATGTTATCAGGATTTCAGGTTTACCCAGAAAATGGCGTTTTTGGCTATTCATATCATGTTTGGGGATCTAAATTTTGTTTAGCTAGATTTTAGCTGAAGTCCTAGAGCTTCATTTACAAACCTACATTGTTTTTCACCCCAAACTGAGAATTAGTTTATGGAGATTAAAGGCAATAGGTTCACTGTAACTGAGGTAAGCATAAACTTGTAGGCTTCTAATTCGTAGGCCATCAAGCCAAATAGAGTTCTAAATCTATGCCATATGGCAGGTGGCATACTGTCTTCAGTAGAATGTTCAAAATGGTAGTAGTCTTTGTCAAGGTGCAGCATTTTTACATTGCTGACTAAACACAGCCTTGAGGTTGACCAAGTTATAAGTATTCTATAGTAACTGTAAAATGTATAGAGGTCTAGACATACTAATTAGGGATAAGATTTATATCCAGAGGTAAGAAGATAATTATCTGTTTATTGAACATATTTACAAGAATGCAGAAGTTTCTATATCCACTAAATATTTGTATGCTACATATAACTAATGGTGAACAAGCAACATGTAACATAACTGAAAGCCTACCAATCTGAATTATGTTATCTAGGGATGCTATATTATTTGTCTGTTTATTGAAGTATTAAGCAATGCAATCTCGCTTGGCTAGCTATTATTTCTTAACATATTTGGTCCTCTGTGCATATATAATACTATAATTATATCCCCGTTCAGCTGATGGACATGAGATAATCACTGGGGCGAAAACTGCTGGTTTAACCTCACTGAGAGGCTTGTTATAGAGTTGGAAGAATATTTATTGGATATGAAAGACACCCTGGATTTCAGCAAGCTGTTAAATTAAAACTATATCTCCAGCAGTGCAGCAAATATGTGGTAACAGCTACTGAAATGTATTATCAGGTTTGTGGAGCTGTAATGATTATGATTAAAATTATATGGATAACTGAAAAAAAGCAAACACCAGAAGTAAGCTAATAAAGTAAAAAAAGTAACACTTTTTGGGGATGAAACAGTGATGTTATTCTTTGTTAAAATATCTATGTTTTCACTAAGCACCAGGGCCCAATTAACAGCTAACTTTCTAGCACTAGTAAAATTGTCAAAGTTCCACTGTTAGTGGGGGTCATCCAGAGCCTTCCCAATATATGGTGGCCCCTGAGAAACAAGAATGTTATCAAGCTATGGCTGTGATTGGATTGAATTAAACTATATCTAAAACTTACACTATTTTCATTTTGGACAGAATGGAAAAAGGTTTTATTTTCCATGTGTGATCCATTGAAGAGAATTATATATTCTTTTTTTTTTTGTCCAATAGACCCAACAGAAAGTGAGAGGTGATTTTTCCAAAGAAAGGGAAATCCCCTTTCAGTCGTTACTAGAACAAATACCCTTTCCTTCACCAAACCAAGTGAAGATTTCACACTAATTCTTGTTCTGGTGACAACCCAAAATGTTGATTTTCTTCTACCTTCATTCCTGGTGACAGTGGTCACCAGAGCCAAAATTGAAAGTGGGTTTCCCCAACAGGGACAAAGTCATAACTAAACATGTGTTATGCCCTGTACACACGGTCATAATTTCCGATGGAAAAAGTCAGATATTCTGCACGCACACCCGTGTGTATACCCCATATGACTTTTTCCGTTGGAATGGACTTAGATAGAGAACATGTTCTCTTTTTTTCAGACGAAAAAATTACTATCGGAAAATCAGTTTGTCTGTATGGAATTCCGACAGGAAAAAAACTATGCCTGCTCGGAAACAATTTGACGCATGCTCGGAAGCATTGAACTTCATTAGGGTTCTAATCCTTCTCTCCTCATTTCAAACTTTAATTACTCTGAGCCCAGTAATGTAAAGATACACTGATATTCTCAAGTCAAAGACTGTATCCTTTGCACAGCTATTTGTGTATGTGTAAATTGCATAACTTTTAGTTCTATTCAGCCTTTTCACTATATTATTAATCTTCCTACTATATTTAAAAGGAAACCATCATCAAAATATTAAACTCTTAAACTGCGTCCAAGTTATCCTCTTTGATGAATATTTTTACAGTGTAAATGGTATAGCTTTTACTATTTTGAGATTGGCTTTTACAGAGGAAAAATTAATCAGACACTCAATGTTCAGCAAGACAACCAAACGGTTTTCTAATGCCGTGTACACATGATCAGACATTCCGACAACAAAACCGTGGATTTTTTCCGATGGAATGTTGGCTCAAACTTGTGTGCATACACACGGTCGCACAAATGTTGTCGGAAATTCTGAACGTCAAGAACGCGGTCACGTACAACACTACGACGAGCCAAAAAAATTAAGTTCAATGATTCTGAGCATGCTTCAAATTGATTCCGAGCATGCATAGGATTTTTGTGCGTCGGAATTGCATACAGACGATTGGGACTTCCGACAAAAACTTTTGTTGTCGGAAAAATTGAGAACCAGCTCTCAAACATTTGTTGTCGGAAATTCTAACAGCAAATGTCTGATGGAGCATACACACGGTCGGAATATCTGACCAAAAGCTCACATCGAACATTTGTTGTTGGAAATTCCGATTGTGTGTACGCGGCATAAGAATGAATGGCCATCGTTTCAACAAACACGTTAGCTGAAAGCAATGAAATATTATTTGTATTTTAGTTGTATCATACAACTTGCTACTTATGATGCTCTTATCACATGTAAAGAGCACCAAAATAACAAATGACAGACCAGTGTGGACAGATCAGTGGAATTGTGCATAAAATAAAAAAAATAACAGAGATCACTGTGATGATAGTTTCCTTTAGGAATATACAATAACTGTGAAAAAAAAAAAACAATTAAAGATTTTAGGTGGAGCTAAAGCAAATAGCGATGATCCTAAGATGCACCTGCAAGGGAAGTAGTGGGTGAAAGCAGCACAGGCAACATATTCAATGAAGAAGCAAATGGTTAGTGTTATTCGCTTTCTGCCATATTTGTAAAGCAATTCTATTAACATATCTGCAGCAAATTTAATAGCCGGGCCATTAATGGCAGATGCTTTGGAGATCAATGATCCTGTATAAATTAATTATCTAGAAAATGAGTAGAGTATTGGTTCCTAAACTGTCTTTGCAAAACAGTGTATCTAGTTATACATTCTAAAATATATACTTGAAACCCAACTTCGCCATTCTACAAAACTGAAAACTGTAACAGAATATTAATATTCTAAGTTAAGTATTTTTTATGTAATTTGATAATTATTGTGTCTAATGTAAAATGTTACAATTTGGCTGTGTACTATAAAACTATAGACAGGTCTGTGCATACAGAAGGCTGTGTATAAATACTGATGTCTAAAGGTATGTTGTATACAGTCTGCTGTATTCTGCAGACACAATGTTGACTCCAATTCCCACAATAACAGTAAAATGTTTAGTATCTCTCCCTGAGCACAGTTGGTACAAGAGCCTCCAGCGTAATTAGACATGCTCCCACAAAGGTAAACTTTGTTTAACAAAAAGTTTATTACATTCTAGCAAAAAAAGTTACATTCATACATGAGTTGATTTGCCCTACACCAGAATTTTGATTGAATGCGATTCTCAACCCTTTCAAGGGCATTGCGGTTACTGGAGTCAGAACTACTCTAATGTCTAAAGGTAAATATTCTCTATGCTGTGATGCCTAATATTCTGCAAATGTACATTGATAGCCTCTAGATCTTCCCAAAAATATTTTCCAGATCCATTTAACTGTGCTGAATTAATACAATGATATAAAAACACTTTTCACCATATAATTAATTCAGCTAGGCCACCTAGAAATGGAAAATAAATAAGGGAAAAAGTAGAAAACTATTATGTTTTGATTGTGCTTAAAGTAAACCTTTACAGAGGACATGGATGCTGCCATTGCTAACTCACATTCTGCCATTGCTAGCTCTTGCTTGCCATATTTACCCTCTGACTGCAATACATTGAGTCCTTTGGAACAAGTATGCAAACAAGGATGTCTGACTTTATTCTGACTTTACAGATATGTATATTTGTTCCAGGTCAAGGACTCAAACCTTATTACACTTAGCTGGTCATTCTACTAACCAAAAACTAGCATCTTCAGAAGGGAATTGGCAATGGCAGCCCATTGTGTTTCTCAGGAAAGGTTTGCTACAATCGTGTTGGAAGAAAGCTAATTAAACAGCCCACAGAACTAAACACAGGTGTAGCAATGAGGGTTAATTTAATCAGCAGCCTTCATAGCCAACATATGAGTAAATACAGCTGTTTGACACCCACCCTTCTGAACTAACTTGTGTGCTACTTGCTATAAACAAGTCTAACCAGGTATGAGAACACATCTGCCTTGTAATCTGTGGTGAGTCTTCCCATACCTGTCCAGGAATGTGTAGAGAAAGTAGCTCTCAGAAAGTGACATGGGTGTGGAACAGCTGACAATCAACACATGGATTAAAATACTTACAGTCTCACCACGCTGTCCGGGGTGGCCGGGCAACCCATCCTTTCCAGGAGGCCCCTTAAATAGACAAAATATAAGGTTAGAGGGTCAAAAAAATAACTTTGTTAATCAATGGTAAATATAAAGAAAACATCTGATTGACCAAACTGCTACATGCGACTGCAAGTTTTTAATTATAGCGTCGCATTCTATGCACTTGACATGCACATCGATTATTTAGTACGGGTCAGCAGATTTTCAATTTCTGCTTAGGGGGCAGTATATTACATGCAAACTTATAGAACCATTTGAAACAACATGTTAAATCAGTTGTTGAATTCATAATTCTATTAGGGATTTGCAAATTGCTCACTCAGTTTAACACAATCTGAGTGTTATATTATTTTGTCTGCAGGTTCTCATCACACTGTGCTGTGTCATTGTCCTCTCTCCTGAGCAACAGCAAGACACATACAATGGATAAGAGTACTCAGCATTAATTTGAATGTGACTTTAATGTGGATCAGCATTTAGGGATGCAAAAGAACCAGTTCCAGGTAAGTCAGTTGTATACATTGGTGCTTTCTAGTACACTGCAACTATGTAGGTGTGCAAATCAGGGATGGAAAGGTAAGTGGTGTCCTAATTTTGTCTTTGAAGGTGCAATTTTAAATGTTCACTGTAATGTACTTTTATCTTATATCACCTCTACTATCTTCACTCACTGCAGGCATTGAAATCATCACAGGAATGTTAATTCTGTGATTTTCTGCTATGCATACGATAAATACATGTTGAATATTTGACTTATGTTGATGTGTATCTTCAAACTCTGCCTTAATTACATATGCTAACAACTTTATATTATAAATATTAAGATGAGAGGCAGAAAGGACATTTTTAAGATATGTTTCTATTAACGTCATAATTAGTACATAATACAATCCCATGTAGCATATTAAAAACAGAATGTACTGGGTAACATAAAAGAATAATAACTTTAAGGAACAGAGTCATTCTATTGCCTCTGCAGCTAACTGTGCATAATGTTCCAAGGCTATTGTCTAATTTTATTAAGTGATTCCAGAGTACCAAAGTAATTCAGAAAGGCAGCAGCAATAAATATAAAAATCTGGAGCTACAAGCTCATTTCTGTTATACATATACAGAGTTTGAACACTCAGATACTTACAGGGGGGCCCTTCGGTCCTGGGAAGCCAACGGGGCCCTGTGGTCCTTGAGGTCCCTGGGATGCAAAGAAAGATAATGGCAATAGTTAATAGGTGAAACACTGCAAACAGTCATTACATTCTATATACCGGTATCAAAGAAGGTTAGGATAGCAGATGATCAATGTGCTAAGTAAAGGAAAATTATATTATAGTCAACATTTCCCTATTAGCAGTAAATTAGATTGTGCCCTTGGTACTACAGTAATTAGAGTAAATGAAAGATCAAACAACTATAATGTGTATAGCAATGAAGCAGACTGGAACACAGCAGATTTGATGTAAAGCCTTCTATAGTCTGTTCTGCTCTATTAGATCCCTGCATAGCACCATCTCCAGCAAGAATCACTGAAAGTAATAGAGAAGGTAACACAGAAAATTCAGTTTAGACATACATTCTGTAGATCAAAGTGAAGGATCTGATATGCTAATGGTCCAGAAATCCAAAGAAAGGTACTGATTGTAAAAGGATTCACTTTGATATAGTTGCTTGACTGTTAAATCACAGAATCTTTAGCACCAACAAGCAAGAGTGAATCAAAGGAAATTGTAAGTGGGGTCAGAGACTGGCCTTATATTAAAATTAGTGAATGAATTTTCTTTTTCTATCATCATATCTCAATATCTAAGCAAGTGATAAAAATATGTTATCTGGATCTACATTAAAAAAATTTAAATTAACTGCAGAACTCAATTTTTTTGAGTAAAATTTTTGTTTGAAGCAAGCCCATTACATAAAAACGGAATAAAATAGCAACAATGGGACTTGAAGTTGTTTAAATTGAGAGTAGCAGTCCGTGATTAAACGTCCTGCTCCTGAATATAATTTCTCATTATTGCTAACTGTTAGTGGCAGCCCGTCCACAAGGGACACAGGGGTACCGCCCCCCTAATCCATGCGCCCGGCCCCTAATCTACATGCAGGGCGCTGGACACATGGAATTCAATTTTTTTTTTTTAAGGACATGATTACAGCCTGAAGCTCCAATTGACTTCAATAAAGGGTGGGCTTGGGGCACAGAGCAATGCGCCCTGAGTCCACCCAGTTGTGTGACATAAGCAAATACATATTTGCTTATGTCTTCCTGCTTCTCCTCCCGGCCAATCAGGAAGCGGGTAATAAAAACCAGATTAGCAAGGGAGTCTTAGGACTCCCGACCAATCCAGTCTCAGGACCCAATTCCTGTTCAGCCAGGAGGAGAAGCAACGCCTGTTTGGCTGGGAGGGGAAGCAACATCCCTGGCTCTTTCCTTGGCAAGCTGGAGCGAGTAGCAGGCGGAGGGGCAGGAGCCCTACCCCGGATCCAGCGCCACCTCCTCATCAGCCTCCTAAGGTATGGCCAGTGATCACTGCCTTCCCGCCCATCTCTTTTGCCATCCCCCAAAAATTGAGTCTGACACCCCGCAACGTTGATCTCGGTAAAGAGTCTCTCATGGAGACTCTTTACCACGTGATCAGCCGTGTCCAACCACAGCTGATCACGATGTAAACAGGAAGAGCCGTCGATGGCTCTTCCTCACTCGCGTCTGACAGACGCGAGTAGACGAGAGCCGATCGGCGGCTCTCCTGACAGGGGGGGTTCGCGCTGATTGTTTATCAGCGCAGCCCCCCCTCGGATCGCCACATGGACCACCAGGGATGCCCACCAGGGAAGGGCAAAAAAAAAAAAAAATGAAAAAAAAAGTCAAAAAAAAAAAAAAAAAGTCTGAAAAAAAAAAAAAAATGGGAAAAAAAAAAGATGCAAGAAAAAAAAGATGCCAATCAGTGCCCACAAATGGGCACTGACTGGCAACAAGTAAATCAGTGCCGCCCCACAGTGTCCATCAGTGCCGCCCCACAGTGTCCATCAGTGCCACCCCACAGTGTCCATCAGTGCCACCCCACAGTGCCCATCAGTGCCACCCCACAGTGCCCATCTGTGCCACCCCACAGTGCCCATCTGTGCCACCCCACAGTGCCCATCTGTGCCGCCTATGAGTGCCCAGTGCCGCCCATGAGTGCCCATCAGTGCCGCCCATGAGTGTCCATCAGTGCCGCCCATGAGTGCCCATCAGTGCCGCCTATGTGTGCCCATGAGTGCCGCCTATGTGTGCCCATCAGTGCGGCATGCCAGCGCCGCCAATCAGTGCCACCTCATCTGTGCCCGTCAGTACTACCTCGTCGATGTCCATCAGTGCCATCTCATCTGTGCCCATCTGTGCCACCATATCAGTGCCCGTAATTGAAAGAGAAAACTTACTTATTTACCAAAAAATTACAGAAAAAAATAAAAACGTAATTTTTTTCAAAATTTTCGGTCTTTTTTTAGTTGTTGCGCAAAAAAAAGAAATCACAGAGGTGATCAAATACCACCAAAAGAAAGCTCTATTTGTGGGTAAAAAAGTATGCCAATTTTGTTTGGGTACAGTGTAGCATGACCGCGCAATTGCCATTCAAAGTGCGACAGTGCTGAAAGCTGAAAATTGGCTTGGGCGGGAAGGTGTATACGTGCCCTGTATGGAAGTGGTTAAATACACCGACACCCTATAGGAAAAATGGCGTATTCCCAAAATGCCTTCTTTTGTGGAGAATAATAAAAATGATTTGGGTTGATTTACTGAAGGCAAATAGATTAGATTAATGCAAAAGAATCAACTGTACACCTAGAAAAATGCAAATAAGTGTAATTCAACCAATATGCTGTGCCCACAAGGCAAAACCTAAATGCCTACCCCTAGCTTTAATGTACTGTACTTACAAGCACAAACATCATGCTGAAATAATTCAAAACACTTATGTTAAATAGCTGTATTCTGGTATTTCACTTCTGACACGGAAGTAAGGCATAAAAGCAAAAAATGCAAGGACTTTCATGCATTTTATGTTTACATACGATATCAAATGAAAAATAAGGGAGATTTACACTGCATGTATAGATCACACCATTTCAAGCCGCCTTGCTGTGTTAACACTAAAGTCCTGCAGGGAGCTGTAGCTTCACAGTGTGTCACTGAACAATATGCAGATAATTACAACATTCTGCATTATTATATAGATTGTCTGTTGTGAAGGTTCAGATATTTTTTCAGAGATATAGAAGACGACATTGCTTTGCAAAACAGAGTCTCAATGTGGGAGAAGAATCATCAGCAAGACACAACTACTGTAACTCCTTCATATCCACTGCTGTCTTACTCAAAAGCAATTTCAACACTTATGTGATAAATATATTAGGGTTGGTTTACTAAAACTGGAGAGTGTAAGCTATGACAAAAAAAAAATGGAAGCTGATTGGTTACTATGTACATCTGCGCCTCATTTTGCACTCCCCAGTCTTAGTACATCAACTCCAATGTCTACACACTAAACTATACTGTTGTATATAAAGCTTCAAAGCTAATGCTTGCTGCAACACCAGGTACCCTACTTAGAGAGGTATCTAGAGATATCGGTGCAGTTTGTTTTTGATATGTAGTGCATGCGCTACTTTTTGTGCTATCCAGTGCAATTTCACTCCACTCAAATGAATAGGCTGAAAATCGCATTACACTGAGTTGCACCAGAATTTCTACACATTCCTGTGTGATTCAGGTGTTATTCAGCCCTTAAAGTTGGTATTTAGTATGTTGGCAATGAATTGTCAGGATTTAGTCCCATGACACTGACCCAACACCCAAAGGATATGATACTATATGGGATGTTAAAGCGGAGGTTCACCCAAATAACATTTATATAAGACCAAATTCTTTATGCTACCAGCATGTACAGTCGGCACTTTTTATTTTTAGGCTGTACATACCTTATAATGTATATTTGCAAATTGCTTCCGGGTACTTCTCCCACGGGAGTAGGCGTTTCCAAGCTGAGTCACAATGTAATCTGGGCGTTCGCCCAGATGATTGATGTCTATCAGAAAATGTTCCCCCCGGCGAATAAGGCCCCGCCCCCCGTATTGCGTAGGCGCGTCACAGAGTTTCCGAAAGGAGCCAAACATTTAAAGCTGCACAGTCAGCTCTACACGGCTCCTAGTCGGTTCGCAGGCGCCGTGTAGAGCCGACTCGCCCCTTTACATGTTCGGCTCCTTTCGGAAACTCAGTGACCCGCCTACGCAATACGGGGGGGGGCTTATCCACCGGGGCGAACGCCCAGATTACATTGCAGCTCAGCTTGGAAACGCCTACTCCCGCGGGAGAAGTACCCGGAAGCCGTATTGCAAATATAGATTATAAGGTATGTACAGCCTAAAAAAAAAAAAAGTGCCGACTGTATATGTGGTAGTATAAAGAATTTGGTCTTATATAAATGTTATTTGGGTGAACCTCCGCTTTAATACTATCACAATATGCTTATACATTATTCTCAGACAAATAATGCTATAGTCATTTATTCTATTGCTTTGTGATATAATTTTATACTTTTCATTGTTTCTCTGCCTTGTTTATGCTTGGCCTAACTTTATTATGTTGTATTTATTCAGTGTACATTCCTTTGTCTTTAAAGTGATACTAAAGTCTCTTTTTTTGTGTGTAAAAATAACAAACGTGTCATACTTACCCGCTCTGTGCAGTGGTTTTGCACAGAGCAGCACAGATCCTCCTCTTTTCCGGTACCTCGCAAGTGCTCCTGGCCCCTCCCTCCTGCCAAATGCCCCCACAGAAATCAGCTTGCTATAGGGGCACTCGAGCCGAGCTGATGCTCTGTGTGTCCATCCACACATGGAGCCACAGCCTGGCCCGCCCCTTTTCTCTACTCATTGGCTCACTGATTTTGATTGACAGCAGCAGAAGCTAATGGTGCCCATGAGGAGGGATATATATATATATATATTCCATGAAAAGTGTTTGTGCTTGCTATATTTGTCGACTTTATTTATGGGCACCTGTCTGCAAAGCTTGGTTACAAGAAAATTACTTTCCAGCAACCACAACCAATGTTTTTTGTCTGTTTGTTTTGCATTTTCAAGCTGTGGTCTATAGAAATGACAGTTGGAAGCTTATTGTTTGCTAGTGTTAGCAAATCATGTTCTTGCCACTGCACTTTTCAGACATTAGCCCCTTTGTATTTAATTGAACCTTTGTGTACCTTAATAAAAGCACAAATAAGATATCATAATTTTCATCACCCAAAGAAACACAAATATATGTACTACAAATGGAAGGAAACAGCTCCACCAAATGTATAAAAAGGTTTGTGCTGTAACGGGTTACTGTACCTCCAGATAACAATATACTAGTGGAATACAGATTGAAGAACAAAGATTAAAGATGAGAAAATAACAGAGTTGACAAAAGAAATAACAGAGTTGAATACAAGCATAACCCATCACTTACTCTTTCACCAGGTGGGCCGGGAGGACCATCATTTCCTGCTGTGCCCTGTACACATGAGAGAAAACAGTGTGTTGTTCAGTGAACATGGAGTTAAAGACATACAGTGCATAATAAACTGGGTGTTTTAAGCCTATAATATTTAATAATTTTCAGTATTTCGATATAAGCTAAAGAAAGATCTATTTCTGTTTTTTTACAGAAGATGAAGGGAATAAACAAACCAATTATTTCTCGCTAAGACAATGGTAAGATCTCTGCACAAGTTCACAAGCCCTATCAAAATAGTTAGGAGGGGATCCCACCTTCTTTGTTCAATTTCTATTTAATTTCATACTAAAAAATATGAAATAAATCAAAGAGGAGTAAAACTCCACGGGCAGATCTGTGACAGGATGATCTAGCTGCTGAAATTCCTAACATATAGGAGAAGACAGTATGTGTAACTCCCACCCAACATTTGGATAAGCCATTTTTGTTATTATGTTATATGATACAATATATTTTGATAGATTTAATATAAAAATAAAACATAATATAATATATTATACTGGCCTGCAGCCACTCTGAGAAGAATGATAAAAAAAAGATAATTACCTTAAGACCTGGTTTTCCAGTAGGACCCCTTGGACCTCTAGCGCCCCGTGGACCCTGTGTGAGCAAAAAAGTGAAGTTGATTAGTCTTCTTATTTACATTATAAAACTATTGATGTGGTCATGTTTTAAATATTTGGGATAAAAGTCAATCAATTTAGTAGGCAGTTAGAGTTGTAACTTAGAAGAGCACTCACCGTTGGACCTCGTTGTCCCCTTGGACCTGGTTTTCCAGCAACACCCTAGTGGAGCAGAGATATATATCAAAATTATTTATAAGTAATGATGTATACACTAAGAAACCAGCCTTATGAATGTCAGACATCTTCTGGTCCAGACTTAATCATCTGTAAATCTCCAGATGTTATGGAAATATAAAATCTACTGTCAAACATATGCAGAAAAATATGGCCTTGGGTTATATCCTTAGATGGCTAAGTTCCTGCATTAAAATGTATTTTTTGCATTTAATAAATAATCAAAATTGTTGTATCAACAGTAATTGTCTTATACGAGCTGACAAAAAGAAGAACATGCTACATGATCCAAATATTGCCTGCATGCCACTTATAAGATGCAAATTTCTTGTATGTCATTTCAACTTTAGCATTTTGTACAAGCTCTTGTCAGGGGCCTATCAAAACTTGTCAAAAAATATGAACTAGTCCACAGTTTTTCCAGTCTAAATTTTTCATAGGCATGTATGACCTTGTTCTGCAGCTTAATTATATCAAGAAGAATTCAAATCTCTAGTAATGTTTTTTTTTTTTTGTGTGTGAATCTGAGCAAAGAGCACCATAATATTTTTTAAATATAGCATACCCGAGCTCCTTTTTCACCATTGGCTCCTGCAAATCCTGGGAAACCTGTTGATCCCTAGTAAGAGGTTACAAAAAGAATGTTTATTATATTTTATTCCTCACAAACATCATAACTACATAAGTTACAACAGAACACCAGTAGGGCTTAAAAGAAAACAAAATGATTCGTTTTAACACTAAAGCCCCATACACACGATCGGAATTTCCGATGGAAAAAGTCCGCCTGACTTTTTCCATCGGAAATTCCGATCGTGTGTATGCCCCATCGGAGTAATTCCATCGGAAATTCCAATGAATTCCATCAGAGTTTAGACAGAGAACATGTTCTATTCTACTCCGATTGAATTCCGTTAGAATTCTGATGTGAGTTTGCCTGGGCAAAAGCCTGATCGTTTGTATGGGACATAAGAGACCCAGTGGACATTTCCATCTCCTATATTATTATAATTGTACGTGAAATTACAACTAATAAACACATCTATTGCTAAGGTAAGAACTGATTATGTTTACCGCCACCTGCTGTTCACAGAGTTTACTGCAATTGTTCTAAAACAGAAATACCCTTGTAGTTCTTGTCTTTTTTGAAAGTGCTAAATCTCTACCAAAAATGTTATCATTACATACAAATGATGTGGCCTACACATTAAAATTCATTTCTTACCAGAAGTGTTCAGATCCGGAAAGCATAGAAAAGATTAGAATATTTCATGAAACCAGCTGCAAGTCAGCACAGTCAATTAAGGTTTCATCCTCACTCTCTCTGCTAACTTAATGATGTTCAGAAACTCAATAAGACAAAAGAGAACCTTTTAATTCTGAAGCCAAATAAAGCTCTTTAAACCTTATGTTAACAGGACTGTATTCAATTAAATTGGCTAAAATGACCATTAAGAGACTATAGTGGTTTCATTTTTTTGACTGTATGCAAATGATAGTTCACTTGTGGTTTCCCTGATTAACAGTCTATATTATTTTTATGTTAATATTGTAAGTAATTTTAAAATCTCAGCAGAGAAAAGAAGGATAACCAAAATTCACCATACTGTCAACTTTTAAGACTAGCATGCATGTAATAAGTGTAAGAGCAATGTGTAATTACTAATACAAACCAATATAACATATCACATTGTCTTTGCAGTTCCAAACTGAATAGCTGACATTGGATACTTCACACAACTGCTTGTTCACTACATTATTTAATATTTTTAATTGCAGTCAGTTAAAGTGGAACTTTAGTCAGAAAATTAGGTCCTGCTAGATCACTTCAGGCTGTCCACTTTTGGAGATAAAGCTATGTAAAACATAAAAAATAAGTGCCTATACTGCTTAAAATCCAGGAATACACTGTCTCGCCCTGCTCTGCACATGCTCAGTTGCTCTCTATTTTTTTTCGACACTGTGACAAAAATTGTAGAGGCTGATCTTGTCACAGCCTTAAAGGGGAACTAAACCCTCCTATCCTTTACATCCAAGGAAGCTGCCATCTCACCTTCTGTTTGATCTTTAACTGCCATCAGTTATGACACCAGCCAGTTGATGATTTTATAGTTTGGTTGAGGACACAAACAAATTTGACAGTTAGCATTCCCAGAATGCCAGGAATGTAATTGTTTTTTAAAACCATTAAATTACTTGGTTTAGTTCCGCTTTAAGATTTACTGCTGCTCAGGGGCTCTAGGCTTTGATAAAACGACAGCCTCCAGCAAAAATAAACAGTTACCATGTGGGGGCAGTTTACAGCATACACTAATTTTGGTAGCGTAATTATCAATGTGGAATGCATGTTCCTTGCTAAAGAACATTATTTTTTATCAAGTTGGTATGGGTAAAGTTCCACTTTAAATAGTGCAAACAGTAATGATGTTCTAAGAGCAGTACTTATCTAAGATGATTGGTAAAAACAAATCCTGATTTGTGATTATGGGTTACTGCACTTTTTCTACAATTGGGACCCATGCAGCAATAAATATTTTTTTCAATAGATCAGATTGATCTCTAAAGCATCTCAAACTGATCGCAATGCAAGTGGAATACACCAAAATTTACATTGCAGTTTCCCATTGACATAGGGGTTGATTTACTAAGGGCAAATAGACTGTGCGTTTTGGAAGTGCTGTTGGACTCTGCAACAGAATTTGTTTCAGAGTTTAGTAAATGAGGGGAAGCTCTCCAAACTCCCATCATCCAATCATGTGTTTCCTTGCATTTTATTGAGCATTCTTTGCAAAGTTAAACTTCACCTCATTTACTAAGCTCTGGAGAAAAGGCCCTTGCAGAGCACAACTGTACTTGCAAAGTGCACAGCCTATTTGCCTTTAGTAAACCAACCCCTAAAAGACATTTAGCAATTTACATTTAGATCAATTTTAGGAGACCTACACGTCCTATGCTAATCTTCTCCCTCTGTATTTTATCATCAGTACTTTATATCCGTTCCCTATCACATCCAAGTACATTGTCAATATAGCTGTTATGAACCATGTTTTATAGTGAGTGGCTGGCTCATAGAAAAGCCCTTACAATTATCTATTCTAAGCCACCTCACCAGCACAGAGGTTCAGAAGCCAGAAAATGCATTATTAGTGGGTGGTTGCTATGGTAGCAAAAGACTGCATTAGCTCATTGTGTCTGTGAACTGCAAATGAGTTGGGTTCACCGCAAACCCAACCTTGACCTGAACCAAAAGCTCATCCCTATTTATAAATAATCTGGTTAACATGTCCTTTCTTTGATTTGCATACCATATAGAATAAGGGCCCTTTCACACATGCAGACAGTATGTCCGTATTTCATCCATCTGTTTTCGAATGAAATACGGACATACATGTATCCCTATGGGATAGCGGGTGTCATCGGTCCCCGCTATGGTCCGATTTTGCAGACGGAGGAAAATCCTATTTTTCCATCTGTCTGGGAATCGGATCGGGTGAACACAGACAGACGGTCCGTGTTCATCCGATCCCCCCATACAGGAGAGTGGAGATCTGACAGGGCGGTCCCTACACAGTGTGCAGGGACCGCCCTGTCATCTGCCGGCTCAGCGGGGATCAATGGAGCGATCCCCGCTGAGCAAGCGGATGAGACATGTACAGATCCTCACTGGATCCGTACATGTCTCATCCGCTTGCTAAGCAGGGATCCGTTGATCCCCACTGAGCCGGCAGATGACAGGGCGGTCCCTGCACACTGTGTAGGGACCGCCCTGTCAGATCTCCGCTCTCCTGTATGGAGGGATCGGATAATCACGGACCGTCTGTCCGTGTTCACCTGATCCGATCCGCAGACGGATGGAAAAATAGGATTTTCCTCCATCTGCAAAATCGGACCATAGCAGGGACCGATGTGAAATGGGCCTAATAATAATAATAAACAACAAATTAGAAAAAAATAATAGCTAAACATTCATGACCTAGGAAACCTAATCATTTGCTTTAAGATATTTAGGCTAATGAGAGATATGTTTTAACACCAATTTCACTGTCCAATATATGAGGTTGACCTTCCCACATTAAGTAAATTTACTTTATCTGCAGTAGGCAGTAAACCAAAAGTTTTCACTTTTAAATACTCTGGGCCAGATTCACAAAAGAGATACGATGGAGTATCTCAGATACACCATCGTATCTCGGATTTTTACTGGTCCTATCTATGCACCTGATTCATAGAATCAGATACGCATAGATAGGGCTGAGATCCGACAGTGTCACACTGTGTTACACTGTCGGATCTTTTTTTTTATTTAAAAATGGCGCCGGGGGCGTTCCCGCTGATTTACACTGAATAATCAGGGGTAAGTATTGTTAAGTATGGCCGTCGTTCCCGCGTCGATTTTGAAATTCCCTACGTCGTTTGCGTACGCCGATTCACGAACACGCGCGTCGCAAGTCCCGCTCACGTCACAACCACTGACGTCCTATTGACGTCAGTGGGAGCAATGCACGCCGGGAAATTCCCCGGACGACGCATGCGTATTTAAATCGGCGCGGGAGCGCGCCTGATTTAAATATGACACTCCCCTAGCCGCGGAATTTTAATTCCGCTGGGGGAGTTAGCATCCGCCGTCGCAAGTTTGGAGGTAAGTGTGTTGTGAATTTGACACTTTCCTCACAAACTTGCGAGGGCGGATCTTAAAACACATAGGTTACACGGATCTAAAGATCCGCTAACCTTTGTGAATCTGGCCCTCTGTGTGTAATGAGTGTAATGGTTAGTGAGAAGTGAACATAATCACATATCCTGTGAACACTTAAACTGACACTTTTTGTATTATTTGCAGTATGTGCATATAATTTTATCCAATCCATGGACAATCATACCATTAATACAATTTGCTCAATGATCTGCGTATCAATAAGCAGTTATTCAAAAATTGCCAAATTGGTGATTGTAAATCAGCGACCAATAATCACCAGAAATCTTAGGTACTCAGTCATGAATTTTAGCTCCCTCCATATAAATAATGTCTAACAATTACTTCTAAAATGCCTGTACTGTGGAACACATTTTTTTAAATAATTTCTAATATAAAGAAAGCAATGATAAATCATAACATGGTAATTATAGATGACATGTGAACAACTCCCAGCTGAGTACTGGACTTTCTCTGAAAAATCAAAATGGACATTGAAAATAGGAATTTATTTTATCCAACTCATTCCCCAATAACCGAAGCAGTAAATTAAACTTTGGGGACAAAGAGAAAATCGTCAGACTCGTGAGAAGAAAGTGCTTTGTTCTCATGTAAGAACATGATTGCAAAGCAGCAGAAAGGATTCAGTGTGTTGTTTTATGTAAAACAGAAGCATCTGGAGCAACCCTCCTGATGCACAGCACTGTTTGTTCAATAGCAAAATAGCAGAAAGACTTTGATCTCAGGATGTGGCAGAAAATCTCACTAGACTATTGAAGAACAAACACAGAATAGAAACCAATCGATGTGACAGTCTTGGTGAAAATGAGGCACCTTTGGATCAGGTCAGATGCTTGTACAAATAAAGAAAGAACCAAATTGGCAAGGCTGTGACTTGGAGTCAGCTACAGAAATACATTACATTTAAAACAATATAGCTACCCTCTATTACAGCTTTTGCAGAAATCCTGATTAAGACGCCAATTCAAAGCTGCTATTACTACCACAACAGCTATGTAAAAACAATAGAATTCAACCACTGCATTTTTGAGATGAGACATTCAATAGTATTACTAAAAGGGTTTTAAAGGCAACTAAGTGATTTTCAGTTAATTGTACTTTTACCCCTTCCCGACCCTGGGCAAACCGTTGTAGCTATACGTCGGGGGAGGGCGTGCTCCGCTGGAAGCATGGGTGCGCGCCCGCGTCGTGATGCTGGAGCAGATGCGTGTGCCCGGTGGTCGTGATGACCGCCAGTCACCCGCGATCGCTCCACACAGAGACAGAACAGAGATCTGTCAATGTAAACAACGATCACTCTCCTCACCCAGGCAGTCCCATCCCCCCACAGTTAGAATCACTCCCTAGGTAACACAGTTAACCCCTTGACTGCCCCCTGATGTTAACCCCTTCCCAGCCAGTGACATTTACACAGTAATCAGTGCATTTTTATAGCACTGATCACTGTATTAATGGTACTAAAATGTGTCAAAAGTGTCCGATCTGTCCGCCATAATGTTGTGGTCCCGATAAAAATCTCAGATCGCCGCCATTACTAGTAAAAAAAAAATAATAATAATAAAAATGTCATAAATCTTCCCCTATCTTGTAAACGCTATAACTTTTGCGCAAAACAGTCAATATACACTTATTGCAATTTTTATTACCAAAAATATGTAGAAGAATACATATAGGCCTAAACTGAGGGAAAAAATTGCTTTTTTTTTAAAAAAAAAGTGGGGATATTCATTATATATTGTGTTTTTCTTTCAAAATTGTTGGTCATCTTTTGTTTATAGCGCAAATAAATAAAAACGGCAAAGATAATCAAATACCACCAAAAGGAAGCTCTATTTGTATGAAAAAAAGGACGTCAATTTTGTTTGGGTACAACATTGCACGACCGCGCAAGTGTCAGTTAAAGCGACGCAGTGCCGTATTGCAAAAATGTCCTGGTCATTGAGCAGCCAAATGTTCCAGGGCTAAAGGAAATTAACAACACACACAGATTATCTATATCCGTATGTGCAAAAGTATAATGATGATGTTCACAGAATTATATACACACAGATGACCCACTTCTAGTGATGAGCCACCCTTGCTCTCGTGCAGATTTCTGGAGTGCACACACTTTAGGCAATAGGTATGAGTAGTTGGGAATTTAGGAAACATAAGTTCAGTCTTACCTTTGGACCCTGTCGGCCTGGGTATCCAGGCAAACCTGGAACACCAAGCTTGCCCTAAAATGCAAATAAAAGAAGAAATTGTTAATGCAGCAAAAAGCTATATCAATCTTTTATCTTTTATTGAGGCTGCTCTGGTTTATTTTCAGTAATATACATTATGGGGTTGATTTACTAATACTGTAGAGTGCAAAATCTGTTGCAGCTCTGCATAGAAACCATTCAGCTTCCATTTTTTTTTGTTGGTCAAAACTTAAATGAAAAAGGCTACCATACACAGCTGAACCTTATTTTGCACTCTCCGGTTTTAGTAAATCAACCCCTATGTTGTTATGTATTTTATTAAACAAACAATATATAAAATATGGTTTTAATTGTATGTGTTCATAATTATTTAAACAAATAAAAAAAAAAGCACAAGATAATGACTAAAGTACACATACACCTTATTATTTAAATATGTTGTACTGTCCAGGTTACTGCAGAGCCATTAAGGCGGCAAGCAAACTATAGGCAAAACTTTTTTTTTTTTTTCATTTTGGATAGAGTAAGGGAGGGCCATAGACCCTGTCAACATTTTTGACAGGAAATTCCTGCAAATAAAAGGGAATCCCTTGGGAACCCACAGGCCACAGAAACAAATGTCTCAATTGGAAGGTTTCCCCTCTATTACTTTTCTGGGGACAACCCAAAATTTGGGATTTTATTTTACTTCCACCTTCAATGATAATGATAAACAGGACAAATAGAGAGGGGGAATCTCCTTAATGAGGGTACAGACAACAATAAAAACTGACAAGAGTTCTAATGCCTCTGCAATGTATCTAAAACTAAAAACAAAATATGTTTTTCCTTTAGTTATACTTTAATGTACAAGCTTAAATTGCTGAAATTGAGGCACAGAACAGAAAAGTTGAGTCTCGTGTTCTATCAGGATTAAGGGTACAGAACCCAAATGGGTGGTAATTGGTACATTTAAGGGATCCAGAATTGCTAGGAATTATATTCACTGGACATGCAAAACGTATATTTTTGGGGATCCCAGATGACAGATTAATAGGCATATTAGAGCAAATTTTAATATTGTGTCTGGTTTGCCTTTAGATACATTGTTAAGTTACTTTATTTATTTGAATTTTTTTATTAGCCCAAATGGGGACTCAATGTGCTCTGTATTTACTGGTAAACAGATATGAGCTCAAGTATGCAAGTTGTTCTACTAACTACTTACCTTTTCACCAGCTGGACCACCTGGACCAAGATCTCCATTTGGACCAGATCTTCCCTTTGGACCTTCAGGACCATCTTCTCCTCTTGGACCTAATGGGCCTACTTCTCCCTATGATAGGCAGGTAATGTAAAACATGGTCAATAAAATAGAGTATGCTACAATACATCTTCAAAAGTAAAAGAGTTATATCAACAATACCTTTTTATCAAATCAATGGACATTTCAAAAACATCTTATGTCTTTAGTAGCAAACAATGAAAAAACAGGGAAAAATTTAGCCTAATATACAAGCCTAAATCTTAGCCAACCAAACTGCTTTGGTTACCACAAAGATCTCATACAGATTGATTATTATTTTAACGTCTGCCTGTATTTTAGAAAAATGTATTTCATTTTTACAGCTTTTTTTTTTTTCTAATATATTCAGGACATCAGAATTATTGGGAATGGTTGCATTAGTTTAGACTAAAATCTTAACTTTTTCATGTGTTAATGTTGTTTTTTCTGTTTTCTGTAATGTTATCACTTGCAAAAAATAACAATTCAATTTGTGTACAAAGCAGCTTACTCAAAGAAAAAACACTTGTTCTGGAGCTTATTGAAATTTTGCATCGAGCTCCTTTGATTTTTTTCATCACTACAGAAAAAAATGATCAGCAATTTGACCCATTAACTATTAGAAAATAGAGGGAATGTTCAAAAACCATATTCTGATAAAAAATTCTACTCATGTACTGTCTTGAGCAGCCCACAGCCCACACCCAGATCCAGCATCTCTTTTGACATATATGACCAACCTACCAAATTACCAGTTAGAGAATTTTAGTAAAGAGCGCACACAATAATGCACCAATACATTTTCAACCATGGACCATAATTAAAAAAATTTAGTACAAACTTTATTTTTTTGTTTAATATAAAGTTCTGAGAGTCTTTAGTAAAAAACCTTAGCCTATCAATACAACCAGGACTGATTTTTATAGCAGGGAAAGGTTTAAGTGTTTTTTTTTTTTGCAAGAAGGCATTTTAAATGAAAGTTCCATTTGGCATTGGCTCATTGTAGAAAACTATTTACGAAAGTATTAGGTCTGTAAAATGTTATAGAGATAGTCATGGTTTGAATATGGGTTGATTTTGCAATTAATATCTGTTAAAGCACTTGCTGCACTGGAAAACGATGTAAAATAGGCTAATTGGAATTCCACTGTAATGCAAATGTGATAGAAATGCTCATTTTATAAATGAATGAGAAATGTGTTTAAACTACACTAAACTGCAATTTGCTGTTTTCTGAGCCGTTCACAGAAAAATGTATACATTGTAAGTAATTTGAGTTCTGTATCAAGAAGGGCCACAGTATACAAAAAAAGCAATGCGATTTCAGCACTTGACTCAGTCACAATTTTATTCATTCTCATTTGTGCATTCAAATCTACACTTCCTATGTTATCCCCAAAAAGTAGCTCTCTCAGTTCTTTCTTGGGATCACAAATCAATTACTACCTATGCTTTGGAGGTAAAGGCAGTGGAATGTATTAGGTAGCTTAGTGAAAAAACTAGGCTGGGTCAATGTCTCTTAGCTGTAAAAGATGTTGTGTTTTGTCAGCTTTTCTGGCTGACCAACATACATTTTTCTGTTCTTGAAAAATCTTTAATGGAATAAAATATGCGGAAATGTGCGTTTCAGAAATACGTACTGCATAGTTTTTTTTTCTTTTTCTTTTTGCTTTGGCCTACACTTTAAAGCAAAATTATACTTACTCGGTCTCCCTTTAATCCCATATCACCCTTAAATCCTGGAAATCCATCTTCTCCCTAAAATCAGAAAATCAGAAATATGAGTAAATGATAATATTGCAACAACTGAACTCTACCAAATAGTGAATGAACACAAGTAGTAAGATCAACATGTACATCACCTTGCATAGATCTGCATGTGTAAGGACTTTAGATAAGTACTTAATCTGCAGTGATCAGCAAACACTTTATTAACAGCTGTACAGTCCAACAATTTTTTTTTCTTGGTATCTTGCTTTTTAGGCATGTTCTTGGGATTATTTGGGGCGCTATTTCAGAAAATGGCAATGTTTGACTGTATCACCTCTAGATTTTTAGATATAGTCAAATGTATGTAATTATATATATCATTTTTGAAAATATTTTGCTGATTAACTTGTTTCTCTGTTACTTAGTTTGTGTTTTTGCGCACAAGTTAGCAGATATAGTGAGAGTGTTTACATACTTCCAACTGTAATTTTACATCAGAATCACTGGATTCTAAAGTTTAAGTTGTTAACTGTATTATAGTCTTGATTTTATAGGACTTGTGTGTATTGCCACTCAAATAGTTTCATTTTTGCAGATCGAGCACCATAGAGGTTATGGCTACCTCGCAACAGTGCTGTCTGAATCATTCCAACATATTTTGCTATGTTTATATCCTTTTTTTTTGGTAGGTGACCAGAGTGAAGAATGGTATATGGAATTTATGCTGTATCTCAAAAACTAAAGCTAACAGGGAAAAATTGTGCAATTTTTGGAATCAGCAAGTCAGATATACCCAGAAACAGGTCTAACATTCAAAGCACCAAAGTGTGTGTTGGCCTGTAGAATGAAAGCATGTCCTGCATAATCATTTGTCCCATTTTTTTTAACGTGCTTGCCATTTAAAGAGCCTATCATTTATGCTGTTTAGGATATTAGGTACGCCTTTATATTTGCAATACACAGAGTAGATGCAGTACTGCGAATGAACCTTCAAGCAGCTAGAGCACTAGTAGATTAGTCTAAACATGAATTGATCCAGAAGATTGTGCACAAGCAGAACTGTCAATTATGGTCAAGAGAAAGCAATAATAACCACATACACACCTAAATATAGTCACCAGCTATATTTTTAGTTCTGAATTTTCAAACTTAGGTGTTGCTTTAGACACTCTATAGTTGGACACATTTCATATATGACCATGTTTGTATCTGAGCATCATTTGCTTCCATACTTATTTAATTCTAAGTACAATATTTTGGCATATGTTCAGTGAAACATTGTTCATGCTAGAAAACCTTTGCAATCATTACTGATTGCTATTAATCTCTAACAAAGCACAATCTTCACTAAAGATGCTTAAACTGATCATTTTACTAATGAAATTAATAATTGATGGGCTTGAGCCCAGTTCACCTAAAATAGCTAAAATATTATAATAGATTCTCAGTTTCTCTGTGTTGTGTCTATAGTTCGAATGCATTCATTAGTGCATATTCAAATGTTTTCTTCCTACGGAGGGACAGATGCAATGTTTTACAAAAACTATCATGTGTATGGCATATGATGAAAGCATGCAGTACACTTGTGAAAGGTGATCCTTAACAATTTATAAAGACAAAAAGACATTTACGAAAGATATTTGATGAAGTGCACCAAGGAAACCTGGGTTTATAATTGGATGTCACAGATAATAATACAGTTGAAAGAAGAAGTCCTTGGTTGTGCTACCTAGGACAGCTATAACACTAATAAAGAGAGGAAGCAGTGGCAGGATTATAGTGTGTTTGCTCACATCTAATGACCACTTGTAGATGGATCAGTACTATAGTACACAGAACACCTGCCAGCTGCACAGAGCACATCTCAGGATTAAGTGTTATTAGCTTAGCTAACAAAGAAGAGCTCTGCAGTTTGTCTTGAATTATAGACGTGGAGTGTAAAGAGCCCAAAACTCCTCACATCTCTGTAATCAGCAGTCAGTGGAACTCTTCAAACAATATAGGACTAAAGAGTGCTGATGATTTTTTTTTTCTCGCAGCCTGAAATCTGTTTTTAATGGATTTGGTTTTCATTTAACAGTGGACACAGCAATAAGAATATTGAATGCATACAATTTGAGAAAATTAAAAAAAAAACAGTACCGGTAAGGTTTATGGTGCTGTACCTTAAATTTTGATTGCTCTAAGTTCCATTTGCTTTTGTGAATTAAACCTAGCTGGTCCCGCCTTAAGGTTTTACACAAATCAGCAGGGACAATCTAGTGCTGGACAGGCTTTTATGCAGAAAGTTTTATTTTTGGTGAGATATTTTTAAAGCGCACTAAAGAGATGCAAGCACTCTTTCTTTGCTTATAACAACCCTAAAAGGCAAATTTATAAAGATGAAGTATAGTCTTACCACAGTCCTACTGCTGCTTTAAAACTAAATAAAACCCAGAAGATTTTGAAAGCATAGCATTAGGTTTTAGTCAGGTATGACTTGTCATAGTTACGTGACAGGATTTTCCTCCTATAATAGGAGATACAGATAAATTCACCAATGGGCATCACAGGCTACACACAGCAGCCTTCATTTTTGACTGATTTCTACTCTCCTTTATAAAAAATATTCAGAAATTGCTTAGGTTATAGTAATAACTATATTCAACTTAACACTTAGTTTAAGAAAAACTGTTTAAGTCCATCTGAATAAAAAATGTAATAAAATAAATAAAAAAAAAACTGAAGGAGAACCAGGAAAAGAGTAGAGCTGGTTAAAGCCCTTTTCACATGGGGTGATTAGCTCCCTGCCCCATGCGAGGCCATCTTCTAACAGTACAGGAATGCACAGGTGCTGCATGCATCCCCGTACCAGCATTCGGTTTTAGTCTATTGTAACACGCAGCTTCACAGACACAGACACTATGTCCACATGCACATGTGGGCGCATGCAGATACAAGTCATATAGTGACACAGTGGCTGTGGCCCTGCAGCTGTGTGCCCCAAAAGACTAAAATTGAATGCCACGGTGGGGATGCATGCAGCATCTGTGCATCCCTGTGCTGGTAAAAGATGTCCCTACATTTCCTGCATGGGGTACAGAGCAAATTGCCTTACAAAAATTGGTGACAAAAACAAAGGAGTTGGCCGTAGCAACCTATATGTTTAAGAAAATAAATCAATTAATATAGTTGCAACTTTCAAGTAGAAATGAATGGGCCACACACAAATGCCCTCACTGAATCTATAGTTTCCATGATTAAGTCCTTTGTGGGGTGAAACACATTGAATTAGGAGGTGGATAGGCAAGACTATACAATGTGAATCCCCCACTTACTATATTAAAGCTTGTTTTACATCTGGGATGGCATCAATGTCTAGCTTGTTCACTTCTACTTGACAAGCGGAACAGCTGAGCAGAGAAGCAAGTTTAGATCAGCATAGCAGCTACTGATTCCACAGACTGTGAGTTAGTCCATTTACTACAATTGGTTACTACAGGTAACCGCTTTTCTTTGTTTTAGTTTTATTTCTGCAGACTATTCCATATTTATAGAAATAAAATACCAACAAAACTAGCTTTACGTTTTACTTTCTTCATATACTGTATACAGGTTAAAAATTAAAGCCTATTTCTCAGAATTCTTACAAGAGCAGTGTACTTCCAATAATTTTAATCAACATTTTTCTACATGGCAAGCAACCAAGCACATAACTGCATTTCTAGCTGTTCTCTGATTATGGCGAGCTCCATTATAAGCTTTTGTTAATTGTTAATTGTTAATGGATTTTAATAAAGAACAATTATGATAAAGGCTCTCTTCCCTAAAAAGGCCGACCTAAAAATGAATAATTAGTAAATAATTTCATATTTACCTTTTCTCCTTTGCCTCCCTTTAAACCTCTTACACCATCAGCACCCTATATGATAGGAAAGAAAAAGATATTAAGTTAAAAATCAATCAAGTAAGAAGCCATGTTGTTGATTGATTACTTAATTAAATATAGTTTGTAGAATTACAGCAATAGTTTAAGACACACAATGCAATACAAACTTTCTCTGCTCTCACTACACAGTTACAATCTGTACTGTCCCACTCTTGAAAAAATGGCAACTGGCAGTCTTTTTTTGTTTTCTATCGTTTTGGACAGAGGACCAAAAAAAATAGGACTTCAAAACTAGACCTGTATCCTTTATCTATCTATCTATCTATCTATCTATCTATCTATCTATCTATCTATCTATCTATCTATCTATCTATCTATCTATCTATCTATCTATCTATGTGTGTTTATGTCCTCTGTTAATTTCCTGTCCTTGCTGCACATGTCAGGAGATTGCCTGATGAAACCTATGGAGCCAATTCAACAGGGAGGAAATTACAAGAGGAACCTTAAAGTGCACCCATGTCCAGACTATGGACATGACAGTATTTACATGTTTTAAACTAGCAGTAAAATAGTTGAAAACCCCTTTACTGACCTCTCTGTTTTTATGTACAGTAATATCAAATTATAACAGTCTTGTTGCAGTGTGTTTCTAACAGGTTACAACAACTGCTGTTTGTTTACATTAGAAAGCTGGCAAACTTTCATGATTTTACCTCTATTAAAATATGGGGAAGGACCTTTGATTTCAATACCTATATTGTGAAATTTTAAGAATCATTTTCCACAATGCTTATATATAAAGTGGTAAATAAGGGCTTGATTTAAAGTGATTATCGTATTTGTTTTGAATATATAAATACTATATTTATGCTTGTTTCTGCTAGTCTTCAAAGGCTCTTAAAATATCAAAATAAAGATCCTATATTGATGAAATCAAGAAACTGTAAACAATTCTTAAACCACATCAATATTTAACTGACATACCTTGACACCACGAGGTCCAGGATAACCAATAGGACCTTGTGGACCAGTGGGACCCTAGAAAAAAAGTAATTGTTAATACAACAGAGGTAGACATCTAGTTTTAGAAACAGCTTAATTAATGCACTCACTATAGTTAAATAAAGAATTATATACAGTATATGTAAATCAAAATACATAGAATAACACAATGCTGACCAGATTACGTTTTAAATTTGTGTTATGTATTAGCAGACCTCTGACAGCACTTAATGTTGCAAAATTACTTTCACAGTCCTTTTTAAGAACATGTGAGGCTTTCATTTTTATATATATATATATATATATATATATATATATATATATATATATATATATATATATATATATTTATTTATTTATTTATTTATTTTTTACAGTAGATACTCTGCTTGAATTTTTTCTTTTTGAACAAACAAATAGACAACATGAACATATCATGCTTTTAGCATATTTAATGCATGCCATTTTTGTAATAATTAGTGATTAGTGCTATTTCAAGTAATTTCTCCCACCTATTTTCTCCTACTTGTACTGATTACAAAGACTCCAAATGTGTATAAGTATGGATTCATATGATACTAATAAGTGGCCAGAGAGTTTTACACATTTTCAGATTTTAGGATTAGACTTTGGGGTTGATATACTAAAGGCAAATAGGCTATTAGATTTGCTAAAGGATATTCACTTTGCAAGGGAATTATTCCCTAAGCTTAGTAAATGGTGTGCAAATTCACTTTGCATCGAACACTCATTAAAATAAAAGATTAAAAAAAAAGAGTATTTTGTTTGCACATGATGGCTGATGGCAGTCAGCAGAGCTTCACCTTATTCACAAAGCTAAAGTCCTGTACACACGGGCCTAATGCCAGTCCGACATAAGCCACTTTCTGTCGGAAGAGCATCTTGGAAAACCAGCAGCCGACTGGCTCCCGATCAGTGCTGTCGGCCAATGTCTGAGATCGCTGACCGTTGTTCAAATACAACAGCTAAGTGTGGGAGATCTCAGTACTAATGTTGGATCATTAGTACAGTGGCTCTGGAGCTGACAGTTTTTTTTCATTCAACCTGCTATGTTGAATGGAAAAAAACTCATGGGGCCAGATTCTCAAAAGAGATACGACGGCGTATATCCAGATACGCCGTAATATCTCTGAGTCTGGCCGGTCGTATCTATGCGCCTGATTCTCAAGCCTCGTACACACGGCCGAGGAACTCGACGTGCCAAACACATCGAGTTCCTCGGCCAGTTCAGCACTGAAGCCGCCGAGGAGCTCGGCGGGACGAGTTCTCCCATAGAACAACGAGGAAATAGAGAACATGTTCTCTATTTCCTCGCCGAGCTCCTCGTCGGCTTCCTCGGCCGAAAGTGTACACACGGCCAGTTTCCTCGGCAGAATTCAGCCAGAAACTCGGTCGGAAGCTGAATTCTGCCGAGGAAACTGGTCGTGTGTACGAGGCCTCAGAATCAGTTACACATAGATTTCTATTAGATCCGACCGGCGTAAGTCTCTTACGCCGTCGGATCGTAAATGCATATTTACGCTGGCCGCTAGGGGCATGTACGCTCATTTACGCGTCAAAATATGTAAATCAGCTAGATAGGCGAATTCACGAACGTACGCCCGGCCGACGCAGTACAGATACGGTGTTTACGTTAGGCTTTTCCAGGTGTAAAGTTACCCCTGCTATATGGTGGCGTAAGTGCGGCGTACCAATGTTAAGTATGGCTGTCGTTCCCACGAAAATTTTACGTTGTTTGCGTAACTCGTCCGTGAATGGGGCTGGACGTAATTTACGTTCACGTCAAAACCAATATGTCCTTGCGTATTAGGAGCAATGCACACTAAGAGATTTCCACGGACGGCGCATGCGCCGTTCGTGAAAAACGTCAATCACGTCGGGTCACAGAACATTTACAGAACATTTACATAAAACACGCCCCCCTGTTCCAAATTTGAATTAGGCGGGCTTACACCGGCCTATTTACGCTACGCCGCCGCAACTTACGGAGCAAGTGCTTTGAGAATACAGCACTTGCCCGTCTAAGTTGCGGAGGTGTAACATAAATAGGTTACGTTACGCCCGCACAAAGTTACACCAAACTACGAGAATCTGGCCCTTGGTGTGTACCAGGCTTAAGGGAAACTTCCCTAACCCTGAGGCTACCAGTTATGCTCAAAAGTGTGTGTAACCTCAGGAAAAATACAGGCTGCTCCAGAAAAAGACAGTGTGGTTGTTTCAAGGAGCACAATATGATGATACTTGAACAAAAATGAGCTGCATGGTGGAGTTACCAGAAATAAGCCTTTACTGCACCAACACCATGAAAAAGTCCAGTTACAATATAACCTTGCCACGCCTCACAGCTCACTGTAATCTGGAGTGAAGGCTTCTTTCTGGCAATTCGATCATGAAGCTAATTTTTGTTAAAGTATTATCATGTTGTGCTCCTTGAAAGAACCGCCCCATCTTTTTCCAGAGCAGCCTGTATTTCTCCTGAGGTTATCTGTGGGTTTTTCTTTGTATTCCGAACAATTCTTCTGGCAGTTGTGGCTGCAATCTTTCTAGGTCTACCTGACCTTGGCTTGGTATCAAGAGATCCTGGAATTTTCCACCTCTTAATAAGTGATTAAACAGTACAGACTGGCATTTTCAAGGCTTTGAATATATATTTATATAATTTTCCATCTTTCAAAGTTCCATTACCTTGGTACGCAGGTTCTCGGGTTCTCATGGCTCAGTATCTAGCCTGCTCAGTGAATCCACGGTAGCGCTAACAAACTTGTTGATGATTATACACAGACGCTAATAGCAATTTAAAAAGCCACAGATGTGAGAAATTAACCTTTAATTGCCAACCTGTGTGTGTCACCTTGTGTGTCTGTGCCCAACATTTCAGGGTGTGTAAACTTTTGATCAGGACCATTTGGGTGATTTCTGGTATCACTATGATTTAAAAGGGACCCAAGCCACTATCTTATAATACATGGATTCATATGATTACTATCTTTAAATAAAAGACAGTTTTTGGCATGATCAGACAATTTTTAAATATATCAATGCCAAATGTCACAATTTCCGCCAGGGTATGCTAACTTTTGAGCATGGCTGTATGCTATTTGCACTGTTAAATGAGATGCATCCTTATTTGTATTACAAATGTATCTGATTCTGTCAGTAACTTGCTCATTAAATCTTCCACAAAGAAAATCTCTGTGCAAGTTGGCAGAAATATACAAGTGAGAAGGAAAGGGAAAAAGAAAGTTTCTTCTTCATGTACAGGTTTTGTGTCAGTGATGCTGAGAATATCATGGTGTATTCCAGTAGATCAGCAAACAATATGAACACAATCTAATGAATCACCACCTGCTGATGTTGGTAAAACCTTTGCCCATTTACAGTCAACTCGACGCTGACTGTAAATGGCTCTAATAAAAGCACAAACGTGTGCAATGTCATTCATTTTAGAATCACTTGTATCAATTATGTAATAAGTACTTCCATTCATTGGAAGGGGATGAGGGGGGGAAAGGTAATAAAGTCTTTACTGTGTGGATGTAGACCCGTTGGCCAAATTGGTAAGAGTATCAAGGTTAGTTTTGGTGCTGTCTGAATCATTGGAGGATGAGGGGGTGACTTATTATACACTAGTTACTCAAACCAAGCAATTTTTCTATTTGTGGCCAATGGGACTGGCCACTGTATGCAATAACGTAGAATCTGCAATGAACAACATCAGCCCACACCTTTTGTTTTCATTTTGGACAGAGATGTGAAGAGTTTGAAACTCTGGTGTATTTTTTTGCTGTTTCTGTAACTATTTCATAGATTTCTCATTTCCTGTGTGGTCACCAAAGCAGACAGGACGTGAGCAGATTCTCTCTAATGGGAGCACCCGCAGTATCAAGACATTATTTTAGAAGAAAGGCAAAGGTTAAAACATCTTCCAGGTTGGTATCACTGTATGTGTTCCTGTTGGGAAGGTCTGATCACTACCCGTATGATTATCAGAACAGGAAATTAGGTAAGATCTTCCTAACAGTGACACAGATAGTGAAAATTGACAGAGGATATAACCCTTCTGAACTCCAGACAAAACTTAAAGTCACACATGGCTGGAGTTAAGCTTTAACCTTTTTGTAAAACAGGAAACTTTCAATAAGAATGTTACTATACTTGCTGCAGGTACAAAAGTGGTGGGACATCTTATAGACTAAATCATCTTTTACAGGGGTAAAATTAAATGTGCCATACTTTTGGATAATTTTGTCGCCTATGTAGCCTAACTGAAACACATCAAGTGTTCACATTCCCGCTTCCTAGCTGACTTCCACATCGTGGCAATTGTTGGGCACTCACCCCGCAATCACTGGAGTCAGCACGCTTCCTGATTCCAAAAACTGTGCAGGATCAATCGACTCTCTCCTGGCCAAGCAAAGACCCTCCAGTCGCATGGAGATTCTTACACTTCTGTAGCCCTGTTCTATCTCATACCCTGGACTACAAAAAAAGGCTCCCAAGCCTTCACCTTTGAGGACAACTAAAGAGGTTACACTTTAATTGTCATCAAAGAAGAACGTTAAGCAGCCATTTTGTTGTAGCCCATATTCTAGAAAAAAGCCATGATGCAGGACTGTAAATATTGGGAGCCCAGGGGGCGACAGAAAGGGCCTAAAGTTATGGCATTTGCGTTAAACAGTATTTTTTATAAACGTCACAGTGTATTTTAAACTATTGTGGCCCCTTTTCTGCATGGGCCAGTTTATTTAAAAGGGAGAGCCTAGCCTTAGTGTATTCTGAACCTACGTTACCTGATGTCAAATGTGCCATATTATAGGAGCTTAGCTTTAAACATCCACCAGAAAGGTTTTGAGATAGTAGAATGCAGTGATCAGCTACATTACAGCAGCCATTAAATTTTAGTATGGCTTTTACATTAAAACCAAAAACAGTAAATATAACATTGAATGCCTCATTGTATATGTCAGCGAGAAAGCCTTTTTGTGCAGTTTCACTTCTACCAATACTGTATATGTCTGTTTTGAAACTTACCCCAGCTCCCTTTTCACCTGCAGGTCCTTCCTTGCCAGGATGACCCTGAGAGACAAATAAAAATGTATTATGTTAAACAGTGGTTTCTGACATCAGGTAGAAAAAAAAAGTGAACTGCTAATGCTACTTAGAAAACTTAAAAAAAAAAGTTTACCTAAAGCTGGTGTTTAATCTGCTTATTTTTTGCCTTCCCTGGTTCATCCTTTTCCCCACACCAACATGTTAATTACATTTATAAATAAAACCTTTACATTTTCATTACATTTATTGTTTTAGACCCAATGATGAAATCACTGTGTCTTTTTGCTTATGAAAATGTATGAAGATCATGGATGGAGTGAACGTCTGGCAGGGTGCTGTTCATAGCTTCCTCATAATATCACAGCTCCATGCTTCAGTTTTCCTCTCAAGAACCTCCAGCCCAAATGAATACAGAGGGCTGATCTTAGGGAAGATTTATACAAATATCAAAATGCCTAGATGGGCAGATGTCAGTCTGGAGAAATGGGCATTCATAGGCAAACTGCAATTGCATGTACCCATGTAACATCTCCATGTGATGATGAGCCTTCATAATTGAAAAAATAAAATCTAATGAATGAAAGAAGTGGGCCATTGACATTAATGCTTGGGAGGAAATGAATAACTGATGCTGGATGTCCTCTAGCCAGGAAATAAGGCAGACTCTATCTGAGGTTCCAATGGCCATACTGGGGGGCTCACATGTTGCAGTAAAATCAAAGTAGACAATTTTAGAAAAGGAGAGCCTGCATAGCTTACCATAGATGATTTGCATTTTTACAATCAGAGGAAAAAGAATGGCTTCTCCCATCCACACAAGCGAGGTGGATGGAAGAATCTTCTCCACTGTGGTATTGTATTTTGACAGCAGAGACTCCTCTGCTGTCAGAATACACTAATCAGCACTGCAGCTGATTGGCTGCAGCCTCTGAAGGAGTGAAAGTTTCCCATGAGTCTTGTTTGACATATGTCAAGTGTTTGATCAACTTCTTTCAAGGGGGAATGGCCATATATGGATTGCAATTTGACAACATTTGATTAATCTATGACTAGATTGAAGGCAAGGCTGAAGTTCAGTTCCTTTCTCTTTGCTGTATCTCCAACCAGTCAATAAGGAGCTTGCTGTGGGTGTATGTAAGAACACCTCTGTTTTTTTACAGACAAGCAAAAGGGGTTTCCACCAGGAAACACCAGGTTGTAAACAGAACATACTACGGTGGACAGGTGCACTAAACTGCCTAGTTCAAGAAGTCCTGAGCAGCTAGAGTATGTTCCCTATGTGCATTGTAATGCTTATTTTTTTATTTTGACTGGAGTATAACTTTAAAATTATTTTAAGATTTATATGCCCCATGTTCACCTTTAGAGAATGAAAACATTACAGTTAAAGATTTATATTAAATGTAATATTAAAAATTATGTTCTTAACTTGCTGAGTACTGAGCTAACTGAAGTGCAGTAACTCCAGCTCAGTGCACACCACATTTATCCCTCCATGGAGACTTTTTATGACAAATCAGAAAATTGCACAGAAAAAAATTATATTGCTCATTTCGAGATTCCTGCTATATTAATGTTGGCTATATTGGTTGGCTATATTATTGTAATGGTTCTTAGATTGTTTGTGATTAACCCATAAAACAGATAAAGCAACTGGGCTTGTTTTAGAAAAGGTCAATAAACTCATTGTTAATATTATATTCATCACTATGCATTTGTGTTCATTGTCATTTGATTACTTGCTGACATTAAAAACAAAATGCAACACTCATAAAATCAAAGTGGGAAATTAGGTTTAATAAAATACACATTCAAATCGAAAAATGTTTCTCTAAAGAATTTTGTTCTACAAATCTTTAAAAAAGGCAAAATGTATATTGTAGATAAAAGGCATTTCTTAAACATTAAACAAGAAAAATTCTGGGTATGGATATTTTGCTTTGTTACATTGGTCCAGCTTTTAGCTATGTATATATATATATATATATATATATATATATCATACCTGTGAGAGCCCTGTAACTCACTGTAGTAGACATTGCTACTTCAGTGATCTCCACTAACTTTGGGGTCATGTAGCGAGGGGTAGCCCTGCTGCATTGTGAACACAAAAAAGTTGCCTGCTCGGTATCGGGGCCATTCAGGCATATGAATTTTCTCAAATAATGCAAATCATTCTATGTGTTGTGTAAGTTGGAGAAGTTCTCTACATTTAAAGAGATGATAGAAATCAATGTTTTTTTGTGATGAGGAATGGAATTGGATTGAGGGTAATACCTTCTTAGTGCAAATAACAAATAGAAGCCTTTGTTAGAGACAAGGGGTTTGAGAAATCTCCCTACTGTTGAATTATGTTCCAGTGCAAGTGATAAAAATGGACAATAGTTTTGTATTTACTTACTGGGGGGCCATCAGATCCAGGTAATCCAGGCAGACCAGGCTTTCCATGAGGACCCTACAAATGAAGGCACACAGATTTATTAAAGACATCTTACATATCAAAGAAATAATTATTATATCTAATAAGCACACACATTACAAAACCAGAGCTAAAGATTTTTCCTTGTTTGTTAAAAAAGGTAAATGAATTGTGACACTGGTGTTGATTTACTAAAGTAGTAGAACATAGTAGCATTTCCTAACGCCCAGGGAAATTCCTAACACACAATTTTTAAATTATTCCAAGGAAAGATTGTACTTAATTTGCTCTTTTAGAGTAATGGTACCTACACATTTTGACAAGCACTGATGCTGCAACAACCATGCCTTTAACATTTTTATGTGTGTGCTATTTGTTTACACAACATTGATTAATAACCCCTTAACGACCTCCCAAAACATATGTGCTATGGCAAAAGGGTAGAATTTAATGCTCACACCCTGCACATATGTGTTGTTGGGTGGTCGTTGCCTATGTGCTCACCGTGCTCTCTTAGCACAACGACTGAGATGTCATAGCCAGAGCTCGGTCCAACTACAGATCAGGAGTCAGCTGGACCAAATGACTTCTAAGGGCTCTGATCCATTTAAAAGGATGCCAGGGGGGAAAGGGTTATTTATTAAATGATTGATCAGTCCCTTGGAAACAAAATTTCACATGCATAAAATGAATAATATAACCTAATGTAAACTAATTTTAAGCAAGTACATCTAGATATAATAGGCAAGTTATATGTCCTGTTCATCGTGTGTTTGGAACTATGGACAAGTTTACATTTAAATATGTATTTGTTTTTAACAGGGAATACAAAATACTAAATTTACAAAAAATATTACTATTAAAAAAACTCTATTCTTACTCTGCCTAGGGCTCACAAACCCTCATCAAATTATGCAAACACGGAGCCTATGCCATGCTTTACTTAATTTTTATTGTTAAAATAACCTTTTTGTATATAATATGCTTTTAAGATCCCTCAAAGTTCTACTTTTTTACCTCTATTTGATAGTATTGGTTGATAGTATTGGTTAATATTCCATGTTCACATGCAGTTTGTGAATGAATGAATTAGGCCCATTATAAGTCTACTCATTATACATATTTTCAGACAATTATTCTAAATAACAAAAAACACAATCCCTTTTGTAGATTGTACTATAGTACTAGTGCATGAACAAATGCATTGACAGCATTGATAGCATGTATTCATGCTTTGTGTATATAATTTGATGTAGTGCATATTTTCTCCACATCTGTTAATGAATATAAGTAAAAATGATTTCCGTTCATGTCTTAATGTTTGGTTTCCCAGTTTAGATAAACAAACCAGGCTCTAACCATACCTTGTCACCAGGGGGGCCAATGGGACCTTGTGGACCAGGAAGACCCTGCAAAGAAAGAAAACATTATATATCAGGATCTCATTCATCACTTTGAGCTGAGAACAGACCTGCACTTCATTACATAGCCACACTGTGCCGCATTCCTGAAGCCACACTCAGCAGCCAGAAGTCAGCTGTACAAACCCTCATTATTCTCACACTTACTCTTGAGGTCTCCACACTGGGAAGGTGCTCTCTAAGTAATGAAATTTGTTTGATAAATTTGTTTCTACATGGAAACATTTTATTACCACTCATTAATAAATCAGTTACTAAAATAAATCCTATTTCAAGACTTTTTATATGCTGACATTTTTTATTGTTCTACATAAATACATATATCAACCAATATATGTCTGTTAAAAATGACTGTGAATCTTTTGGGTCTGATATATGTCAAATTGTTATTTATTTGAATGGTGTCTATATGTCTATATATTGATGTATTCTTTAAGATAAAATACACTATTTTATCCCATAGAACATTAATTATGTGCAGTGCAGTAATTGAAATCAACCAAACAGTTTTCTGTTTCTAGTTGCTGTGGATTAATGCACCATGCGCATTCTTCTTTGCCATATTGAATTAGCTCTATATCTGCAATTTTTTTTGGCTCTATATAAATTAATGGGTTAAAGAGAAAATTTACCTTACAGCTCTAGCCCACAGGATTCTTTAATGCCAGTTTTGATATTTTTAACCAATATAAAAAAAAAATCCTCTTCTTTGGTCATGTGACTGCATGCACCTTTACTAATGTCTTCTCATACAACCCAGCCACCCCTGATCTTGCATTGTACACAATGACATTGAGAGCCCACTCACATTCTAGGGCTGTATCAGGTGTAAAGAAGTGCACAGGCTGCTGTAGGACCAAGTAATACGTTTCCTCTCTGTTACCTGCCCCCTAATCTAGATGTATGGGGGGGGGGGGTATTATGGGGTTTTGTAGGGTGACAGACATTTAGCTTTAATGTGGTATGTTTGTAAGTCTAGCTAAATGTTTCTGCAATTATCTTTGAATGGCATGTCTTTGTTTCTGTTGCAGATTATCCCTCAGTTCCTGTCTGGTGGGATGGTATCACTGTCACTGTAACAGTGAGGGTAAATCTCTCTAACAGAGCCCAAAATAGTGTTAAAAATTAAACGGAGGTTCTAAAATCAGCAAAACTGATGCAAATTGCTTTTTTTTCTAGTAGTTTATTTGACCAGGTTAGTAAAATGGTTGTGTTTCAATTTATGTTATTTCCTAATTTGTTACCATTCAAACCTCTAAAGCTTTCTAAAGCTGAAGCCTTCTTTTACTGAAGCTGAACACAAGCTTTCTCAACATATGAAGGTCACATTGTGTCTCCTTTAAAAAGAAGATGCAACTAACAAGATTTAGTGACAGTAAAGAGCCCTGGTGTCTCCTAAAAGTAATATAGTATGCAAACTATATGGAATATAATAATAATATTAAAATTAATGCTACACTCCAGATAAACAGCTAAATACACAGATTTGATGCATACTTTAAATTATAGCTGTTTTACTTGGCAAAAAAATTGTATCTCTATGTATCCATTCCTGTAATTTTACATTGCTCTGCCAAAGCACAGTTCCTTCAGTAGGGCAGAGGACCTGGTCTTTCTCTGCTGCATTTTGACTTTCACTTACAGGTCACTCCTCACCTGTAAATGGTCTGTAAAAGGAGAAGCAGCACACCAATGAACTGTACACCTCATTGGCTGTGCAGTACACCTCATTGGCTCTTTGTACTGCTGCTTCTCCATCCACCTCTCTAAGCTCTGCTGTACATACTGTAATGTAGACTACAAGAGTTCAATACCAAGTCAAATTCAGGTACTTACACTGTGTGTTAAAATAAATTAATTTAATGATGTATAATGTATTATAGGACTACATTATTTGTGCCTCCCAATATATGCCTGAGATTGTAAAGCTTCACTTTTCTCCTCTGCACAATGGTTTTGCTTTTCTCAGGGTCCCTCACTGGCACTCTTGGCCCCTCCCCCTCTCAGTGTGCCCCCATAGGAAGTTGCTTCCTTTGAGGGCCCACCTGCAGGCTCATGCCACGCTGCCTTCATCTATAGACACGGACAGTGTGGTTCTCGATCTCTGCTCACCAAATTTTATTGACAGTGGCAGGAGCCAAGAGAGAAGAGAGAGCTGCTTAGGTAGACACAGCACTGGATCAAGATAGAACTCAGGTAAGTATGAGGCCTCGTACACATGACCAAGTTTCTCGGCAAAAACCAGCAAGAAACTTGCTGGGAGAATTTTTTTTGACGAGAAAACCGGTCGTGTGTACATTTTTGTCGAGGAAACTGTCGAGAAACTCGACGAGCCAAAAAGAGAGCATGTTCTCTATTTCCTTGACGGGAATGGAGAAAATTGGCTTGTCGAGTTCCTCGACAGCCTAACAAGGAACTCGACGAGGAAAACGATGTGTTTCGCCCGTCGAGTTTCTCGGTCGTGTGTACGAGGCTTAAGGGGATGAGGGAGCGATACAAATATAGGGAAATTTGTCCAGCCCTTACAACTACTTCAAAGTGGATATAAACCCTCTCCTACTCTATACCCAGTGAAGTGAATAGCCTCAGATGATACACAGAGATGAGGTTACATCAGTTGTGCATGTATATCTGCTTTCTTCAGCTTTCTATATTCTTTAGAAAGTGAAAAAATAAGTATTCCTGTTTCAGTAGTGGGTTTGGAGTCTGGGCGTACACTGTGTGAGAGCTTATTGGAGGAAAGTCACAGACCCCCACTCCACATATGCAAAGGAATTAAAAAAACTTGCAGAGCTGCAGTCTGAATAGACAAGCTCTCTGCTTATCTTTATCTAAGTTCCCTCCCGACACTAATTCCTAGATGCCTTTATCTCTTGTGTCAGAGAGCTCATCAGAAGTTAACATTCTGATAACAGAGGAACGGAGCAGCAGAAAGACACAGGACTTGGAGCTTTGGAGAGAGACAAGTAAACACTACAGATATATGTGCCCAGGTCAGATTTAATGAATGGGGTTTACAACCACTTTAAGTTTGAATAGAGTCTGGTAATGGATGAAATATTTTTGAAAAATGTTCATACCAAATTAGAACAAGGCCTGCTTAATGTGGCTGGATATGTAATTACATAATGGAGAAATTTAATTTATTCCCAGAGGGTGTTCTCCCTGTTTGTATATAGAATCTTAGACAGTATTACACCTAATATTTTCGAAAATTTGCATATAAGTATTGTGATAGATTCAATAAGAATCTCTCAGGTAACGCCATCAACTCTATTTATATTACACTCACCTGAGGCCCTGGAATTCCTTGTTGACCACCTGGGCCAGGTTCTCCTTGAGGACCCTAAAAAAAATAACATAACATGACAAAGAAGTTATAAATAGATCACTGAAGACATACATTTTATTTTAAGGCATGATGAGATTCTTATGTAGCAAAGGGAATTCATCCATAAAAATAATTTAAGCAGAAAAGTACTAAGTCAACCATTAACAAATCATTAGAAAGAACACTGAATAACAGAACTGCAATTAGTTGAGAAACATTGATGAAAAAATTGATCTTTTAATTAGTTAATTTAGATTTTCTTCTCTAATTTCTTTGTTCATGACAGCATTTATAAACATAACCAGTGTTTAACAATGCAGCCATTCTGTATAAAGTTAGATTGATGTGTTAATAGGACTATTTAAAATATAGTGAAATTGCATTTTGAACCAAGCAGTTATTTACGGTTGGGTATATTCTCAGTATAAATGTATTGCTATCCTTCTTAAGCCTTGCAAATATAGAAATTGCTTATTAATATGTAAGATCCCAGATAATAGGGTACTTTTTAAAGTCATGTATATATTATATCTGTTTTGGGGTTTGTTATACTCCAGGATAACCCACCCTTATAATGTATATTCATTTGCTGATCAAGTCTTTAGATTCATTTTCATGTTATTTTTTTTTATATTCAGGGATACCCTGTAAGCTATGATTTGCAGTAATGTGTCAGTGCACAGCTTTAGTAACAATAAAAGACCCCTTGTATTATGTGCAAGGTTTTCACGCACTCTGTTAGAATAGGTGGACAAAAGTTTTAATTCTTGCCTTAAAGATTGCCTAATGACAGTATGAGGCCCCGTACACACGACCAGTTTCCTCGGCAGAATTCAGCTTCCGACCGAGTTTCTGGCTGAATTCTGCCGAGGAAACTGGTCGTGTGTACACTTTCGGCCGAGGAAGCCGACGAGGACCTCGGCGAGGAAATAGAGAACATGTTCTCTATTTCCTCGTTGTTCTATGGGAGCTCTCGGCCCGCCGAGGTCCTCGGCGGCTTCAGGGCTGAACTGGCCAAGGAACTCGACGTGTTTGGCACGTCGAGTTCCTCGGCCGTGTGTACGAGGCCTGAAAGATCTTGCTGGTGAACATCCAGGCTCTTTTCTATAAAATGCTCAAAAGTCATTAGAGTGTATGAAACTCCCTTTGCTTGATTTTCCGTTAATTAAATTAAAAATGTCAAAGGAAAATCAAACATCAGGATGCCCTGGAATTAAGTGTAGCAGAAATAATGCACCCCCAACACAGCAAAGTATTAGAAAGAGATCGTGTGACTCAATATGTGTCTCTATATGTATTGAAATATCTATTTAAATGCCCTGAAGTTTGTAATAAAGCTTACATATGTGCCACAATCCTGCCAATGTCCATATGAAGGTCCTTAGTGTTTCCATTGTTACCAACAATTTAACACTTTTGGGCATTAATTTCAATATTCAATAAGAATTAGACCATGTACAAGGTAGCTAGCTAGCAATAATAAATGCATAAAACCACTGTTGTTAGTGAGACATTTGTCTGTATACACCTAGCCATTAGTCTTTATCGACCCAACTTGCTGTAGGCTGGAAAATACTTCCAACTCAGAAGTGGAGAGGAAAGGGAAAGATATGAGGTAGGAGAAGGCAAAGATGAAGAGAACAATAGAGGGGTGAAGAGTGGAACAGAAAGGAGAGGAGGGAGAGGACAGGAGAGAAGACCACGTGTAAGGAGAGGAAGAAAAGGAAGAGGAGAGAAGAAAAGAGGAGGGTAGAGGACAGGAGTGGAGAGGCAAATAGGACAGAGGAGTGAAAAGGAGAGGCGGGTAGGGGAAAGGAATGGAGAGGGAAAGAGGACAGAGGAGTGAAAAGGAGAGGTGGGTAGGGGAAAGGAGTGTAGAGGGAAAGAGGACAGAGGAGTGAAAAGAAGAGGCGGGAAGGGGAAAGGAGTGTAGAGGTAAAGAGGACAGAGGAGTGAAAAGGAGGAGGAAAAAAGGGGAGAGGACAGAGGTGACAGTTGCAGGAGAAGAGGTGATAAAAGAGAAGGGGAGTTGGGGGATGGGAGGAGAATATGTTTAGGAATGACAGAATCTCTTCTGTCTGTAGATCAAGAAAATTAGAATGTTTTTAACATATTTAAAAAAAGCTAAAGTAAACTTGTTATAAGAGAGATATGGAGTTTCCTTTCCAAAATATTAGCTGATTGGCTGTTAATCAGATCAATTACTTTGAGTAAATCTGGATCCTGGAACAAGTATGCAGATTTAAGAAAATCATAAAAAAGGCAGACATCTCAAATAGCATACTTGTTCAAGGTCAATAATTCAGGTACTGAATACAGAAGATCGGTAGGTGAGCCATGCAACTAGCATTTTAGGAAGCAGGACCCAGCAATGTCAGCTTCCATGTTTCTCTCACAGCAGGATTATTTTAAGCTGCAAGAGGCATAGATAAGTTCAAAGACAAAGACACAATTATAACATTACAACCGTGTAATATAACAAGAACATACAAACAAGAGCTATAGTAATTTTCATATCAGCAACCCATTAGATACACACTAAGGGCAGACACACTAAGAACATCAAAGAAGAAGAATGAAGGGCAGATGTATGTAAAGCAATTTAATTAACAAGTATAATCATGTTGCATTTAACTGTAGAAAATAAAAGCTAGATTGTGATGGAACATGCTTTTATGAAAGCACTCAACTGGTTTAACCCATATAAAAATCACTGTATCTGTATTAAAAGCGCAACATAATGTCCTTAAGAGCAGGAAAATAACTCCTAAAATTAGTCAAAATTAAACAAAATTAAGCTTCAGATGATGCTACAGTTTAATCTCTCACTTTACTATGACAACTTATTATTTAACCAATGTTTACTGCATATTGAACCAAGAGGTAGTCAATTCAACTACAGCCAGTCCATTAAGATGGTCCACTTTATTTATTGTAATACTGACATTTTTCATATATAAATGGGTTTTCTTAAAGTTGTTCTTTTTCTGTGGTGACCAATCCTGACATTTTTTAATTCATGCAATTAATTTAAGTACCACTGTAAATGGAGTGTGATTTTAAATTTTTTTTTGCACTATTACATACGGTAGATTAAACTCTACATTTGTGCCAATGCATCCATGGGATCTTGTTTGCAACTGTAAAATGGCAATTTTCTTGGAGAGGATATAGCTAAGTCCTCTACGACTACGTTTAGACAGTTTTGAGCATACAGTTGCTGCCCAGGATTAAGTTATAAAAATAGTATTATTTCACAGCCGAAATTATTATTAAATTGCTTTTTACAAGAGCTCTTGATTCAAGAATGTTTAGTATAGAGTAATAAGAGAAATAAAATAAACCACATTAAATCCAAAGGCTAGATTGATTCAATATTGAAGCTTAAAAAGATAAATGTACTTTTAAAAAACCCAATATCAAGCAAATTTGCAAATATAACCTGTTACTGCATATTATTTTCCTGTGCTTTGAATGGTCAGGACTAGACCAGCTTTAACTTTGCATCGTTCAAATACAATCTTTCTGTGAACTGCACTAAAACTGCAGACCATGGCTGAGAATAACACATAATGCATCTCCTTCACACCAGTCTGATTCAATTGTGTTGCTTTACTAAAGCAGTAGAGCATGTTTACTCAGCTTAGCAAATGTAAAAAGCAATATAAAAAGCAATATAACTTTGCATACCCAATCGTGTACAGAGACAATGAAAAAATTAATGTTTGCTTGTACGCAATTGAATAAGTAAAGTGAACCCTTTGCTAAGTTAGTTTCATCTACCCCTCAAAGTTAGGAGCTAAAGTTTACGATTTTTGCCACACATTACACTGGAGAGATATTTTGATATTCCACCTATTTTAAACCCCAGGAGAGGTTCATAGCATACTAAAGCTATTTGACAGTATGATTATCTTTTCTATGGGCACCTATTGCCACATTAAAGTTGTCACAATAAACAATGCATATGCACAGTTCTATTGTATAATACAGTAGAATTCAGTGAGTTCAAAATGCTAAGTACTAATAAAGCTATCCAGCTACCTAGCAGGGGTGGCCCATTCATAAAGGGCTCATGGGCGCCGCCTCCCCTTACTATTGCTGTGCCCCCCCTATTCATGCATCTGGCCTCTTTCAGGATGCCAGGCACATGAATTACAGCGGCAGGGGATTATTTTAAAGCATCTGATTAGAGCCAGAGGCTCTAATAGGCTTCAAAATAGGATGGGCGCTGGATGCAGATCATTGCACTTGGAGCCCACCCAGGTGTGTTAGAATAGCGCTAACACTGCCTCTCCACCAATTAGGTAGCACAGGTCTGATACCTATTTCCCGATTTTGCTGAAAGGACAGCCAATCCTAGATGCACGGTTGAAGCTGCCGTGATCCACATAAGGAGGAAGAAAGAAAGTTGCCCGCCCGCTTCCTAGATGGGGTAAGTGCGTGTCCCAACCGTCCTCTTGGGGGGGGGGTTTGCTGCCGGCCGAACAAGGGGGGTGGTCTTTTGCCCCACCAAAAGAAAAAAACACCAGCCGCCTCTGTGCTGTCTAGACATCATACATCATAAATACACAGTTTGCATTATTACAAATATACTAGTTAGCTTATGCATAAAAAATGAGGTACAATAAAGATACTTACCAAGTTACCTTTGGGTCCTGGGGGTCCATCTACGCCAGCTACACCCTGTTAAATAAAATATATATGAATTACATTTTACATACTTTGAAAGTAAATGACTACTCCTTCCTGTAAGGATAGTCTGCAGGCAGATTTTTTTTTCAAACAATGTATTTTTCACGATGATGCTTACATAGCATAGCATTCAAAGAACAGTTGGGTGTAACCTTACCTATTCAAAGTCCAAAACAACAAAACCATTAACTCTTAGATAGAGTAGGATATTTTTGGAGTCTCTGTCATTCTTTTATTTTCTTCTGTGTCAGTATTAGAAAGATTTCCCTGCACTACTTGTCACGACAGAAAGTTAAAGAAAATATTTCCAATAGCAACATTTTCATAGATTAGGGAATGGTTGGAACTTCTGACAATGTTTATTTTGCTTCCTGTGTCTTCCTGTTCTGGTGACAATTCCATCCACCATCTCTTGCCTACTTGCATAGGTATCCCAGGGATAGAATGTTAGGGGAAATCTCCCAATGGGGTCGTGAAAAGAAATGATAACCCAGGAGAAATTGTAACTCTTTAAAACTATTCAAAAACTAATGTAAAAATGTAGGCTTTAATGCAAAATAGACTATAATAATTCATTAATTCTTTTTTAGGGCCCTTCAGTACCGTTAATTATTATCAGATCAGTCTTTTTAAAATCTACTTTAATTGTGCCTGATTGCCTTCCACAACCCTCTCTCTACTATTACTCTGGCTAGTACTTGTCAATTCATCGGTGTGTCCCTTGCTGCCAAAACAATCCATTATTAGACAGTCAGACACTTCTTTCTGCAGTTCTGAAAGGTACCCTAAGTTTCAGCACAGGAAAGCTGAGCTGATTATGTTTCACTTTAACCATAACATTGCAAGCATACATCCATCCAATTGTTTATGGTACTGTTATTGTATCCACCTCACAAGCTAACCTTGATGTTATCCTTGACTTAGCCTTATCTCTGAACTCTTATGTTCAAAGCAACCTCCAGTTTCTCTATATCAATTGTTCCCAACCTGAAGTATGCACCAGTAAATGTTGGGGTACATATAAAAAAATTGTACATGCAGTATCGATAAATGTCGATTGGTCACTAAGTGAGACTAGGCAGCACAGTCCTTGGTGGATTTGAGCAGGAGAAGCAGAGTGATCATTGGTTGCTAGGATATAGGTGGCTATCCCACTTTCACCATGAAAATGCATGGCACTGTCTGGCTGACTACCTGCATTCTAGCAACTATTGACACTGGATCACTGAGTGGTAAATAGATGTTGATGACTCGAACTTGAAGCTCATCCCTACTGTGGACATGATTCTGGCAATTTTGGAATAGTACTAGATTATTTGGGAGTAAAGTTCATGGATATGGGCTTCCAGGGGGTAAGTGACAAAAAACAGTGGGAACCACCGCTCTTATGCCGCATAAACACGATCGGTTTGTCCACTGAAAACAGACCGATGTTTTCATCGGACAAACCGATCGTGTGTGGGCCCCATCGGTTTTATTTCCATCTGTGTTTTTCCTATGGATAAAAAACTGATAGAAAAATCCGATCGTCTGTATGGAACTCCATCGGTCAAAAATCCACTCATGCTCAGAATCAAGTCGACGCATGCTTGGAAGCACTGAACTTAATTTTTTTCGGCTCGTCGTAGTGTTGTACGTCATCTCGTTTTGACACGATCGGATTTTTGACTGATGGTGTGTAGGCAAGACTGATGAAAGTCAGCTTCATCGGATATCCAACGAAAAAATCCATCGGATTAGATTCCATTAGATATCCAATCATGTGTACAGGGCTTAAGTCTTGAAATTGCACCACTTTCTAACTTAAAACTCCACATCTGTTTTAGTGTACATTATCAGAATTTTCCAATATAACTACTGCAATATAATCCTTTCAAGGTTGGTCACTAACAAGACTTCAACCTTGAACATGTCATCATAATACTTTGGCAATACTTATTTATCCCTCCCAAGACATCTCCTCTGTTGCCACTGTTTATTAACTTTCAGTCTACCTATGAATAACATTTAAGTAGTTATACTTTGCCTTTAAAATATTTTATTACTCCAGTACCAACTTATTTCTGACCATATCTATGACTACACCACTAGTTAAAATCTATTTTCAATTTAACACCATTTTATTAATCATTTACATACATGTTGTCCTGGGGGGCCAGGGGAACCTCTTGGACCTAACAATCCGCGTTCACCCTGAAAGAAAAAAAGTAATATTCAGTCAACTTTTTCCATTAATACATAAAATGTAGTCAGATTTGAAAACTTTATCATAGGGATAAATGTACTAGGTTATTGTACTAAGAGTCAGCTCTCACTAGCCATTGCTTTAAAGGAACCCTGTAATGAGAGAATATAGTGGCTGCCATTGATGACTTCTCCTTCTAAAAATGCTTGTTGCTTGGCTGCTATGCATATGCCGTTTCTTCAAAGCTTTCTGAAGCACAGACCTAGAACAAATATGCAGATAAGGAGTTATTTTTATCACTGTGCCTTTCTAATCTGCATGCCTGTTCATGGTCAGAGAATCAGTAAGTAATAAATCCAAAGACAATCAGTTAACCAATAGTTTTAGAAATACATTACAGGTTTCCTTTAATCCAATGTAATGACTCACACAGAGAGTTAACTGCAAAGATCAATACAAAAAATGTATACTCCTAATTTTTGATTTTTTCAGGGAAACTAAAAACATGCTTGCCCTATGAAAAATGCCAAAGTCATTAACTTTAGCTATTTGGAGACATACTCTTTCCTTTCACGTGTATGTAAACTTGCAAACATCTGTGCATTTCACTGCAGGATATTTTATAAAATGACTTGATGCAGTTTTGTACTTTATATTGGAGACAAGAGCTAAAGGTCTAGATTCGTCCCCATGAGTAAGCTCTGGTGGGCAGAGCAAAGCATGTTGGGGACTTGGCCTGGTGGGGTCCAAGCTAAGACTACCACATGTTCACACACAGTGGATCTTGTTCTGATGTAGGGCTTATGGGACCTTTAGCTCTTGTCTATCATTCTCTGATGCATGGGCGGGCTTCTCCCCGGCCGGCAGCAGCCACAAGACTATACTTCCTTGCAGCCTGAGCTTTAACTGTCAGCCTGCCATTATTGAGGGACCCCAAAAGATATGCCTCAAAATAAAATCTACAAGAGGACCTAATTTTGGAGTCAATACCAATAGATTATGTACTTCTGATCTTCTTTGACAAGTATTCATCCTTCAGGGATGTCTTTCACTGTTTTTGTTACACGCTGACAACCATGGGTGTTCTCAGTGAACATAAGTGACTAGACTCAACATTTTTTAAATCAGTTTGTCAGGAAAGCTTTGATATACCTATTGAAAATATCTAGCTGTCTGCACAAGCCTAAAATGTTTTTTAATAATTTTACTGTCAAATCTCTTGAAGTGGATCTGAAGAAATAAAAGCAACTGCTGTCATTCATATGATGAAAATATACCTTTGAAAATAACCGGAAGAAAATTATTATTTTTTTCTCCTTCTCTTTCGTATGATAAGGCATTAACTTTTTTTTTTTTTTTACTTCAGCGAGTTTGATAACTTACCAAAATCCATATTTAAAAGCTTTTTCTGGTGTGTTAAAAAAAATATAGCACAAACTGATCTGCAGCACACTACATAATGGAAACTGCTAAACAAATGTGTCTGTAAATATGGCAATAATAAGAAGTCTGTTGAAACTTTAGGGGGGAAGTCAACTAATGGTAATTCTGCCCTCTGATGGTGAATGTTTATTTAATCCATAGCATAATGAAAGTTAAAGCGGAACTTCACTCAAAAGGGGTAGCTCTGCTCTTCCCCTTCTGGGACAGGTCGCATGTCCTAGAAGGCTGCAGGACCATTTACAAAATGCAGTGTGGCTCATGCATGCACAGTGGGAAGCCATCTGCAAAGCCATAAAGAGGCACAGCCAGCTGCCCACAGTTAGCATGTCACGTTGGGGACCTGAAGACCAGTGAAGAACCAGCCCAGATGAGGACAGTGCTGGATCCTTGGACAGGTGAGTGTCTGTTCATTGAAAGTCAACAGCTACAATTTTTGTACAAGTGACTGATTTTTTTATACTCTTTTATGCTCTTTTTTATACTAGCTTCATAAAGTCAACGTTTTTCATCTCCTTCACTTTTTAAGCACACCTGTCACAAAAGGAATATGGGAACATAGCTGGTCTCCATCTGAAAATGATAGTAATATGACTGTGCCCGACTTTTATACTTCTGATTATAGGCCTAGATCAAGCATACAGCAAGTGATAGCTTAGAGAAAAGTCAGAACATTTTATATGTATACTTGTTACAGGTCATTGATTTAGAAGCTGCTGAAGGCAAGCATCAACATTACTGCAAGGCAACTAGCACTTTCAGAAGGAAAGGTTAGCAATGGCAGCTTAAATGTGTCTTTCATTACATGATTTTTTTAAGTATGGGAACAATGGGATATAGCCACATGCCAAAATAGGTCTGCAGAAAGAACAGAAGTTCCCTGTGCATAGTTAGGTCTTCAGTACACAATGAATACAGTAAATAAAATACACAACATGTGGGACTGTTTCATTCTATGGGCCTAATTAACTCAATTAGAGAAGATGGTTTTCCTAACAAAGTGTATACTTTTCAAAGGGAATCTTCCTTTAGCTTAGGTGAAGACAATTTGGTTAAATAAAAAGACCAATGTACAAAGAACAGTAACCTCCAACAACCAACCAAAAGTTACCTTTGGCTATCCTGAGTACTCCAAACCAAATTAATGATACTGGTTCATATGGGCTAATAGGTCACAATTTTTCATATATTCTTTATAGTGCTGTTTTAAGCATAACAGTGAGACCTTTGACAATGTAAGGGTTACAATAGAGGTTTGAATGATTCCCCCGTCAGAAACGCTGCTGCATGTTACACCAAGTTAGTTGTGAAAATGTGAAGCTATAAAGTAAGAGTTTTGTGTAAAACAGATTAATGTGTCACTCACAGGTTCACCGGGCAGCCCTCTGGGTCCAACCTCTCCATCTTCTCCCTGTTACACAAAAGAAAAAGCTGTTTCTACTGTTATTTAAACACACAGCACGTAAAAGCAGGACAAGCGATGAATGCCTGTGTTTGTCAAATTGTAAAATATATGTTGTAGTATATAACCTTTTCCAAGATAGATAGAAAAGGCTAATTTAAGAAGCAACTCTAGAAACTAATGTTAATGTGCTGGCTGGATCAGATAAGATTACATATTGTTATCTGTATAGATATATTCTTACCCTCTCTATATAAACACGAATTGCTATGTTGCCTATATAAAAGTGTCTATGGTTGAGTATTGAAACTGTTTCTGTCTATAGTTTGTAAATCTATAAATAGACAGTAGTATAGACACAAGGGCAGCCATGTTTCTTTCTCTACTTATCCTCCTCTTTCATTCCAGGTTTAGCAGAAAGGATCAATAGGCTCTATGCTGCTTCAATGACATGAAGTGCCCATAATGCCATTTGTTTCCAGAGAAAATGTAACCTTTGCCCAGGCTTTGGTTTGATTTCAAAACATTGGAAGCCACGTTTATTTTAATCATATCAAGTTAGGGCTAATTTTCTACTTAAAGTGGAGGTCCACCCTGAAAAAAAAATGACACCACAATCCTGCAAAAAAAAAAAAGAAAAAAAAATGTACTTACCAGTTATTGCGGTTGCTATGCGGATCTTCCTAATCTGCCTCTTCCTAGTCAGTGGCATGTCTTCTTCCTCGTCCTCCTCGCGTTGTCTTCCGGGGAATGTGTCGCGCTGCCTTCTGGGAACTGTGTGTATCCCAGAAAGCAGCCACCCATTCACAAAGCGCTGCGAGACTAGTGCATGCGCAGTAGGAAATGGGCAGTGAAGCCACAAGGCTCCACTGCCTGTTCACCTTAGTGAGGATGGCGGCGCCGGGACCTGCCAGGATCGAGGGATCAGCCTCGGGGGGCTGACATCACAGGCACTTAAGACAGGTAAGAGTCCTTATTAAAAGTCAGAAGCTACAGTGTTTGTAGCTGCTGACTTTAAAAATTGCAGGTGGAACCCCCGCTTTAAACCAATAATGTTGTTTGGTAGTGCTTATATGCGCCCTTCTTACATGACATTTTAATAAAAAGTCCATTTCAGATTTCATGAGAATCTGATCAGCTGGCAACATGAATAATCATAATTGGATGGGACTGTGTGCTGAAATTAAACACACTGATGACTAACCATTGATTGCACACACTTGTAGACAGTAATCATTAGCCATACCCATTTTTGCCCATGTAGGTCAACACCTAAGTGATTTTAAAACAGAAGACTAATGTCAAATCTTGTTTTTTTGTCATTGATCGGCAAGATATTCTTTATGTGAATGCAGTTTATATATTTTTTTTTTGGTTAGTACCTATACCTTCTTCACCTTACATGTGAGTTAACTTTTGCTTTTTTTAATGCTATTCAGAATCTTACAGGCCCTTCAAAGAAGCTTATAACCTGCATTAAAGAATATGTGAACCCAACATTTCATATTCCTGATATGTGCTTGCTGTACCTAATAAAATATTTATCTTGCGCCTATTGAAATTTTTTTATTAAAATTAATTAAATTAAATTAAGCAAAATTCTAAGCTGCTACCGCCCCCTACAAACACTTTAGAATTTGTACCTTGTAATTGTAGGAAAAAAGTATTGTGTTCTCTGTGTGAAATCTCTGGTGTTTCTGCCAGTCCCTCTGCTTTCCTAATAAAAACTGGCCACACTAAGCAGGAGAACACATCGTGGTCAGTTCTCCAGCTATGCTGGGAACTCAGCCTGCTCTCTTTCAATGATAAGACTTGTGCCCCTTCACACAGCCTTTCTCTGGGAAGGTCAGTGTGCTGCTGCTTCTCCTCCCCTAGCTCTTACACAGCTGAGAAAAGAGGGAACGTGATCACTTTTAAAGAATTCTTGTTGAACATTGGCATTGGCTCAGCTCTCTGACAATGGCTCATAGGTTGGGCATTAGATTAATAATCCCATTTTATAAAAAAATACATTGTTTTAAACCTTTGTAGTCTGTAAGGATATGGATTTAATATGTAATTATACAGAATCTGTATTATTTAAGGCTGCAGCAAACACTGTCAGCAAGTAGATTATCCTTAATATTAACTTAATATTATTGTGTCTAATTATTCTAGACCACATGTCCTTCTGATACATAATAATTCAGTCATTTAGCATATTGTATGGGTTTACCTGCATTAAAAAAACATTCTGGACTACATTAAAGGTAAGACCTGTTGAAAGAACTAAATGTATGCAGTAAGAGATTTCTCTAGTTTTCTTATGAAAGGAGAGGCAGTACTGGGCAGTGTGATGTCTGACACTGGCAGAATAGGTAAGGCCCCATGTACACAGGACGCTGCTAAATGTACGTACAGAGGCAGTTGGATGCTTTTTTCAACTGCCCCTGAACTCATTCAATGCTATCCTATGTGACCATGTACACAGTCTAGTTTATTGCTGTATTTAGGCAGTTGCGTTTAACAGCGTTTCTTTAAAAGCCAAAAAAAAGGGTTCAGATGCCAAAGATTTCTACGTTTCAGGCGCTAAACGCGGTAACCCACGTTTAGCAGCATTTTGTTTATAGGCGTTTTTCGTTATTTAAAATAAAACGCTTCTAAATGCAAACGGTAGCAAAACACTGCTAAACGCGGCATATAAACATGGCAAAACTGACGTTTTAAACGTGGGTTACTATCTGTCAAGATAAATCATTCAGGAGCAGTTGTAAAAACGTCCCGTGTACATGGAGCCTAAGCCCTGGTTCACATTGATGTTACTTTGAAACCGCGCTACTTCACTTGAAGTAGCGCGATTTCAAAGTAGCAAGGTCAGCGCGATTTCAGCTTCTACTTGATAGACATCTGTGTGGCTTCATGTACAGATGTCTATTGAAGTCGCACCTGATATCAGCAAAAGTAGTACAGAAACTACTTTTGCAAATTGGTGCGGCACCGCAAAATCGGTGTCGCACTGCTTGGAACAGTGCCATTGCCTCCAATAGGCTGCAACTTGTCATGCAATTTGAGCTCTCAAATCGCATGACAAATTGCTCCAATGTGAACCTAGGCTAAGGGTCATTTTATATCAAGAGAGCTCAGATTTTTTTTAGCTTACTAGACATTTTCTTCATGCAGCTTGTGTTTATTGGTTATAGCAGGTGTTGTCCCTGCTCTTGTTTCTCTATATATCTCCCTGTACTACTTGAGGTGACAGCTGCCACACTTCCTAAGTTTATGACACCCTGAGTGTGCATCACCCCATGATTGGTCAGCAAATACCTAGTTCTATTTCCTTTATATAAAAGGACAGGCCCATTGCATTATCATGCCTAGGTGTGACAAAAGTCAATACAGATGGAAAATCAGAAAGATTGTTGCTATAATATTAACATAATACTGGTGACTGGAGAATTCCAATGTAGAATAAAAAGCAAAGAAAATGTAAAAGTGCTAGAGCTCACACAGTTACTTACAAATCACTACATTGAGAAAATGAGCAGTACAATCTGTCTAATGAACAAAGATGGATAGGTAAAGCGATAAAAAGGACATGGTTAAATAGTTTTACCCTGTCTCCATCTTCACCAGGTGAGCCAGGTGGGCCTAGAGGACCTCGGTCACCCTACAAAGCAAACAAAATAGAGAAGAAAACCTTTAACAAACAATGTACAAAAAAAAAAAACATACAAAATATACTAAATAAAATTTACTTTTCTTTGCTTTTTGTTTACTCTTAAAAAGAACCACAGAGATACGATGATACTCATCCAACCCTACAGACTTCAGCAAGGTCATACACTGATCACAATGTGCACCTTCTGATTTCCACATTTACTCCTGCCACTGACGCTTCCAGCTAGTGATGTTGGGTGTTTGCTGAAATGCGTATAACACAGTCTGTGTGGCTGTCGGATAGGAATGGCATGTGGGAATGGCATTACTTTATGGTAAAATCATTTCCTGAGGTCCAACTGGCATGGTATGGCTATAGCCACACCTGGACAATATAAACACAGAAAATGAGTAATAGTAAGTATATACATGATCTCAATACATTTATCCTTGATGCAAAGGAAATTGTCACATCATTGCATTTATTAGTGCACTGAGTACAATATAAGTGCATTAAAAATAAATAATAATAATAATAATAATAATAATAATAATAATAATAACAACTATTATTATTATTATTATTATTATTATTATTATTATTATTATTATTATCATTACCACTATTGATAATACTCAGACATATTAAGCTGCACTTAAAATTCCAGGTCAAATCCCTAGTGTGGTTTTTATTTGGCATCCCATTTCTCGTATAAGGCATGCTGCTGACACACCCTTACGTGTACCTATGGTGGCATCTTCAGATGAAATAATGTTGTTGCAAGGGTGAGCAGCTCTGCCTAGAAGAGCTGCTAATTCTCTTGGAGATCCTTTGATTTCACATCTTCATATTCAATATTTATACAGTAACTAACTTTCCTCTTACCATTCAGAGTGATAAAATATCTGATTGTTTTAGGCTTAATGGGAGCCATTGTTTTAGGACAATCCACTGGTAATTAAACGTTTGATCTGGTAACCACCAGGAATACTGCTCATTTTTTTGTGTTGATCAATAAACTATGTCCTTTAAAATGGTGCTTTCAAAGTGATTTGGACAAAAAGGCTTGACATTTTTGGAACTCTTGCTTCTTGCTTTTTGGAACGCTTTGGTCAAAGTGGCAGCATAATCCAAAATTCCAAAATTCTGATTTGTGCATTGCAGTCTACTAACTGATGTATATACAGCTCCCTTTAAAGTTTAAGACAGGTCGCTTCTAAACACTCTAATAGCTGGATTCAGAGAGAGTTACGCTGGCCGCTAGGTGGCGCTTCCGTTGAGTTCGGCGTTGAATAAGTAAATGCCTAGATACACCGATTCACGAACGTACGTGCGCCCGTCGCAGTAAAGATACGCCGTTTCTGTAAGAGTTACGCCGCGTAAAGATAAAGCTGCCCCCTAGCTGGCCTAGTCAATGTTAAGTATGGCCGTCGTTCCCGCATCGAAATTTGAAAATTTTACGCCATTTGCGTAAGTCGTCCGTGATTGGGGCTGGACGTCATTTACATTCACGTCGAAACCAATACGTCCTTGCGGCGTACTTTGGAGCAATGCACACTGGGATATGTACACGGACGGCGCAAGTGCCGTTCGTAAAAAATGTCAATCACGTCGGGTCACCAATCATTTACATAAAACACGCCCCTCCATCCTCATTTGAATTAGGCGCGCTTACGCCGGCCACATTTACGCTACGCCGCTGTAAGTTAGGAGGCAAGTGCTTTTTGAATACAGTACTTGCCTCTCTGACTTAAGGCGGCGTAGCGTAAATACGATACGCTACGCCGACTTAAAGATGCGGCGCTCTCTCTTAATCCAGCTATAAAACTGTAAGCCACTGACTCAGAAAACGTATGTAGAAAATAACATTGACGAATTTTACGGATTTGTTTAATTGTTTCTAGCTTTAGTTCTTAAAGTGGAGTTCCACCCAAAAGTGGAACTTCCACTTTAAGTAATCCTTGCCCCTTTACATGCCACATTTGGCATGTCATTTTTTTGGGGGGTGCGTACTTACTTTAGAGAGGGACTTCCTGTCCCACTAACTCGTTCCGCCTTCAGGCCACCTAGGCGACTCCTCCTCTCCCCCTAGGCGGCGCCTCCCTCTAGACAATCATCTGGGACATGTCACAGGTCCCAGAAGATTTCCTGTCCATTCAGAGAGCGCAGCGCAACTCCTGCATGCGCAGTGCGCGCCCAGCCGTGAAGCCACAAGCTGTCACAACTGGGTGCCCACAGTTCCAATGACAGCGCTGCAGAGAGGAAGGGGAGAGGAACAAGGATCCGGGCGCCTGCATTGCTGAACCGTGGGACAGGTAAGTGTCTGTTTATTAAAAGTCAGCAGCTACACTTTTTGTAGCTGCTGACTTTTAATAAACTGAAAAAGCCTGGAACTCCCCTTTAAGGCCTCGTACACACGACTGAGTTTCTCGGCAAAAAACAGCAAGAAACTTGCTGGGAGATATTTTTTGCAGAGGAAACCGGTCGTGTGTGCATTTTCGTCGAGGAAACTGTCAAGAAACTCGACGAGCCAAAAAGAGAGTATGTTCTCTATTTCCTTGACGGGAATGGAGAAAATTGGCTTGTCAAGTTCCTCGACAGCCTAACAAGGAACTCGACGAGGAAAACGATGTGTTTCGCCCGTCGAGTTCCTCGGTCATGTGTACGAGGCTTAAGACACTACAGCCAGGTAACCAGCATTTTCAGAAGCAGAACACTTTTGTCAAGTTCTGTTTTTCTTTCACAATATGTTAATTTTAAACTCATTAAGGTTGCATTCACGTTTGCAATATGGGCTTTTGTGATTACTCGCAGCAGACTCAGCGGAGGTTCCCTGCGATTAGCTGTGAGTGCAAAGTCCCATTGAAAGCAATGGGAGACTGACAGCACCCACAGTCATTTGCTGCCATTTGCCAATAATCACTCATGCAGCAATAATCTGCAGATGATTTGCCCTTGATGCAGACAGTTAAAAAAAAAAAAACCTTATCAGTAAAAACTAAATGGTACTTGTTGAAGGTGTAAACATTGCAAGATACCATGTGCCTAGCTTGGAAAGGCATGAACTGCCTATAAACCACATTATGAAACTTTCCTTGTAAATCTGTATTTAAACAGTATAACAGTATTTTTAAACAAATATACTGTGTTATAACAAATGGTTAAGTGGGTTTCCTGTTTTTTTTTCACATTTATTCGATTTTGCAAGCCAAAATATATTCTGAAATCAACAATAAGAGAATAAAGTAGAGGGCACCCTCTGCTGGAGCAATATTAGAATTACAATTTTCTTCTAAAAATAGGAAAATATTTCCCTAAAGACTACGATTTGATTTCCCCAAGGATTTACTTACCCTGTGCCCTTTCTCTCCGGGGAGACCTGGAAGACCGTCAAAACCTCTGTCACCCTGCAATGTACAAAAATTGAGGCGTTCAAAGTTATTGCTAAGAACCATCAGTATCTTATCTGCCTATTACTGTTTTACTGGTCAGACAGAACAGAATCATTCTATGTAATAAGTAAAAAAAGAAAAAAAAAAGAAACATATATTTTTTCTAAAAATGTTAAAAAGATAAAGAATACTATACCTTTGAACCAGGTTCTCCGGGCATTCCACGAGCTCCATCAGTTCCAGGACGTCCCTGAAATTGGACATGTCATATTAATAAATAGCAAAACCTTAATGCATTGGACAGCATAGCATTACTAATTCCTTTACCAGAAGCTTGCTGATTCCCAACGGAGGAAGAAAAGACAAAATGTGTACCTAATAAACTTTAATTACAACATTTAAGATGCTGAAAGTTAAACTAAGTAGAGGCCGATGTATGTTTTTTTCTTGCATGCTTCTGTAATTAAATTAAAAATACAACCCTGTAGAATGTTGTACCTTGTCAGCTTCCTTCAAAGCATAAAAAATGCAGCTATAGGGACTTAAAATGCAAGCTAAAACATTCAGTTTGGTCTTCAGGTTTGCTACAGAACTGACTATACCCATATCAAATGTTTTGAAAACTTGCAATTAAAATTGTTGTATTAGCAAAAATAAATGTATCATTGAAACACCAGAAATTGGTAAAAGAGCAGACCTAATATAAACATACTTGCTTGCTGCAATTTCCCTGACTGAAAAAGGCCATCAATGGTAAATCAATCATGAACAAAATGTACCGTATGTACTCAAAATAGAAGCATAACAGACTGAAATGATCCACAGTTTAATGAAAACATTACAATATGACATAGAATCAACTAGATGTATTTATCTATCTATATAAACATTTTTAAATAAAATAAGTAGATAAAATGGGACAGTGATCCATACCTAAGGGTCAAAGGCCAAAGGAACTCGAGGAGCTAGAGCGATGTATTGCTCATCTCTGTAGACAGAACTTGGAATGTCAGCATCATGCCAAAATCAGAGTTCCCGCTATTGGAATCAATTGCTGGGACTTGCAGTCCTATCTGAAGAAACCTCCTATGCCAAGTATGGACTTTTATCCTATGCAGGTATGCTGGTGTAGCCACAAGCTCAAACTTAGGGACTAGGGATGTTAGTTAAAGACTGCACTTATGTTGATCTGTTGTCTGAGAATGTCATCATGCTTAAAGCTTAAGTAACCCCTGCTATCATTTTAGCCAACTGCCATGATGCTGCACATGTGATCAGTTATAACACCAGACACTGAATGGTTTAACAGTTTGGTTGAGAGCACAACCAATGGGAGTGTTACATTTCCGGCACGTGCTGGAAATTAAACTTTTTTTATGGATGGGTTTACTTCTGATTTAAGTAAAAACATGGAAATGTTGTCCTTGCCTGGTCTGAAGTTACTCAAGGGGTATAATGCAATTAACCGGCACACATACAGCTACAGCTTGGGTCACTAAGCACATTGGAGTATGAGGATATCAGTGTAAGGCCCCGTACACACGGCCGAGGAACTCGACGTGCCAAACACATCGAGTTCCTCGGCCAGTTCAGTCCTGGAGCCGCCGAGGACCTCAGCGGGCCGAGTTCTCCCATGGAACAACGAGGAAATAGAGAACATGTTCTCTATTTCCTCGCCGAGGTCCTCGTCGGCTTCCTCGGCCGAAAGTGTACACACGGCCGTGTTTCTCGGCAGAATTCAGCCAGAAACTCGGTCGGAAGCTGAATTCTGCCGAGGAAACTGGTCGTGTGTACAGGGCCTAAGAGTTAACACAGAGTAGAGTAAAGCAAGTGGTTACCAAGGGTAATGGAGGTCCACCAAGTGGCCTGTCTTAAGGGTGTACATATGGCAGGTGGGGCAGATTGTAGCAGGAGGAGTTGTTGTCAGCACTCTCTCCATGAGCATGTCCATTTCTAATAGCAACCGGAGCAGATCAGCACCGCAGAGGTCCCCAGCCTGTACACAGGTACAGAAGAGGTAAGTAAAGTGCCATGATGGAGTCCATACTAGGTGCATGGTGGGGTTCCACACCATTACTGGGAGTGAGGTATCGGTGATGTGCTGAACAGGGGGATAGGGCAAGGGCTCTGCGTGTCCCTTCTAAATGCATCAGTGACCATGATAATGTACACTGACATCAAGGGAATTTATTAGAGACCAGTCCTCTGTTCCAGTGAAGGTACCCTATGTGTAAGGCAGTGACCCTAATCAAAGTGCCTAGCATAGCCCAAGAGAATCTACCCGGGGTAGGACTCCTATGTGACTCTAACTTGGCACTCAAAAAGGAGGGAAACATGGAGGAAGTGCCTACCCTTGCATGTATTTAGTCCTTCTGACCAATACACTTGTTCTGAGTGTCAATGAGTACTCGTCGGTCTTTATGAACATGCATCAAATCTTGAAACTTGTTTGAGGCTTAATATCTCCTTTTTCTTCAATTATTGCGACATTATGTAATATTAGGACAGGTAATAAAACTTCACTTACTCTTTTACCAGCTTTTCCCATTGAACCAGGTGATCCTTGAATTCCTCTAGGACCCTGTAACACAAAATAGTTAAGGTTACATGTGTGCACTGTATTTATAATGCAGGAAATATAATGATAATTATTATAAGGGTACCGGTAATTAAAAAAAAAATTGCGAGTAACAAAAATTACTTACCTGGGGCCCTGAATCACCTGCCTCTCCCTTAATGCCTGCAGAACCTGGAGACCCCTAGAAAGAAAAACAATAGAAAATAATTTTAGACAACTATAGACATGGGGGGGGGGGGCTGGGGTAAATCACTTATGTGCCGCCCAAAAGGTACTTATCAATATATAGACAAAATAAAAAAAAAGTCAAGAAGGAGCTGCATACGCTACACCCTTTATCATTAATAAAAAGGATTGCAGAGCTGAGATTTTCATACATGCCAAGCAACGCAGTCCGGTACAGATGACAAGGGGAAGGTTATGCTCTTCATAGAATAGTGCATTATCTCATGACAATAGTCTATTTAAAAAATTGGAATAATGAAAGCTGCTAAGTCTCTGTGACATAGTGCTGTCACTCAAAGCTAAGGCCATTAAACCATTTTGTGGTTTATAACATAGATTGACAGCATAAATGCTGCTGACAATAATCCTTGTAAATGTCCATATTTTATAAGCTTTCCTGCTGAGTATCACAACATTTCTATTGCTGATGAAAACTGCCACTCTCCCTAAAAATATTGTTTGATATACTTGTATAAACAATGGGCAGATTAAGCTACTTGTTCCAGAGGTATACGTGACTTACGTAAATAGCTACACATTATTTCCTGCTGGAATTCCCAAGTATGTATTTTTCCTCTTGAATTGGCCATAAAACTGGGAACACATTTACAACCTCTCTATGACAAATATCATAGGCTATGAGGATATTTAGGTTACTAGCCCTTAATCAAAATTGAAACATCAACTTTATGAAGACACATTCTTACGTCATCTTTTTAATGCTGCTAGATCGTGCATTGCCCGGAATTGTAGGGATACGAGGCCCCCTGCAATATCTCTATGGCTTACAAGAATTGAAGAGGTAAATAATATGGAAGATCTGTTACTATCAGCCCAAAATCAATATGAGATTTACTCTCAAACTTGGGTCTACTGGATATATTTAAATTTTCGGAAAAAAAAGGAAAGACATTATTGGCATCCTGAGGTTTATTAAACATAGTACTAGAAGACTTATTGGGTCCCCCATCTGCCCTGCCGGCGACTATACCTGTTCTGGTTCTTTCCTCAAGCACCTCCCCCCCCTTCCCTTTCCTTTTTTTTCTCGTCTCTCCTTCTTCTCCCCTTTCTCACTTTTTACTGCAAACTCTTCCTTTCCACCTTTTCTAATTTATTAATCTTACTTTAAAGGTGTTAAAGAAAAATACGTTGTCCGTGCATCCAGGACAGCAATGGTCAATTGAAGTTAGAGCATGGACCCCTCCATTAATAGTCCGTGTCTTGGAGCTTCTATGATTATTATTCGAGTGTGTATAAGTTTGCTTTGTGTTCAATTTATTGATGTATCTGATCAAATGGATCGGCAGTTTTGTGTATGCTGGATAATTTAAATAAATAATTTGAAAAAAAAAAAGCAGACACACTGGGGCTGATTTCCTAAAGAAGTAGAGTCTGTTCTCCTAGCAAAGTGAATGTTCCCTTGCAAAGCAAGTGTTTCTTTAAAGTGTGAATCTGTGTTTACATTGAATATCCAATTATGTACAACAAAAATTCCAGCATTTGATTAGGTAACCTTATTCATTACCATACACGTTATGTAGTAAAAATACACTCTGAAAAGTGTACAGCCTTTAATAAATAAATCCTGCAGTATTTTGGTTTGTATGAAAGTTGTAGTAGAGCACATTAGTGCGGCCATACAAGCCTAATTATGCTGGATATATTTGTATCTATTGGTGGTAGCAAGGCTGCTTTGATTTTGTTTTCAAATGATGGCTAAAAGGGGTTGAAATTGCCTGCAAATTGCCTGAAAATAAGGGAAAAGCTCTATTGATAGACTTTTACTGAACCAATATACTCTCTACATGGCTGATCTTGTAATTGATTGTTGTACTCTAACACTGGGATTGTTGCTCCTTTCAGTGGTTGCAGATCTGTATGTAAAATGCCCTCATCAAAATATGATGCAGAAAAAAAAAAAAAATTGATATATGTTGTTAAACATTACCAATAGGTAAATGTTTGCTTATCAACTAAAAATAGCTTATCTGCTAAAAATTACTTGAATACTTTGACCACCAAATGCGAAGAGAGGACTCATTGGAAAAGGCCCTGATGCTGGGAAACATGGAAGGAAAATAGAGAATGACAGAAAACAAGATGGATAGATAGCATCATCAAAACAATGAACATGAAAATAAGAACGCTCCGGGAGGCAGTGGAGGACAGAAAAGCCTAGGGCGCTATGGTCAATGAGGTCACGAAGTCTCGGAAATGACTAAACAACTGAAAAAAAACAAAAATAGCTGAAAGTTTCAGTGTATTTATCTACTAAAAATAGCTGACAGTTTCAATGTATTTATCTACTAAAAATAGCTGAAAGTTTCAATGTATTTATCTACTAAAAATAGCTGACAGTTTCAATGTTTTTATCTACTAAAAATAGCTGACAGTTTCAATGTATTTATCCAGCAAATTTAGTTAACTGTTTCACTGTAATCCAAAGTAGAGGCACTTGACCAAAAGCCCTTTACAACATTTTTAGGATGCTTCTGCAATAGTGTTACTTATCTGATAGAGTCAGCCTTACTATGGTAAACACTATAATGTCAGCATTTGAAATACCTTAAAAGATGGAACATTGTTATCTGTTTATGAAAATACTACACGTACAAAGTGTACAATCCCTTTATACGTTTGGTTTGGTCATAGCTAGTACAATACATGAGAAGACTGTAGAGTACAATCCCTAAGGGGCTATAGACAGACATTTGCAGCTGCGGTTACAGAAGTAGCACAATGTACTGCGTCTCGGTGGACTCGACATCAACCTTTAACTCAAAGAAGTGCTGCATCTGGAATGTATCCCGTTCAGCCTGGAGGCATTCATTTATAAATACAAGATATGTTTAAGGTTTATTTGGACATATGCCTTTGGAAGCATATTTTGTTTTTGCAGACAAAATTATTCAATATAATAAACAACAAAGTAAACTAAATTAGTGATGGCCCATTGCCATTCACACATACATTACTAAAGTGAATTATGCATTTTTCGTCTGGTTGAAATATACAGTATTTCACAAAAGTGAGTACACCCCTCAGATTTTTGTAAATATTTTATTATATCTTTTAATGTAAAACACTGAAGCAATTACACTTTGCTACAATGTAAAGTAGTGCAGCTTGTATAACAGTGTACATTTTCTGTCCCCTCAAAATAACTCAACACACAGCCATTATTGTTTAAACCGCTGGGAAAAAAAAGTGAGTACACCCCTAAGTGAAAATGTCCAAACTGGGTTCATAGTGTCAATAATTTGTGTGGCCACCATTATTTTCCAGCACTATCACAGAGTGTTACTAAACCCACAACAGTAAAATCTGTCTGTATATGCAGCATAAAATGCTAGTTATACTCACTGTGGAACTTAAAGGGGTTGTAAATCTTGGCGTTTTTTCACCTTAATGCATCTTAAGGCTGACCCCCCCCACCCCTTCAACCTCTGCAGCAATGCTGGCAGCACTCATACATCTATTTCCCAAAGACAACTTCTGCATATGACGCTGAGCACATGCACTCAACTCCTTTGGTTGACCATGACGAGGCCTGTTCTGGGTGGAACATGTCCTGTTAAACTACTGTATGATCTTGGCCACCGTGCTGCAGCTCAGTTTCAGGGTCTTGGCATTTTTCTTATAGCCTAAGCCGTCTTTATGTAGAGCAACAATTATTTTTTCAGATCCTCAGAGGGTTCTTTGCCATGAGGTGCCATTTTGAACCTCCAGTGAACACACATGCACCCATTCACGCCTGGGAATGACTGGGAAGAGAAGATGGCTAATTGGGCCCAATTTGGAAATTTTCACTTAGGGGTGTACTCACTTTTGTTGCCAGTGGTTTATACATTAATGGCTGTGTGTTGAGTTGTTTTGAGGGGACAACAAATTTACACTATTATACAAGCTGTACACTCACTACTTTAGCAAAATGTAATTTCTTCGGTGAAAAGATATAATAAAATATTTACAAAAATGTGAGGGGTCTAATCACTTTTGTGAGATACTGTATGTGACTGTTGTCTATAGTTTTATGCAGCTAGGGAAAAGTGACTGTAGAAATGTCATGAGGATGTTTTTTAAAGGGGTCAAAGATTCTCTTAGCTTAAAGCTGAACTCCGGACATGAGAAATGTAATTTAAATAAAGTATAACTAAAGGCTAAACTTGTGGAGATTGATTAAAATGCTTGTCAGTTTTTATTGCTGCCTGTGCCCCCGTTAGGGAGATTCACCCTCTCTATTTGTTCTGTTAGCCATTATCATTGAAAGTGAAATTAAAAGAAAATCCCAAATTTTGGGTTGTCCCCAGAAAAGAAATAGAGGGGAAATCTTCCAATGGGCACACTAGTTCTGGTGACCTGGGGGTCCCCTAGGAATTCCCTTAAAGTGGTTGTATGGCTTCAGTTTTAATTTTTTTAATAACAAACATGTTATACTTACCTCCACTGTGTTCGTTATGCACAAAGTGGCCCCGATCCTGGTCTTCTGGTGTCCCCCGGCGTCTGTCTCGGCTCCTCCCTGCAAGCACTAACCCCCTTCATGGGAAGCTGTTTACCAAGGGGGTTAGCTTGCGGGCACGCTCTCGTGATACAGCCGGCGGCTATAGCCGCCGACTGTATCACTCGGCCCTGCCCCCTGGTGTGCCACATCATTGGATGTGATTGACAACAGCGCAAGCTAATGGATGTGCTTCTATTAACCTCCAATGACGAGCCGCCTCAAGCAGGGGGAAACCATCGCGGGAACGAGCCCACAGAGTTTCTTGGCTTAGGTAAGTAAAACAGGGGGGCTGGGGGGCCGAAAGTGCAAGGTGTTTTTTCCACTTAATGGTTTAAGGTGAAAAAACACAAAGCTTTACAACCCCTTTAATTTGCAGGGATTTCCTCTCACTTTCTGTTTGACTATGGGACAGGAATTGAAGGAAAATCTCCACAATGGGACACAGAGGGTAAAAACAATCTGATAGGAGTTATAACCCTCCCTTGCTCTATCCAAAATGAAAAAGTTTTGCCCATAGTTCTACTTTAAATATGTTCCTCTGTAGCTACAGCAACAAAAAAAAAAACACGTTGAGTGCAACAAACATCTCTGCAATCTTACTATTCAAAAGTAACAATGACATCATCATTGCACATAGCCTGTGCAGACAGCAAAGCTGTGGGAGGGACTTAGCAGGCCCAACCCACTACAGGCTGGGGGAGGAGACAGGACTAATAACCCTGAACAAGAAGTGAGAGCAGCAGTGACTGGACTATATTACAGGAAGCTTTTGTACAGAGGCAGAGCTGGATAACAGCACAGATGTGGAAGAAATACACAAAGCATTCCAAGATTCAAGACTACCCGTGTATCTTATATTTTGACGATATTTGCTATTTCTGGAATTCAACTTTATCAACTTTTTTACCAAAAGCACTCAGGTACAATAACAAAGGGTTCGGGACTTACTTTCAAGGCCATATTTAAAGATGGTGCTTTTACGAATAGATATATACATAAATGGTGGTACACTTTCACAAAAGCTTTAGGCCATTAGCCCCGCACAGCTACACTGTTTTTAAATTGTGACAGGGGGAGGGTATCCCCCGCCCTCTGTCACAGGGAGGGAAGGATCATGAGGGAGAGGAGGCAGGAGCTGGAACATGTTTCATGTTCCACCCTAAATATTGGTGGAACATGTAACATTATACAAAGGTGAATTTAACCTTTTAAGTGGAAGAAAAGCAGAACTATAACTATTATTCTCCTTTAAGAGGTGTGAAAGGAGGTGTGTCCTTTGCCTACATACATTTGCTAATAGGTGTCCCTTGTTCCCATCTCAAAACATTAGGAGGTATGTAATGGATATATTTCCTTGTGCCTTTCCAGACTGTCACACATTTTACTGTTTACAGATTGTATTGGTCTATTCCCACAGGCTTCTTACAGCATGGCCTTCAGGGATGACAGAAGGAGGGCCTTTTTGATCATCCTGTAGCTCAATCTGATCAACTGAAAAATCCAAACAAAATCAAAACAATCTTTAAAATTTTAAATCATGGATCGGTAGGAAATGGACTGTCTCATCCATGTAACTGCAAGAGAGCGTCGCTGCTGACAACAGACAACAGACACAATCTGACCTTTGTCTGTCCAAATTCACATTGGAATTTTGACGGAATTCCATCGGAGTAAAATAGAACGGAATTTTCGATGGAATTACTCCGATGGGGCATACACATGGTCAGAATTTCCGATTGGAAAAAGTCAGTCGGACTTTTTCCATCGGAAATTCCAATCATGTTTACGGGACATTACTGGCTGGATTATCATATTTAAATAGAAGAAAGAAAGCTTAAAAAAGGGAACCAATGCAGCCATCACATATTATAATTGGTATGCTGCAATAATATAATTAATATTTTCTTTTGGGTTTAATATTGCTTTAAATTATCCTGCCATGATCCAATGAAATTGGGATTTTTTTGATAACAGAAATTAGTTTTCACAAATTTTTTAATAATAAATCAGCCTTATTATGTCAGTGTTATAGATTATTCCTTCATTCAGATGGTAAAAGCAGTTTAATGCCGGTGCTATTTCTGACTTTTATATCACTATCAGGTCAAAAAATTAAATAACACTCAGTAAAGTAGTGTTAAAAGCAAACAATTATGTAGTACCTATTAATGGATTAATGTAGTTCGTGCTTTTCTTATTGTATTTTTTATTAAATATAGTCAGTGGTCTAATCTTTAAAAAATTTGAGAGAAACTAAAGAGGAAATAAAGTTGCATGTTGCTGTGCCCAATAATTTAGATATTAGTGCTCATCCTTGTAGACTGTAATGGAAAATACTGTCTTTGGTTGTTGCTAAAGGTACAATGTCCACATTTTGTTTGCTTCAGTTTTTCCTTCTTTAACTTTTTTTCCTGTTATTATACACAGTGACACAGAATTCTCTTACGCTCCAAAAAATCCACCAGGGGTTTATTGTCAGTAATAAAACAATTTTCCTACATTTGCTGGAAACAGTCTGTGTTTAATATTTATAAACACTATATATTCTCCAATATAGGCATAGATTAGAAACTTTAAATGTACTATTTAATGCACACTTGCATTGTTCCCAAAATAATGTGGTTACTGAGCCTTTCTTTGTGCTCTTATCTAATAAAATAACTGGACGTCTACAGCCTCCTTGTGGTACAAGAGCTAAACGGTTCACATAGGGATTCACACAGGTTTATAAACATGCATTAATATCCCATATTCTGGTAGCTAGAGGCAGTAAAACTGCAGAACTAATATCCAAAACCCCTCACGCCTCTTTAATGCACCAACAGCTATAGAACATTTATGTACTGTTATTCAAGCTGTTCTCTCTGTGTCAAGAAGACTACTGTTTTCAATCCCTGTACTTCAAGGTTATCGACCTGCTATACGTGCTCTATAACAGTGTAAGGTAAAATGATGTGTAAATAGCAGACTGACCAAGGAAAATATATATATATAGTGCTACTCGTGGCATGGCTTTAACCACTTAAGCCCCGGACCAATATGCAGCCTAAAGACCCAAGGTGTTTTTACAGTTCGGGACTGCGTCGCTTTAACAGACAATTGCGCGGTCGTGCGACGTGGCTCCCAAACAAAATTGGCGTCCTTTTTTCCCCACAAATAGAGCTTTCTTTTGGTGGTATTTGATCACATCTGCGGTTTTTAGTTTTTGCGCTATAAACAAAAATAGAGCGACAATTTTGAAAAAAAAGCAATATTTTTTACTTTTTGCTGTAATAAATATCCCCCAAAAACATATATAAAAACATTTTTTTTCCTCAGTTTAGGCCGATACGTATTCTTCTACCTATTTTTAGTAAAAAAAATCGCAATAAGCGTTTATCGATTGGTTTGCGCAAAATTTATAGTGTTTACAAAATAGGGGATAGTTTTATTGCATTTTTATTTTTTATTTATTTTTTACTACTAATGGCGGCGATCAGCAATTTTTTTCGTGACTGCGACATTATGGCGGACACTTTGGACAATTTTGACACATTTTTGGGACCATTGTCATTTTCACAGCAAAAAATGCATTTAAATTGCATTCTTTATTGTGAAAATGACAGTTGCAGTTTGGGAGTTAACCACAGGTGGCGCTGTAGGAGTTAGGGTGCACCTAGTATGTGTTTACAACTGTTTGGGGGTGTGGCTGTAGGAATGACGTCATCGATCGTGTCTTCCCTATAAAGGGAATGACGCGATCGATGCGCCGCCATAGTGAAGGACGGGGAAGCCGTGTTTACACACGGCTCTCCCCGTTCTTCAGCTCCGGGGAGCGATCGCGACGGAGCGGCTATAAACAAATAGCCGCGCCGTGGTCCCGGATCGCTCCCCGAGCGGACCCGACCTCCGCATGTAGCGGGGGGGGTCCCGATCGGACCCCCCACCCGCTAATAGGCGAGGACGTACGTGTACGCCCATGTGCCTGTACGTGCCATATTGTGGACGTATATGTACATGCGGGGGTCGGGAACTGGTTAAAACAAATGCTGTCAGGTTGAATCATCAGATTATGTATCATCCTAAAAAAAGATCTCCCTAATTGAGGTCCCACCTCTACATACCAGCTGCAAACTTCATTATATGTCGCTATCTCAGTTTACCTTTATTTTACTATATACTATAGAGAAAACAAAAAGCTAAAGGAAACTTCTTTTACAACGGTAGGAGTTTGACTTAAAGAAAAATTCCAGGTATGGAAATGTTTACCTTCTCGGTAATGCACTAGGTGCGTGCACCTGCTTGTTTTCTTTAGTAAACATTGGGAAAGTACATGGTACCACATTATATATGTGTGTTGTGGTGCATTAGCATTCATTGTTAAATGCATATTTAGGCCTATTTGCACTATAGCACATCATAACTCACAGATGCAAAGGCTCTGTGTGTTTTGGTACAGTACTATTGAAAAATAGAGTAGGACATATTTGCATTAACCACTTAAGCCCCGGACCTTTAGGCAGCTAAATGCCCAGGCCAGGTTTTGCGATTTGGCACTGCGTCGCTTTAACAGACAATTGCGCGATCGTGCGACGTGGCTCACAAACAAAATTGGCGTCCTTTTTTCGCCACAAATAGAGATTTCTTTTGTTGGTATTTGATCAACTCTGCGTTTTTTATTTTTTGCGCTATAAACAAAAATAGAGCGACAATTTTGAAAAAAATGCAATATTTTTTATACTTTTTGCTATAATAAATATCCCCCAAAAACATATAAAAATGTTTTTTTCCTCAGTTTAGGCCGATATGTATTCTTCTACCTATTTTTGGTAAAAAAAATCGCAATAAGTGTTTATTGATTGGTTTGCGCAAAATTTATAGCGTTTACAAAATAGGGGATAGTTTTATTGAATTTTTATTAATTATTTTTTTTTTACTACTATTGGCGGCGATTAGCGATATTTTTCGTGACTGCGACATTATGGCGGACACTTCGGACAATTTTGACACATTTTTGGGACCATTGTCATTTTCACAGCAAAAAATGCATTTAAATTGCATTGTTTATTGTGAAAATGACAGTTGCAGTTTGGGAGTTAACCACAGGGGGCGCTGTAGGAGTTAGGGTTCACCTAGTGTGTGTTTACAACTGTAGGGGGGTGTGGCTGATGTCATTGATCGAGTCTCCCTATAAAAGGGATCACTCGATCGATACACCGCCACAGTGAAGCACGGGGAAGCCGTGTTTACATACGGCTCTCCCCGTTCTTCAGCTCCGGGGAGGATCGCGATGGAGCGGCTATAAACAAATAGCCGCGCCGTCGTCCCGGATCGCTCCCCGAGGTAAGCCGCACGCCGCACGCAGCGGGGGGGTCCCGATCGGACCCCCCACCCGTTAGAAGGCAAGGACGTATATATACGCCCATCTGCCTGTACGTGCCATTCTGTGGACGTAAATAGGCGTGCGGCGGGCGTTAAGTGGTTAAAGTGCATTAACAGCCCATTCAAAATGAATGGCCTTCTTAATGCAACACATCTGTAAGCAAAAAAGATGAGCACTGACAAAGCGTTGTGGTGCGACTGGGCCCTTTTAAATTCAACAAATGAAATATAGAAATTAGTGTAACATAGGGTAGGTGTGAAAATAAAACGGACAGCATGCTTCTTCTTATACTTTTACTAAGGGCTGTCCTTATTTAGCTGTGCTTAGGACAGCCTGATATCAAATTGCAAATTGGTTTTAGATGGAGTTAGGGCTGGTTCACACTACTGCAACTTCAAAATTGCACGATTTGCCATGATTTCGTGGCCGAAATTTCAGGGAATGCCAGTCTATAGAGCTGAATTTGCATTGCACAAGGACCCTTTTTTTAACGCAGCTTAGATTCGCAACGCGCTGGTGTGAACGGCACTCATGGAAAACTATGTTAGTAAAATGACTTGCGAATTTGAGCAATCGCAACGGATCAAATTCGCAATAGAATTCGCAGCAGTGTGAACCAGCCTTTACACTTTTCAACCTGTGACCAAAATGTTTTACTAACATCAACCCCATAGCAATAAACAATTGTAAACAGTCTGTTAGTTTCCCCAAGTTTAATCAAATATATAGCCTTCCATTTTAGCATCTAAAGTTTTGTTAAACGATAATCACAATGGTTATATCAGTGAGCTTTTTATGTGCTGGGTTGCTTGTTTCATTATTTTGCAGCTCATAAACTTCATTAGACAAAATGTGTAATCGTAATGCTCTAGCTGCAATCAATGTTGTCCACACATCCATGCTTTAATGGATCATGGAATTGTTTTCAATACAAGAGTTTCTCGCAAATAAAATATGCAATGCTGCATGTGGTTTACCAAAGTGGTAATTAAGCAGCCTAAAAAATGGTGATTTCACATTTAACGACCTCGATCAATAACATTCTTTTGTAACTAGAGAAAGCTCCAAAAATAATATATTTTGTTTTGATGAAGAAAGACCTATTAAAACTTTGGATTATATCCTATTAAGAGTTATTGGGCTAATAAGCAAAAAAATAAGCCAAATGGTGGCAAATCTGTATGCATGTTTAAGTCAGTACATAGACTTGAAAGGAATAGCTATGTCTTGCATTATTCGTTTTGTCATTCAAATTATTTGTTTAGTCTTTAATGAAGTGATTCCTTAATGCTTTGTCTAAAACTATTCAGATTTTGGCTCTTACTTATATTCTAATAACTAGAAGAACATAATCTTTAGATTCAAGGCTGGACTTAAATCTGTGTATTGTGGTAATGCATGAAACTGATATGCTTTGCATTTTTTTGCCATAATTATTAATACCATCCAACAAACCTTGGCAGTGTACCACAAATCAGGTGTATTTAAGCACACCACTGAACACAAATATGAAACAATTGGGAAATTCTGCATGTGTGTCATAACCTGTGTGGGCTGCCTATTCAAATTAATGCACATTGACATGATTGCAGTAAGACATTGTGGGGCAGTAGAGACTTCTGAATGGACCCTAAGCTGGAGATTAGGAATGATCAAATCAGGAGAATTTGGCACTTTTAGTTTCTCCTAAATATTTCTATGTTGACTTCTCTGATATTCGGAAAATTAGGCGGTTTAGGAATTCTCAGCAGAATGGATGAGCCCGCATGCATACTGTATAGTATGCGATATGACAAAAAACCCTGTAATTTATTAATTTTATTGTTTTTCAAACATTCATACGTTACTGCTTGAGAGAAGGTGGCTCAGCATGGAGGCCTGGTTATATAAGATACAATTTGACCCTCACAGGAGAAAAATAAATTTGAGGATTTGTTAATACACATCATAGATCTTATGATATATGTTTTTACATTAGCACTCTGGTAACATTGAAATGCTGGTAAGACAATTGTTTTGTCTACAATGTGTATGCAGTTCATTACACATGGGTGTGTTATATAGCTTAGTAAAATAGTGACTGGTTCTTTTTAACCTCCCTGGCGGTATGATTCTTTCAGAAAAAACATGCTGAAAGCGGTACCATTATTTGCAAGGAAATTTGGCGTTTTATATTGTAGGTCTGTAATTTTTAGAAATAACTCACTTAAATCTGACCAAACAAGATTCTAATAGGCATCCCGGGTATGACATTTTTTTTAAAACAAAATTATAAATTATAATATAATAAATAATTATAAATAATTATAACAAATAATAATATAATTATAATAAAAATTATTCAATAATGTAATCAAATTAAAATCACTGAAATTTGCTCAGTTGCAGAATTGTTGCTGTCATTATTTTATTTTTTTTATGACGAATTTCCCCACAAATCGCTATCGCACAATTCTGCAAGTGATTATAATTTATTATCGCTGTTTTTTAGCTGATCTAAAACTATTTTTGACATAAAGGGACACTTTTGGTTGCTATGGACAATCTACAGTTTGCAGGGAGAAAAAAACGTTTTTATTATATAAAATGACATGCATGACACAGGACAGACCACTAGGGACAGGGGGGGTGTGTTTTTTTTACATACAGTACTGTAATCTATAAGATTACAGTATACTGTATGTAAGGTGTTTGTTTACGTTTTTGAATTTGGCGCCGTTCTCCGTCCCCGTGCGTCGTAACGTCGCAGGGAACGGAGATCGGCGTCACACGGAGGCACTATGTGAATCGAGCGAGGTCCCGCTCGCTCACACAGTGCGGTGGCATCGCTGGATCCAGGGACAAGGTAAGTAAAAAGTGCCTGTGGATCTAGCGAGGCAAGCCGAGACTGACTCGGGGTTACCGATCGTAGCAGGAAAATCTAACCCCGAGTCAGTCTCGGGAACACCGCCAGGCAGGTTAAGGAAAATCGTCAATTCAGCAAGAATTTATTAAATAGATTCACCATTACTTTTGCTGTAGACAAGGCATTTTTAAGAAAACAAAGCTATACCTTGTCAATGCTTTTTTAATAGATGAGCCAATTATCCCCTTCAGTGTGTCAAAGTCAATTGTCCCTTTCTCCCATAAACAATTTCAATGACATTCACTCATTCTGAAAGTCATAGGGTAGATTTGGTATGTTCATTTTAATCCTAAACTATTTAGTCCTCTGGATTTATTGTTAGTGCCTTTATTACAGTGGTTAATGGAGAAAGGGGGTTGGGCATTTTTTTATAAATGTTAGTTTTCACTGAAAGTCTCTAATAAACAAATTCACCATGACAAGTGGTAATCGAAACAACTGCCCCAAAGTGTACATTAGTGGTTTGTAAGACCTAAGTGCCCTTCAGTAACAGTCTGATAAGAAGGTAGGGTGCAATGCTGTTTTTTAAACAATGTCCTCTTACAATACCCCCCACGTAGGTCAGCTAGCTCGATTCTAGCTACAATAATGCTGTAATAATCATCCCGTGACCACGTCCCTCTAGTGACAAACGTTGAGAGGAACGACGTTCTGATGTCACCGCATGTGCGCCAGTCCCGGAAGTGTATGGGCTGCTATCAAGAGCCGGCCGGCTCGATTTCTCTACATGCTGTTTTTTAACTACAACATTGTAAGTGTCCATTCGTCTTGATTTTTATAATAAATGTTAAGGTTTTACACTATGTTAGCTTTTCTGTTTTTATATGGGAACACACTGAACCTGTATAAGCCTATGAGAACCACTATCACGAGGCTGAGACATTTGGTTCACGGCACTATAGACCCGAGTTTGGGGTATAAACCACAAGCACCTATTGATCTGCTATAATTAAGAGATAATTTTTATCCGGTAAGTGGCATCCTCACTTCTTCGTGGGTGTTTTGGATTACCTGTCACTGTGGATGTTTCACCGATAAATTTATATGGATTTTTTTGAAGATTACAGCTATTATCACTAGGCTTATTATTGTTATCACTAAGGGTTGTTTTTTTCTTTCCTCCCTTTTCCCTTTGTTTCTTTTTTCACCTGTATATAGACTGATTTATATATATTGCTGACGATCATCTTTTTTGAGTGCTATTTTTATGAAGTATATTAAGTACCGTGTATGTATATGTCACTGTTTTCATATTGATAGTTTATTCACATTCAGGTAATTAGGATATGTTTATCCTTTTATATTGATTTCCTTTATCTGGTAATCATCCCATATTCTATGTTGTTTATATTATTGACACAATTTTCAATCCTGTACTCCATTCACACTAATACGGTGGGTGAGTGGAGTACAGGATCTCAAACACAGCGCAGCTTCTTTTTTTTTATATTCTATTAATGCTGTAATAATAGCCATTGTTACAGCCATGGGTTTGGGAGGCAGACACATAAAACATTAACTTTAAGAAAAAACACAAAACACAAAGAAACATTATTATTTGGTGGTGGATATAACTCTAGTAAAGGCTACATACCACTGGGCCAGATCTTCCAGTGAGACCCATTGGACCTGGAGGTCCCCTCATAGCAATCTGCAAAGTAAGAATAATAAAAAAAAATATTGTATTCCCTTCATATAAGTAAACAATGTAGGCAGAGCACTAGTTAGTTCATTTTCATTGATCAGAGCAAAATGCTTCAAAAGTGGGATTTTACAGTAGTATGTAAAATCTTAAATTTGTTTTAGAATATTTGTAAATAAAATCACACTCATACTCTCTAATGCTTGCTTTCATTTTCTAACCTTCCATAGAAAAATAACAGCAGGAATCTGATTGGGTTTTAAAAGATCAACCTCTACTTCCACCTCAGCATTTGTACATCAGCTCTAAAATGATTTAGGTATACAGACACATGAAATAAGTTAAGAATACGTGTACACCAGTGTTAATATGTTGAAATCGTGTATAGTATACTGTAGCTGTCTAATTTTTTCCTAATTAATAAAATACTGTCTAAAACCTAATGTAGATCTAAACTTTAACTAGGTGACATTAACTTGCTTAAGCATTTAGTATCAATTACCATGTTTTTCTTTTTATTCTCAAAATACTGTTTTCACTTTTTCGAATCTCTGTGCTACTGATCTATTTTAGCCTCTTTCAGACACACCCTGTCTACTCTCTTTGAAGGCTCCACTTTATTGATCTGCACTGGCAGCCTGATATCGACAACAGTGGACCATGATTGTGCAATATATGTTAGCACAGCCGATCAGTGACATGTCACTAGGAAGAACGGGAAAAGGATGTGTTTACACTGACATCTCCCTGTTCTACAGCTCTGTGACATTGAGTCCAGGGCCGCGTGCGCGCCAGCGGCAGTGTGCACGCGACCACGCGGCGGCAAATGAAAGGGGACGTACCTGTACGTCCATTTGCCTGTCCGTGCCAATCTGTTGATGTAAATCTGCGTGCAGCGGTCCTTAAGCGGTTAAATCAGGTAGCAAGGTGACTAGCTACATCAATTAGCTTGCAGGTGGACAGGCAAACAAGGAGAATGCTTTTTTGCAGTATTGTTTTCACAAAAGTTGCAAATTTAGGAAGATGGAAAACAACTTTTGAAATTGCTGTAATAGCATATATAAAATTGTAGTCACTGAGTTTAGGATCTACTTAACATACACCTTCAGGAACACTTAACATCTAACCTACCTGCTAAAACAAGACCCTAACACTTAAACCCCACTGTCCCCAAAACTTAATCTCCTAAACACTTAACTCCCAAACCTAACACTAAATTACTGTAAACCCTAGTAATCTTATAACACTATTTAAATAAGAAAACTTTTTTGTGCTCAGTGTAATACCCTATATACAGAGCTGCACCTATTTTACACCCAAATACCAAGATGACTAAAACATATAAACGTTGAACAAGTAGCACACTTGCTCAATGTTTATAAGACATACCACATATAAAGACCTATTCTGTGTACTCACCTTATCCTGTGCGGAGAGAATTTGTGCCAATAGCATGCAGACTCATGTTTAGTCTCCAGTGGCAGAATAAACAGATTCAGTACATTATATATTCAGTTGTGAGATTTTAGTTACACTAGCTGCAATACATTCCACGTTTTCTTATTAAAACAAGGAAAGAAGCAACCTGACCATATTTTTTTTATTACTTACACGAGCTTGTTGAAGGATGGCTTGAGCTTGGGCTTCTTGTGCTGAGATAGGTGGTCCTTTTTCACCATCACTTGAATACCGGAACTGAAATACAATAAACATAGAAGGTAAATATTCTAGACATAAAAATGCATTAAGTAACACTAGATACTGATGTTGTTACCCTTTTACCTAATACAATAATTTGCTGTGAAATCTGTGTATGTCCATTAAGTAAAAAATAATTCACACCCATTATAATTTGTCTTTGTATGTAGCTATAGTGCTTTCATAAGGAAACCTGAGCTATCACATGATATACTAATAATATACATGATATTCCTAATATATAGTGATTCATTTGATATGTAAAGTACAAATTACATGCATTTTATAAATTGGTTATTATACAATCCTAAGGCCTTGTACACACGACCGTTTTCCTCGATAGAATCCATCAAGAAACTTGGTGGGAAAACTTTTTTGCCAAGGAAACCGGTCGTGTGTACGTTTTTCATTGAGGAAACTGTCAAGGAACTCGACGAGGAAAAAAAAAGAACAAGTTCTCTTTTTCCTCGATGGGAGTCTCAATTTCCTCGTCGTGTTCCTCGTCAGGCTGGTTTTCGACGAGAAACACAATAGTGTGTATGCTAAGAAACCCGCGCATGCTCAGAATAAAGTATGAGACGGGAACGCACCTTCGGTAAACGTAGCGTTTGTAATGGAGATAACACATTTTTCACGCTGTAACAGACTGAAAGTGCAAATCGTCTCTTACCAAACTTTTACTTAACACGCAGTAACATGAGATTAGCAAAAGCAGCCCCAAGGGTTGTGCCAGTGGAATCAAACTTCCCCTGCCATTGTATGTGTTGTATGTCACCGCGTTTGAGAACGAGGAGATTTTGTCTTGACCGCGTGTACGCAAAGCAAACCTGTCGAGTTCCTCGACAAGTCTAACAAGGAACTCGTCGAGGAAAACGATGTGTCTTTTCCGACGAGTTCCTCGGTCGTGTGTACGAGGCCTAAGAGTAACAAAGCAATTAAGGCTTCATAATACGAAGTCCCCAGGATATAAGGAGCAGTTAAAACTAAACAGTATAAAATCTCCCTAGACTGATTAGACAAAAAAAATAGTTCTTTGAAATGTTTGTATACGTTTATATAACCTTCCATTTTTAGTTCATAAATGAATTGAGTGGCTAAAATTTAAAGGGTATTTCCAGCCAAACAGTTAACCATTTAGTTAAAGTGGATGTAAACCCTCACATATACCCAGTGAAGAGAACAGCCAGATGATACACAGGAATGAAACAAATCTCCCTACATAAGTTTTACATGTATATCTGCTGTCTTTAGCTTTATATTTTCTTCAGAAAGTTCTGATCGTGGTAGGAGATTTTCTCTTCTTGGATAGCACTTTTGTGAAGCTTGGGCATACAACCAAGACAGCTGATGGGAGGAAAGGCACACACCCCCTCTCCTCATAGGTAGAGACTTTCAGATATGTTCCTTAAATCATTCAGCATGCTGCTAATTTATTTATAGCATCCTTCCCAACACAAAGCTCAGGCTGCTTTTATCTCCTGTGTCGGACAATTTGTCAGTAGTTTTCATGCTGATAACAGAAGAATGGGACAAGAGAAGCTACAGGACATAGGGCTTTGAAAAGAGATAAGAAAACACTGCAGATATTTGTGCCCAGCTCAAATTTTAAGAATCGGGTTTACATCCACTTTATGTGCATCCAGTATAGGGGATTTTACTAGACACAAGTTTTCTATAGTAATATACTTTATGATTCATCTACCCCCTCACTTTTTAGAGCTTGCCATTCAGCAGATTATGTGCTACTGCTTCACCTTCTGCCTATTCTTAAAGACTAATGATCACCCACTGTGAGGTCTGCTCTACCTATATCTCCCTTATTTTTATTAATTGGAAGAAATTGCATACCCTCTGCAAGACTGATGTCAGAGTCTAGGTGTAGTGTGATAACTAGGTACTTCTGGTTTTAGACTTCTCTGGGACACATAAGTAAAATGATGGGTGTGTTCATAGTTATCTTTCACATTTTAACTCCTATGCCAGTAAAGGTTAAAAAAATATTCTCAACAGGGCAATGTTCCTTGTATCTCTGCAATAGGGCATCAAAATGAACCCTGACCCGGTCAATGATAGCTCAATTAATTCCCTGTGTGCTATGTGAAAGCTGGAGAATTATATAAAATAAAACCTATTACTCACTGGCAACATCAGCATAGTGCCGGGAGGTCCAGGTAATCCATCAGCACCTGGTAATCCAGAACGACCAGGTGGACCCTAGGGAAAATGACCACATAAGTGATACAGCAAAAACACTCTTTAATTGTAGTAAGTAAAAGCATCAAACTGAAATATTTGCACAATTATTTGTAGGGATCCAATTAAAACCTATATTATTTTATTGATGTAAAAAAAAATGAATTAGCTTATTGTAGTCTGAATGTGTACGGTACTCACTCTCTCACCAGGGTCTCCAGATGGGCCAGATGGGCCTTGCAAGCCAGGGGGACCAGTAAGACCCTAAAAGAAGTAGGATAGAGGTTATACATAAATGTATCTGTAAATAGTAAGATAGTATGGGGCATATTTAAAATCTGACATTCAGCAAACATTCCTTGCAGGCAAGTCTTCTACTTCCATGTGTTCTAAATGGCAGTCACTGCATTCAAAATAGATCCCTATTTTTTAAACAGCAATTTTAGAAAAAAATATCTGTTTACAATGCAATGTGGCTTTCTAAGTTTGTTATGAACCATTCTGGACAATCATTCCTTTTACTAGGGTAGCTGCCAGCCATCCTGTTTCAATCTTCATGACTAAGAATGCTTAAAAAATATCAGTAAGACAGGAACCACTTAGCTAGTAGTCACATGTCACATTTACCTGGACATGCTTTGTTGGAATATCAAATTATTATTAAATTAATAACAAATTAGTTGTGACTAATACTAATTATACCATGAACTTGATAGATAAATAACGTCCCAGGCATTTGTGAAATCAATCATGACCTGGATAGATGAAAAACATCCTAGGCATTGTGAAATCAATCACCTGCTCACCTGGTAACTCAAGCACAATCGTACCACTAAGGACACAAGAAATATCAAAACGATTTGAGAAGGTTTTTCATTTTCAAAATAAAACTAAAACCCCTACCCACTCTCTAATCAGCTGAGGAGCTATGAGGCCAACACCATTTCTGAGAGCTGTATGACCTCCCTCAGTTTCATATATTCAATGTTTAAAAATAAAGTGGCTTCCACTGATGCAAATCTGTGGAAATCCACTGAAAAGCAATGGGTTTTGGAGGGTGGACTAAAGACTACTAAAGACTACCAAACAGTTCTGAACATTAGTGTCACAACTTCCCCATGGCACTGGGGTTCATATATTAAGGCAAAATAGGCTGGTCAGCAGAGCTTCATCACATAAATGTCAAATTAAATCCCTGCATATCTTTCAAGTAGCATTTCTCCTATGTATTTAATTAAAGTTACAATGCCACTTTTTGTTTGGTTGTGTTTAGTGCTAGCTCTGTGTTTGGTGGAGGATCCAAATGAGGAGCTCACACTATTTATCAATGGACAGGCATAAATAAGGCAAGTTTTCCAGTTAATCCCTAAAAGTAAGAAATATTTTTTGTCTCTACAGCATGCAGTAAAAACTGGGTTATTAGTTTGGGTGGACTGGCCCTTTAACAGGCAATATTTAGCTATAGAGTACTCAACTAAGTTATGAAACAAACTGAGTCAAATCAGCAGAATTTACAGGCTTTCAATTGTCTTCAATAGGTCAATATAAGATAGTACGTCTTGCAGAACACTGAACTTGCAATACATGAACTGAACAGAATAACGAATATACTGAATTCTCTATCTTTCTGGTGTGATTTATTTCTGCGTTCTCTCTTAAAGTTCACAATAAACACAGTACATCAAGGACACCTGTCATGAGAGAAATATGAGGGCTGCCACTGTTAATCTCCTAAAAATATTAGTTGCCAAGCTGTCATGCTGGCCCTCTTGTGTCAGTGTTTTCTAATTTACTGACTTGGGATAAGTAACAAGCAAGTTCGAAAGGAGGTAAGTAATGGCAGCCTCTTTATTTTTGATATGACAATTGTCCATTAGGGAGAAATACATTAAGTAAATTAGAGAAGGGATACATACTGCTGGTCCTTCCAGTCCTGGTGGTCCTTCAATAAGCATTCCCTGAAAAGTTAAAGAATATAGAGTTAAAATACATAATAATTGAATCTGAAGCTAAGAAAAGGAGCCATACAAAGTGATTAAAAGCTGAATGAAAAAAGAAAGGTTGGTGCTGTGCCATATGATCAATGCAGCTAAAGCAGGGGTCACTCTGCATTGGAGAGACTCTAGACCCCCCTCAATTGCAGAGTGGCTCAATAGGGTAAGAGAAATAGGGACTATAGAAGACTTGGTCCTCTCGGGCCAAAATAAGAGAGAACAGTACAGTCAAACATGGATGAGATGGAACCTATTTATGCATTCGGAGGAGGGGAAGAGATTATTAGATGGGACATCTGAGGATTAAGGAGTACCCATTAGTAGGTATAATAAAGAGACATGGACCTGTGCATAGGGAAAAATAGAGATCAAATCCCTCCATCTCTTTTGGAAGAGGGGGGAGGAGCGATGCCCCCTCTGGTCTGTTTGTTTTGTTATTTGGGGGCAGGTGGAAAGGAAAACTGGAAGGGAGGGGGAAAATAGAGTGAATCCATCAGCTAATATTTTAAAGCCCCAGGAAAATGGCAATAGTGAAAAAGGGAAACATAGACAAGTGAAATTTAGTATATCGTAGATTGTTTTGTTGATTTAGATGTATTTAGGTGGGGGAAAAACATAAACGTAAATGTAAATGTAAATGTATATTTATCTGATGGATTGAAGTTGTGATAATATGTCAGTTGCTATTTACCTTACCTTTTTGTTTTTGTGGTAAAAAAAAAAAGATTAATATAAAAAAAAGCTGAATAATCTGCCTCACAAAGTTGTATTTATTGACTAAAAACTGGTAAGTATTGGGAATTTCTACCAGTCTAGAAGATACAAAATCAAAGTAGATTCATATTTATTCAACACAGCTCATTTATACAGAGAAAAGTCCGCTATTTGTGTTGTCAGGATGCACAGCTTGAGAATGAAAACCCGGGCAAAGAAAGAGTAATGCTATTACTGCTTTGCTGAGCAACGTCATGTGAGAGTAATAGGTAGCAGATGGTGCAAGCAGGATAAGAATCACAGGTGTAACAGATAATGCAAAATTTTATTTTGTCCATCGTTGCGAGATTTCTGTAAATCCCGTCACTGCTGATGCACATTTTCTGCATCGCTACATTTACTATATTTATGAAATGTTACATTTGAGCCATGTATGGACTGACGGAGGCATACTTTGACATAACTCATATGTTAACAGCTATCATGTCAGCCAAGTCTAGTTCTTTCTTTTAATAGGTTCATTCATCCAGACTTGAAAGCAAAATTCAGGGGTGAAATGTTTTCACAAATTTTTACATATGTTTTACATGTAACAGCTTATATACATAGAATAACTATGGTAATAATTCACATGGAAGTTGTTAGTTAATTCCTTCCGTATAGGGCTTCTGCTGCAGATCTATATCAGAATGGAAAGAACAGAGTATGGTGGATCTAAAATCTGATGCTTAATTATAAAGGTAAATGTGGTCATTGCACTGTTGTGTCTGTCATTTAATTGCCAAAGTTATATATTACACCAAACCTTTCATCCAACCGTCAAAAAATGGGGTCATTATTTTGAAAAGCCAATATAAAGGAAAGCAAGTAAAGAATTCAAAAACGGGTTTAACCAATCATTTCTCTGTGTTAGTTATGGTCTGTGTATTTAAGTAGCATGGGGGGAAAGTATGTTTTTAACCTTCACACTACGTGCCTGTCTTTATCATGTCAGAATTTTGGGAGGTATGCAAAGGTAACCTCACAAGAGCTAAGGTGTAATTTAAAACAGTTGCCTATGTGGATATCCACAATATGTAAACAATTAACAAGTCTTGAGAATAAATAAACCAATAAGCAATGCGCAAAGTACAAGACAACATAGCAGCTATTCAAAATCTATCTTTCAGTGGTCATCTACAGTATTACTGCTCATTATCATTGCACTTTGGATGTAGGAATGTGCCTTTATCATTCCCTCAAGATGCTCCTTTATAGCCTAGGAATGGTCATTTGATTGGAACTAAAGAAAAGCGTTTTAACCACTTAAAGCGGAGGTTCACCCTAAAAAAATGATCTACCGTCCCATCCAGCATACTTGCGTCAGCTACAGTATGCTTTTTTTTCGATGTACTTACCGTTTAATCTTTGATTTTCTTTTCTTCTTCCCGTGGGTGAATAGGCGTTCCTATGAAGGGGTGTAGATGATTGACGTGCGGCAACAGTGCGTCACGCTTTCCGAAAAAAAGCCGGACTAGGACTCGGCTCTTCATGGCGCTATATGGCGCCTGCGCACAGACTAGGAACTGACTGCGCAGGTGCCGTATATAGCCGAGTCCTAGGTCGGCTACTTTCGGAAAGCGTGAACGCCTATTCCCCGCGGAAAGAAGAAAATCAACGATTAAACGGTGAGTACAGCGATAAAAAAAATAAAAAAAAACATACTGTAGCTGACGCAAGTATGCTGGATGGGATGGTAGATAATTTTTTTAGGGTGAACCTCCGCTTTAACACCTGCCCGCTTGCATTGTACAGTGTATGGGTGGCCGCTGTAGGCAAAGCGATGTATTGGAACATAGCTGCATACTTCCGGATTTATGGTGCAAGAATGCGCTGGCCCTGGCCAGCTCCCGCTGTGATTGTATACACAGCCTGTCAGCAAGTCCTGGTCCATGATTCATGGCCAGGACCTGCTGATCGGCTGTGTACATTCAACACAGAGCTCTGTACACAGGGAGCAATCTGTCAGTTTCTCAATGCAAAGCAGGGAAGAGAAACCGTGTGTCAGGGAAATGGCCATAGGACTGGCAATGTTGCCAATACTCATCATGGCTTCACCAGACAAACCTCCAGGAGCATTGGCGTACGCAGATGTGCGACAGCGCAAACGGACATACGCAGATGCGGGACGGCACTAACAGGAGCATGCAGGTGCAGGTTGTGATAGATGCTGACACCCACTGCCTATATAAACCCACTGCATGGGAACTTTCATGCAAACCAATCAAAATACACTTATTTTATAGCAGAAAGTAAAAAATATGTTTGTTTGTTTTTTGTTTATATTGCAAAAAAAAATCCAGTGGTGATCAAATACTACCAAAATAAATCTCTATTTGTGTGAAAAAATGAATGATATAAACTTGGTTTGGGTACAGCATTGCATGACCGTGCAATCGCCAGTTTAAGTAGCGCAGTGCCAAATAGCAAAACATTGCCTAATCATGAAGGTGATAAAATCTTCTGGCGCTAAAGTGGGTAATGATAAAAGATACATTGTTTTTGTTTTGCAGCATATTCATGCCGATGTGTAACATTACTTATAGGAGCAGTTAAATTTGACAGGTACAGCTTCAATGCTCCGGTTGGCTAACACTGCAATTGCAATTGCTAACATTCCCAAAACCTAACCAGGCAGAATTTCCCACGTATAATTGGGACATGGATTTTAGGTAAGCAAACTGGTGCCCAGCATTAATAACCTGGGCAATTCAAATTAAGCATATAGTGAAAACTACATGTTAAAAAAATTATTCAAATTAAAATCCTAATCTCCCAATAAAACAACCTGCAAGACAGACATAATGAGTAAATATACATCGCATACTAGCTCATTATGAAATACTTGCCTTAGATTGAAGCTGTTGCAGCGATCTCCGCACACCGCTATGACCGTCAACATGTCTCCTGGAGTTATTTCCGGGTTTTGCGGGCTCTGGCACTGTAATTGGCCAGAGCGCCGATGACATCACTCCAATGCATGAGGGAGCTGCCGGTCACGACACAGCTACTGTAGAAATGGCACAAGCAAACCATTTCTTCAGTGAGCATGTGTCGATGACGTCGGCACATGCAAATACAGTGAATCTCTCTTAAACGGTGCAAGTTTAGGAGATATTCATAGTACCCAGAGGTAAGCCTTATTATAGGCTTATCTGTAGGTTAAAGTGGTAGTACAGGGTTTACAACCACTTTAAAACTAAACTTTAGGCACCAATAAATGCAGCTTTGTAAAAACAGTGTAAATATGTCACTTTGCCTTTGATTTCAGTTTCTTGTAACCCCCTGTAAAAAAAAGCAGTCAGACTGGGAGAGGAGGGTGCGGTACTAGGAGCTGATACAGCTCTGTTGCACAAGAAAGTACAGACAAGAACTATGCTGACAAAAGGAAGTGCAAAAGGATTACTTCATCAGTCTGTTGCTGCTCTTTCTCTGTCCAGTCATAGATTGGGGCAGGGGGGTGACAGCTGTGTTGCTTAACTGCAGTAGAAAAAAATCAGACCACTAGCCTGGCTGCTCCATCTGACAGGGCTTAGTACATATGTAGAATACATGGCGAGAAATGCCTTTGGCACTGAAAATCACTCCTTTATATTTATTTAAACTGTGTACTAGCTTATTGCCTTGAGTTTAGCTTTAACACAGTTATACTGTAGCTTCATATTAGGATGCTATCCTGTTACACAAGCTGTCCTTACTGGTGTATTAACACTTCAGGCTTCTAAAATTTGGAAATTAAATTTAAAGCGATGAACCTAGTTTTAAATACACGTGTATTCAAATGACAGAATTACAAATTACTTACTGGCTCAATAACAGCTGGTTCTCCTTTCTGGCCTTTTTCACTGTATCCTCCATAGTTATTTACCTAAAATATCAGCAAATATATGTTTAACATACTTTAAATAGCAAATACTGCAGGAAATTACTAGAGACATTTTATACAAAGTTATTCCATTTTTTTAGATGGAAATTTCTATAACTATACCAAAAATTATGCAGCTAATGGTTTTAATAGACAACACCATGGTGTAATACATTTTGTGCACTTAACAAACACAGTTTTCTTTTCACACTTAAAAAGATCGAAGTAAACTTGCAACTAGGGATGCACTGATGCCACTTTTTAAACACTGAGTATGAGTACCGATACTTTAACTCAGGTACTCGTTGTTACCAATTACCGATACCTATTGCGTAGGTAGGAGGGTGGTTTGGCAGGGGGGTTGTTAGGGAGTTGGGCGAGACTGGGGTGAGGGCAGGGTGGGAAGTAGAGGGGTAAGTGAGGGCAACCTGTGTCCCCCCTCATCCAGACTGTGTCCCAATGTCACCCCTCATCCAGCCTGTGTCACCCCTCATCCAGCCTGTGCCGCCCTGTGTCACCCCTCATCCCAACTGTGTCCCCCCTCATCCAGCCTGTGTCCCCCTGTGTCACCCCTCATCCACCCTGTGTCCCTCCTCATCGAGTCTGTGTCCGCCTCACCCAGCCTGTGTCCCCCTGTGTCACCCCTTATCCAGCCTCTGTCCCCCTGTCACCCCTCATCCACCCTGTATCCCCCCTCATCTGGCCTGTGTCACTCCTCATCCAGCCTCTGTCCCTGTGTCACCCCTCATCCACCCTGTGTCCCCCCTCATCCAGCCTGTGTCTCCGTGTCACCCCTCATTCAGGGTGTGTCTCACCGATACAGCTTGCTACTGTCCCCTTCTTCCAACCGGCCTGTGTCTCGCTGTGTCCCGCTTGCATCCAGATCCAGCCTGTTTCTTTAAAATCCAGCCAATCACCAAAGTTGTGCCCGGCTGCAGCAGCTCTGTGCTCGGCTTCACGCGGAATACCAATACCGCTACACCGGCCGCAATTTCCATGCCCTGGCCCGACTTCCTAGCCCTACAGAGAAAGTCCTACCCCAACTGACGTCACTTCCGGTATTGATTTTCGGTATCGGAGCATTTTCGCGAGTACCAATACTCGTGAAAATGCCTAGTATCGGCACCGATACCGATACCAGTATCAGTATCGGTGCATCCCTACTTGCAACATTGAAATAGTAGATACCATCTACAGAACAGGTCCTCAGCTGCATTTAGAGCAAAGCTGTATTTAAAGAAACATAGAAGTGGCCATTGATGAACACTCCTTCTGGAAATGCTATTCATCTGGCTATTATGCTGACCCTTTGTTTCAATACTATACTACTTACCACAACTACATGAGTTACAATTTGGTATATTAACCCTTTCAATAACTCTTAAATTCCAAAAATAGTTAATACTGGTGGAGCAGAAGTAACATTAATTTACTTTATGGACTGCAGGCTGAAAAGTTTGCAATGACATCACTACTTTTTCAATTATAATCTCTTCAGAAAACACAGGAATACTGAAGGTGGATCATTTAGCATCCAGTCGGTATCCATTATTTTATTTCAAAGTGCTGCCTTTGCTGGAGGTATTTACAAAGTGTAATGCTGACCATAGAAAAGAGGCCCTTGCCAATAGGCAAAATTATTTAACAGTGGGCTGTTTATCAGATTGTCAAAAAATACAGCAAAGACAAAAAAAAATATCTTTGGACTAACAATTCCCTGCTTAGTAAGGAACTAAAGTATGGTCAACAGAACACCCCTGACAATATCAACATTCAAAAAAAGGGTTTTCCTGAGAAAAGGGTTTCCTAACTTCAGGATTCCCTCTTTTTTCTAAAAGCAGCATTGAAAAGAACTAGCAAAAGGTTGATTGGTTTAACAAGAGAATACAGTAGTAAGAGACCAAAGATTTAGTCACAGTGCACAAGAGCTGAGACAATATGTAAGTGTACATTTAAGAAAATTTAACAATCACGTTTGTAAAGAGAGGTAATGAGAAATGGACTCCAGCTCAATAATGTCTAACACTTTCCTGTTTTTTTATTTAATGCCCATTTCATTGGTAACTTACGGTGGTCTCTGAAACATCAGTTTCGGCAGCAACCCCAGGTCCAAACTCCTCAGCAGTAGGGTTTGTTTCTTTGTCTTCATAGTCTGTATAATCATATAAATCATCTTTTCCTAAATCTCCTCCCACCACTGTTTGAGTCGGTGTAGGTTCTACAGCTTTCACCCCATAGTCTGTTTCCTCAACCAGTTTTTTCTCTGAGTCATAATCCTCGCCAGTTACGTACTCCTCCAGAAAAGGCTCATCCACAAAGGACTCATCCACAATGGACTCCTCCACAAGTGTCTCATCCACAGGGGTATTCTAGCAGCACCAATGTAATAAGTGGGAGGAACATACGGGTTAAGGTTAGTCAAAGCTGTTAGATGCATTTAGGCCATGAAGCAAACTTAGATGCCATAAAAATAAAGCTGTAATTGCTCTGTATCTTTTAATGTGATTTAGGGGCAAATGTAAAGCAAGTTCTCTAAATCAATTAAAAGATAGAACTGTAAATAATTTTGTTATAAAGCAGCAGTACAACCACAAAACTAAATTACGAACTCTGAAGTCAAATTTAAATTTTAAACAGTATATAAATAATCTGTATTTAAATAAACAAATGTTTAAATATATGAAGAAGTACTGGTGCTTTAAAGATAATACCTGTACATCTAGAGTACTAGCATTTCTTCTTATTTGCAAAAATTCTTGTTTGGTAATAAAAAGGTGAAAGCAGAATCTAATTATGTATTATGTAAATATAAGCAGTTAAAGCATCTGCAAATAGCTGATTTCACATTCCATCTAAATTTATCCGTGTCAATTAAAAATGTAACACCTTTTGTAACTCTTACATATAAAACCTTTTAGGGCTATATCACTTTATTAAAATATAATGTTGAGATTGTTTGGTGATTTCCATTTTCCATTATGAATAGCATTTAAAATAAATAAATACTAAGAATTATGAGCTCATGGAAGCCATTTTACTTATTAGCATTCATTTATCATAATTTAACCACTTCCGGACCGTCCACCACACATATACTGTGGCAGGGTGGTTCGGCTTGGCGCGAACCAACGTAACTGTACCCACCCACTGCAGGAGCGCGCCCGCGGGTCCGGTGGATTTGATGTCTGCCAACCACCCGCGATTGCAGTACAGAGAGCAGAACAGGGTGGTTCCCCATTCTGGCAGTGGACAATACTGAGATCTGCTGCTCCTAGTGATCAGGAACGATCTCTGATTGCCCCCTATGTTAATGCCTTCCCTGCCAATGTAATTTATACATTGATTAGTGCATTTTTTTAGCACTGATCACTGTAATATTGTCACTGGTCCCCAAAAAGTGTCCCTCAGGGTCAGATTCGTCTTCCGCAATGTCGCCGCAATGTCGCAGTCCCGCTAAAAATCGCAGATCACCGCCATTACCGATAAACACAATAAAAATATCCATAAATCTATCCCATAGTTTGTAGACGCTATAACTTTTGCACAAACCAACCAATATACGCTTATTTATTTATTTATTTTTACCAAAAATATGTAGAAAAATACATATTCCCCCAAATTCATGAATACATTTTTTTTTTATCATTTTTTTTGTATTATAGTAGAAAGTAAAAAAAATATATATTTTTTGGTTTATAGCGCAAAAAATAGCAACCGCAGAGGTGATCAAATACCACCAAAAGAAATCTCTACTTGTGGGGGAAAAAAGGAATTCACTTTTGTTTGGGTACAGCATCGCACGACCACGCAATTGTCAGTTAAAATGGCTTATTCATTAAGGGGGTAAATCCTTCCGGGACTGACAAATAGGGATGAGCTTTATGTTTGGGTCGAACATGAGTTCGACTCCAACATTGGCTGTTCGCCGAACAACAAACAATTTGGGGTGTTTGCGGCAAGTTCGAAAAGCCGCGGAACACCCTTTAAAAACCTATGGGAGACTTTAACGTTGTTCGCATGTTTGAACACATTTTTTGCCTGTTCGCATGTTTTGCTGCGAACTATACCGGGGGGTGTTCAGCTCATCCCTACTGACAAATTTAGAAGTTTTTATTGCAATTACTTATTTTTCAGGTATAACTTTTAACACTGGTTAACCAGCCTGAGTAAGTAAGCAAGGTGTAACTACTATTCAGCTTACCAGCTGCTCAGAAATAAAAATCATTAATTTGCTATTATATCAGCTTGCCCCTAGAAAATATCAGAACTTACAGTTCAAAAGCAAGATAGGAGTTAGAAGCTTATGACTTGTCAATTGTAGTTATACAACTCTCAGCATTCTCAACAAACGTCTTCTCAAGTGCACATGCTGAAAGTTGTATAACAGTTGACAAACAGCCAAAAGTTACCAACACCTGGCATTGCAGCATTAAAGCAGATCATTTGAAAGCACATTTTTCTATTAGAAATTACATTTCTAAAACTATTGTAAAAACACCTTTTTCTTGTGTAAAACAACTAGTCAAACTTACATTTTAAAGGTTTATTAAAGTTAATAAACTTTAATAAACCCATTTAATTACAATGGTTGTCCTTGAAAGAACATTATAATTTCAATCAACTAATTATCTTAATAATTTCAGTAGCTAGTTTAGAATTCATATTTGTAACACTGTATTCATATTGTTATCATTGCGATGCAAAGAGCACCATCACTTTTGTGTCCTGCAGAACAAATGATTATGTTCTCTCAAGAGTTTGACATGTTTTAGGATAAGCAAGCAAAAGCAAGTAAATAAAGCAGCAGATGTTTAAAATGTACCTTTTTATTCAATCCAGTAAGCAATCACTTTGCATTTGAATCAATATATATATATAATAGGCAGTATAGATATTGGTTCAAAAATCAGCTGCTTCACCAGTAAGATAATATTGGTTACACATTAAACTGCTGTTTCAAAGTTGTGTTTTTTTAGCCATCACAGCATGTTGCAGCATATATAGATATTGATTTTAAGTAAAGGGTACTTTTTATTCACACCAAGTGATCAGAATATATGCCACTCAAAATTACTGTATGTTTCGTTTCTTTTGTGAAGTATAGGGAAGATGGAATATTGAACATGAACATAAATTATACAACACCCAATCCTTCTTGCCTCTATAAAAAAAAGCTGGTAATATGCAAAGTACTTTTATGCTTTATTTTACCTCATTGAGTCCAGTAGTAAGAGAAGGTGTATCTGTCTGGTAACCATAGTCTACTTCACCATATTGTTCTGGAATGTAGTCAACTACATTGGCCTGAGGAACAAAAAGAATATTGTTGTTTGGTAACTTTTTCTTGGAATTTTATTAATAAGGTATTGGATCAAAGTAGGAGTGATAGTCAGGTTATGGTATTAGCCAGAGATTCTGTCCACATCTAGTTGGGGTTAAGGCATTTTATGATTTTTTGTCTCATGATCAGAGATCTTCGGGACTTGTCCCACTGAAGATCTTGATTTCTTGCTACCTTTACCCCTATTCTTTTTCTTGTTGATGCTTGGTAATCGGTCTTGCCCTTCTTCTTCTTAGCTGCAAATGAGTTTTTGGGCGTGACCTTTTGGGGTTTGTCCTTTGATTTAGGGGGTACTGGCTTCTTCTTCGTTTTGGAATTGGCTTTCTTCTTCTGCAAAAATGTGGTGAAAGACCGAATGGAAACAATGAATGAAGAAATTAGGAAATGGAAGTGAGGAGGAACTTTACAGGCAGGCCCCTTTTCAAATATTATTCACTATTCAGTGCTATTCTAGGAGCAGCATTTTATTTTAATTGTGTCCACTGTCCAATTAGTATTTAGATCAAGACCCCTAACAGTATACAAGAAGCTTTTTTACTTATGGTTTTGTAACCATGGTCCTCTGATTTCTTCTGTACCCAAAAGGGAACCATTTTGCTTTTAAGAATTTAAGCATTTTAAATCCATTAAATAACAGTTTAAAAAAAGGTTCAAAGAACAGTAGCATTCACTAACCTATAGCAATGAGAAATCGGAATACTTTGGACTGTCTTTCCCCATTCCTTTCTTTGCCAGTATCCGACTCTTGGCGGTATTGGTCAGTGATCATCTGAAAACTTCCTGCGCAAATAGACTATTTGGATGGAATATTCACATTTGTGCGCAAGCCTAGTTGCAACTGGTTCTCTTTAAAACAGCTGGAAGCTGATTTATTTTCATTAGCTGTAGGTTTCTATATATGACAGATCAGTTTGCCTTATTTTCCAAAGATTTGATAGGAAACTGTTCACAGCCTGCATCACTAATCACCTTCATCCAAGGTTTAAGGGTGCTAGAACAATCCTACTCAGCACCCTGCTCTACAGACAGCCAACATTAGTTGTCAGTACTGAGTAGTGCATTGAGGACACAAGCATGTCAGAATCCAAACCTTAAGGCCTGAAGATGTCTGTATTAGGGGAATGGAGGTAAATGTACTTCATACTAATATTGATATCTCTAGGACCTGGCGTTGCTCTTTAATAAACAATGAAAGTTTTAAGAATTATAGAAGGCTGAAATCTAGTCTAAGGATTATTGCTCTTTGAATAGCACTGCACAGTAAATACAAACTTTATAAGACCAAACAACTTGGTTCAAATGTACATGAAATCTAAAATAAGATACTGAGATATCTCAAATTCAAGGAACATGTCTGCTGTATTTAGAAACAAAATCATTACATTTCCCACAGCAAGAAAGATGTTTGTACAATAAAGTAATCTGATAATTCTGCATCTGGTTTTAAGAAGTTACTAAGAAGAAAAAATATCTCAGTACAATTATAATAGATTTGCTTAAGCATGTAATTATTTGACGCTTTATTGCCACCTCAATTATTTGCCTATACTGCCTGCCATTTTGTCATCCAACTTCCAGGAAGGTGCAGTTAAAGGTGATGTAGAAAGAAGGGACTGAGATTACACGCGAGCAGATGACGAGACACACGTGACACATATAGTGCACACAACACATATTTACTATACCTCAGTCTGAGCTACAAGTTCTTCAGTTAATGAGGGTGCCTCTGTTACATAATCAGGCTCCTTGTAATCTGCTCCCCCATACTCATAGTCATACTCGATTAGCTCTTCAGGTGCATACTATATTGCAAAAGGAATATGTATTAAGCAAGGCAGTGTTAGTCAGCAGGTGTTTATGAGCTTGGTGCAGAGTTGAAAAATGGCAAACACAAAGAATTGCCCTTGTGTATGTACACCCCAAACTTTTTTTTTTAGTTCTGGAGAGAATAGCAACAAAAATTAGAACCCATGTCAATATTAAATACTCTATGATTGTTCTGGTGCCCATTGTCACCAAGGCAACAGAACAGGAGGTGAGACTAAATCTTCTAGTTAGACTATTGTCTAAGAGGGGATCTCTCCTCACTTTTTAAAGATTTTCTCTCAGTTCCTGTTGTGCCTATGGGGCAGGGACAGAATCAAATCTTCCCAATGGAACACAGACACATTTTCAAGGGTCTTAACCCTTTCCCACTCTTTACAAAGCTAAAAATAAAATGTTTAGGCTATACATACACTTTGATTAAAAAAAGAAAAAACTAGAGCATAGAAAATGGAGCAGAGTCTGAAACAACAAACCACATTCCAACTGTCTTTTTTTTCTACAACATGTCATAAAGTGCAGGCATTTCATTATCTGCATGAGTAAAACACTCTCTTTCTACTGTTCTCTTTTTTACAGAAGGTCCTACCTAATAAAGTTACAGCAAAGGACAAATGAGGCTGTTATTCACATCACCTATTCAGAAGTATTTTTTTTTTGTATTCATGGAATGTGATTGGTTACTACAGACAAACACTCCACTTTACTCTGTAGTACACACAAAGCGGCACCAATTTGGTGGTACTTTCTGTTGTATTCCAAAATGCAGGATGAATCGTTATGCTAACGCTTATAAGAAATAAAGCATAATTGTGGAAGTAAAATAATTACCGTATTTATTGGCATATAACAGTCACTTTTTTACCCTGATAATAGAGGGTAAACAGTGTCTGCGTGTTATACGCTGGGGACTGTGGAAAGTTTTTTTCCTGAAACTTCCCTCTTAAAGTTAGGGTGGGTGTTATACGCCTGTGCGTGTTATATGCCAATAAATACGGTACATAACTCACAAATACAAAAACCCAGATCTTTTCAGTCTTTAACATAGTCTGCTTTTAAATGTTAAATATTAATAATTTAAATGCAAATATTTAAAACTGAGTACCATATAGTACTTGCACAAAAGTATCAAATATGAATGTACTGACTTCTGAAACGTGACAATGCTTACAGAAAAAGCCTGTACTATATAACATATATGATAAAAAAATATATAAGGTATATTTTTAGGTTCAAATTCCAGAGTCAGCAGACCTAATTAGTAGTTTTCAGCAATACAGTAAGGTAATCACTCTTTCTATAGAGGTAAATCTACTGACTTCAGAACTGGGTTTATGGATAAGCAATTTAAGCATGATATAATGCTGTACTGAATCCCTTCATAGACCAAATCATTCAGGGATACAGAAAAGCTACCGCATCTGTTGGCTGGAAAGACTTGTGTAGCTTTACTTTTGCAATATAAATGAAAAAAGAAAGTGCATACAAACTAAAAATCAAATGGTTTCACTGATATAATGCAAGATATGAGAAAACATACATCAGTCGCTATAAATTAAATTATTAACCATTTGATTCATTTTCGTACAGAATAAAAAAATTAGGGTTAATACAGAATGCATTGAAATTAATTACCAAAACTTCTGCACGATCAGTAAATTAGATAAGCAAAGTTATTAGGTAGGAGTCCTTTTATTATTCATATCTATTATTCAGACTGCTTAAACATTTAGAGTGGGGAAATTGTTAGAAGCACTGTCAGAGTGTCTTACTGTCTGTTTCAGTTGTTAGAATTTAGACACGATATTGGTGGTCAGTGGGAAAAGGGCCCCCTTTTTTTAAATGTCAGTGGGGAGAGGATGATCTTGCATTGATAATTAGATGTAGATGCAATGTCCCCACTTTAATATTGTTTGGGAGGAATTCTCCCTACATTGGTGGTCATTATTAAAAATGTCCCTTACATTGGTGGCTAGTGAGAAGTAAGCATGCCCCTTAAAGTGGTGGTCAGTGCAAAGAATACTCCTTACATTGGTGATTGGTAGAAAGAATGCCACTAATTCGGTGGCCATTGTGAAGAATGCCCTTAACATTGGTGATCAGTGGGAAAAATGTCCCTTACATTGGTAGTTAGTGCAAATAATGTCCCTTACATTGGTGATGATCAGTGTGAAGAGTAGGCCTTATACAGGTGGTCAGTGCAAATAAGGCCCCTTATGTTGGTGGCCAGTAGAGAGAATGTGGGAAGAATGGGAAGAATGTTCATTCGCATTGATAGTCAGAAGTGGTATGTCCCCTTACAAAAAGATCATTGGTGTCAGTGATGTTGTGCCTTTGCCTCTGCCATGTAATACAAGAACTACTCAGGCACCCTTAGGTGGGAAAACAATCTTACATGTTGTTCAGGCAGATAGATACCCTGAGTGGTAACCTAAAATGGATAAATTTAAAGATGTATCAAGCTGGTTCATTACTATAAAAAAGTGACTCGTTTGTGTTTGTTGCAGACAGTTTAGATTTTTTTAGAGCCCCTTACTTTGGAAAATAATTACATTTAATGCTAAAGACAATCTGTAATAATCCAAGTATAGGAGCAATGATTGCTGGATTTTAAAGGTGGCGACTCCAGAGTTGTCATGCTGAACTTGCTTTTAGTACCTAGTGGGTTACTGATGCAACCGGCTGAAAAGGAGCCAGGATTAGGATGATAACTGAGAAGCCTGCACCTAGAGATTTTGGGAGTGTTTTCCCAGCAGGAAAAAAAAAAGCTAAACATGTCAAATCACATGTTAAATCTGCTGCATTTTCCGGCAATTTCCGGCAATAGCGCCGTCCTAATTTGCGGCACTGCACCGATTTCAAAAAGTAGTTTCTGTACTACTTTTTGCAATTTCGAGACGCAATTTACATTGACATCTGTGCAGACTCCTCCACAGATGTCTCTGATATTGAGGCCGAAATCGGGACTGACAAGCAGGAGTTCAGATGAACTCATACGGTTTCATTCCATAATTTCATAATAATGAAATGTTATTTCTGCCCACTTGTCTTAGGTTACTGTATCCTGCTGCTTAAGCATATACTGGCAGCTTCATAATTTCTGAAGTTAAATTTGGCTCTGACATGACAGTATCACTATAACTTTAATATTCATTTTAATGTGTACAGAACAAAGAGACAGGCTGATATCAAATAGTAACAGAACTAAATTAAATACATTGCAGTGGAATAACTACATAATCCATGGCTAAAGGGAACATGATAATCCCAGTGTCCAGCTCCTAGTGCTCAGTTTGTTTGTCTAAAACTAATTCTGAACATATGGTTGAGCAAAGGTTTTTCTGATACCAAAAGAGAAGAAACTGACAGTTGGCATTTCTGTTTTGTCTGCAGTCTGAAACATATATTACTATTTAGCACAGATTGAGAAGCCAAGAGAATTGTGGAATAACATGTTGATCTACACAAGCTGGCAGCTACCAAAATAAAATCACTGATACAAATAGCAGCCAGAATTCTGGCTCAGGATTAGGCTTTGGGACTTTCGCTTATGGCTTCTAAAAATTGCCATATTAGTTTTTGGCAGAGGTATTTCAGCATCAGTAAATTTGGTGCATAACTTTTCTTAAAGGGGTTGTAAAGGTTTGTTTTTTATTTTTTAAATAGGTTCCTTTAAGCTAGTGCATTGCTGGTTCTCTTACCTTCTCTTCTATTTCCCTTCTAAATGTTTTTTTTCTTTGTCTGAATTTCTCACTTCCTGTTCCTCCTCAGTAAGCTTGCCCCCATCATCCAAGCCGTTCTGGCTGGGGGTCAGTCAGCGTGCTCGCCCCCCCCCCTTGGGACTACATCCCTATGGGGAGACGCTGTGAACAAAACGTCTCCCCGCAGGGATGTAATCCCAAGGGAGGGGTCGAGCACACTGACTAACCCCCAGCCAGAACAGCTCGGATGATGGAGGCAAGCTTACTGAGGAGAAACAGGAAGTGAGAAATTCAGACAAAGAAAAAAAACATTTAGAAGGGGAATCGAAGGAAAGGGTAAGTGAACCAACAATGCACTAGCCTAAAGGAACCTATTTAGAAACTAAAAAACAAACCTTTACAACCCCTTTAACTTATGACTTTTGCTGCATTGTGATATACAATTAGTGCAATCCAAATATATATATATTACACCCAAAAATGTAATAGTCACTTATTAGTGTTAAATTAGGACTTTAATGCCTTTAAAGTGACCCTGTATCAAAAATTTTATTTTTAATTGCCAAAAGTATAATACTGTAAATATTCACCCCAAGTGCACCCCTCCAGCAAACGTCGCTCCACTGATGAGGAATCATCTCCTAAAGTCTGCTGGGAAACTGACACTTCAGTGAGTTTTGACGTCTTGTGTGCCCAGCTGTGCTCACTGGTGCATTCTTCTAATTTTCACCTTGCTACTGTGTCCTGAGGTAAGTATATACACTATTCTTCTATGGCAGCTTTAATTTTCATGACAGCATGGAGGTTGTTTTGTGAAAAAGATCTCACAGATCATGTGCAATAAAAATGGAACATTTAAGGTACACACGGTCGGACAAAACCGATGAGAATGGACCGAGGTTCAGTTTCATCGGTCCAAACCGACCGTGTGTACGGCCCGTCGGTCTTTTGTCCTTTGGACCGATGGGCCACTGACCGAAAAAAATAGAAAAAAAAAATAGAACCGATGGACCGCTGACCGATCGGTCCAAACCGATGGTTAGTACAGAAAGCATCGGTTCAAAACCCGCGCATGCTCAGAATCAAGTCGTTGCATGCTTGGAAGCATTGAACTTCGTTTTTTTCAGCACGTCGTGTGATTTACGTCACCGCGTTCTGACCCGATCGGTTTTTGAACTGATGGTGTGTACACACATCAGACCATCAGGCCACTTCAGCGGTGGACCGATGAAAACGGTCCGTCGGACCATTCTCATCGGATGAACCGGTCTTGTGTACAGGGCCTAATGGTTTAAAAACAAATTGACAACTACCAAGGAACCGCACATCTCAGGCCAGAAGAAGGCAGTCCATTTTAGCTCACATGTCATGGCCAGTGACAGTACACTTATTAGCAACTGTCAATTATTCTGATAGTACCCATGCCAAGGATCTATGAAGGAGCAGCAATCTCTGTCTCTTGATTTCACCTCTAGGGAAAGGTGGCTTCCAGCTGTTTCGTGATGGAGGACCGGGTGATGCATTTTGAGTTATTTATCACTTGTTTTTAAACCAATAAATGTAATAAAAACAAGAAAAAAACTTTGCGCTCAAAGCAAGTATTGTGCAGGAAAGCAGCACTCTATCATCTGAATACTAAACCAAAAATATATTTAAAAAGTGTGTTATCCCTTTAAATTGCAAACATCGCTGTAAACATCATTAAATACATTCTGTGCAAATCAACATGTGTGCAGTACAGTGCTAAAATAATTAATGAAAGTACACATATAAATTGTAACAAAATGTTTCTGAAAGTGCTGTACTGTGAAATATAATTGTCAAAAGTATTGTGCTGCAATGGAATTCAAAATGATTCCCAAAGTGCCAACTGCAGTTCAAAACAACACTGGCCAATCTACGTTGTCAGTTGACTGGAATTTCTTAATCTCCAATCCCCTGATGATGTTGGTCATGATAAAATGTGTTGGCTGCAGATATCATCCTGTCCACTGGCCGAGTGTGGCAGCTTTTCACACATTGTCCCTTACATTTCTTTTTATGTGAGTACCTTTTAACGAATAAACTCAGTGTTTTCTTTTGCAAGATCACACTACAGTATATGGTCTGTTCTGTCTCCTTCTCTATTTGGTGCCATGTCAAAAGATCGGGAGAGTTTTTTCCTTGTCTGTAATTGGAGTTGACCCAGCAAGCAGAGGCATTCTGGATCTGTATACATGCGATGCAGGCCTCCTGTGATTGTAGTGGTCGATATTTTCTGGTAGGAAGTATATGCACCTGGCATTGTGTGGAACTAAGATTGGCACTTTGGGAATCATTTTGTATTACATTGGAGCACAATACTTTTGACAGACATTTATATTGCACAGTATTGGAGCACATCACTGTCATCAACATTTTGTTGCACTTTATGTGTGTATTTTCAATAACTATTTGGCACATTATTGCACATATGTTTATTTGTACAGAATTGATTTAATGATCTTTACAGTGATGTTTGCAAGGGATAGATCACCTTTTTAATATAAACCATGAAATGTTGTTATTGCACGAGATCCATGCGTGCTTCTTTTTCTCATTGTTTTAGTATATGGATACCCTACATTCTTTTGGAACTGCTGGATATAGGGCACCCCCTTCCTATACAATGGTGTCCCTCTCCGCGTGTACCTACTATTAATTCCTAATTATTGCATACTAAGGACACCACTCAAACAGCACTGTGCACTTTTTGCTACCACTGTTTTTACTTTTTTTCTGTTTATTATGGTTAGACTATAAAATCTAAAATGTAAAATATATGTAAAGATAGAATGCTTTAAAAAATATTCAACTACCTGCCGAGTTCCTTCAAAAACGGTGTGCACAATAGAGTAGTCACACCAAACATTGATTTGAAATTCTCTTCTGTTTTTTTACTTTTTTAATTGATAAAAAATAAACTATCAACACTTGTATATCTGAAAGCATTCTTAATTCACATAATTTTATTTTACACCTGCCTAAAAGTTTTGCACAGTACTTTATATATAATTGTGTTTCATATATATATATATATATATATATATATATATATATATATATATATATATATATATATATATATATATATATATATATATATATATATATATATATATAAATATATATATATATATAGATATATATAGATATATTTATTTATATTTATATATATATATATATATATATATATATATATATATATATATATATATATATATATATATATATATATATTTATATATATATATATATATATATATATATATATATATATATATATATATATATATATATATATATATATATATAAAATTATGCATACAAGTAGTATGCAGTCTTCTATCCAGCCAGCAGATGGAGTCGTAGTCTACTTTTCACATAATCAGCTATTTTAGCTTTTAGCTGTACTGAACGAAGCCTACTGGACTTGGATGGAACAGTTTATTAACGCAATAGAGGATGTTCACTTTGCAAAGCTTAGTTAGTGAAGTAAAGCAATGTTCATTCTGAACACTCTATCATGTGCGAGAGAATTTTTTCAAGCGGAGACCACTAAAGTAGCGGTTTCTACTTCAGTAATTTCCATTTTCCAGGGGCATCGGCCAGGTATGGTATATACCTGTACATAACTACTCAAAGGAGAAGTACAGCCAGAGCATGTTTGGCTGTATTTCTCCTGTGGATCACAGGAGTGAAGTTCGTTCTGTACTCCTGTGACCTGTTTTTGAAGCCCACTGTCGGTTGATGTCACAGAGCAAGACCGGGCTTAGGAAAGATTGCGACCATATGGTCTGGATCCGTCCACATGCCTGGACCGGCACCTGGCCCCTCCCGCCCCTTCCAAAGCCCAGCGCTCCATTCAGAGCTGGGGGCGCGCATAGAAGAGAGCCTGTGACTGACAATCACCAGCTCTCTGCTCAGGGAGCTGTAAGAACTGAGCAAACAGTGGTGTTTGCTCGCTTAGTTCTCCGTGTTAGAGCCGGCAGGGATCAGATGCAGCATCAGACCAATGCTACATCCAGTTAGGTAAGTATGATTAAATCATTCCCATACTTCTCTTTTAAGTAATAATTTAAATATATACTATGCCTAGAATTCATCTTTAAAGTGTATGTATAGCTAAACAATGAGAGGCGATCTTCTTAAAGTGAATAGATTTCTCATATTAGACAGTTGCCACTAGTTGTCTCTAGTTTTGCTCTCATGAATACTCTAAAATCTCAGGTCCTAACTTACTTTCTGTCTTAGAGACAATGGTCACCAGGAAAAATAGAGGGGTGGAACTCCCCAATGGGGACACAGATAGCAATAAAAACCTACCCCTGACCAACTCTATCCAAAACTAAAATAAATGTCTTACCATTACAGGTAATTTAGCATCTTGCATGCTGTTGATCACTGACAATGCATTACTGCATGTTTACCATTGCTTAAACGGACTTGCTAATTGCAAAAACAATAATAATGATATAATAATCCGTATTTACAAAGTAAATCACTGCCTGAAGTGGAGTCTGGTCAGTAGTATTTCTGAACCATAAATCCTGCAGTCTTTTACCATTGGGTTATGAATGATGAAATGGTTAACATTAGTCTGAAACCACAAATTACAGCAGTATAGAGACATTGTCTGGAAAATGCATCAGAGGTGATTTTTTTTTTTCAAATATATATTTTCCCTTAATGCCTCAGCATATTTCCACTATGATCTCAGCTCTCCCTTTTTTTTCCACAAAAAGCAGTATTATCATGTTACACAGTAGCTCTGAGAGATGTGTGTATCAATGGATTGTACATTTCAGGAGCTGGGGCCTCTAGAGAGGTCTCCCATGGCAAGAACACATGGTTCTCATTTGAAGTAGAATGCAAGGAGGCATAGACTAGACGTGGAGACAGCATGGGGTCTTGTGGCTAGAACAGTTATATTCATTTCTCAGTCAAACTTCCTTCTTTACTTAAGGCAGGAAGTTTTCTGAAGCAGAATGGCCTTTGGATTTACTGATTTGAGCTGGAAATAATGACACGCAAGACATAGCCATTTAAATACTTTAAGGGTCGTTCACACCAGTGGGTCTTCAATGCACTTTTCTTGACTTATTAATGTATGGAAAGCATATTACAGTTTAAAATCCATTAGATCATACCAATGCTGATATGGTAGCACTATGCTTTCCATGCAATTAAAGGGGTTGTAAAGGTACAATTTTTTTTCCCTAAATAGCTTCCTTTACCTTAGTGCAGTCCTCCCTTACTTACCTCATCCTTCCATTTTGCTTTTAAACGTTCTTATTTCTTCTGAGAAATCCTCACTTCCTGTTCTTCTGTCTGTGACTCTACACAGTAATGCAAGGCTTTCTCCCTGGTGTGGAGTGTCATGCTCATCCCCTCCCTTGGACTACAGGAGAGTCAGGATGCCCACTAACACACAGCTCCTTTCTTTATCTGCAATTTAGAGAGTGCCCTGACTCTCCTGTAGTCCAAGGGAGGGGGTGAGCATGACATTCCACACCAGGGAGAAAGCCTTGCATTACTGTGTGGAGTTACAGACAGAAGAACAGGAAGTGAGGATTTCTCAGAAGAAATAAGGACATTTAAAGGAAAAATCGAAGGATGAGGTAAGTGAGGGAGGACTGCACTAAGGTAAAGGAAACTATTTAGGAAAATAAAAATTGTACTTTAAGAATGCATGGGATTCCCATCAACGTTAAAGTAGCTAAAGGCATTTTATTCTAATTTGAAGAGAGTGACTGGGGTTAGAAACCTTGTCAACCTGTCTGTGTTCCTGCTGGGGAGATTCACCCTGTTTAGTTTTCCAGATGACCAATGTCACTAAAAAGTTAAGGTAAGGGAAATGCTATTTACTGGTACAAAAAAAGGGGAAATCTAATAGTGACAAGTGTCTACTTGAGAGATTTCCCTAAAGCCTGGTACAACGTTAGTACTGTGATATCTCCTGTGTTCTGACACGGGGATTGGCAGAGAGCGCTGATCGGGAGCGGGTCGGCTGATGGTTTTTCCACCATGCTCATCTGACAGAAGCCTGCCAAATGGCCAGCTTCTGTAGGACTGGCTGCCATACACACGGGCTGAATGTTGGCCAGTTTTAATTGAACGGGCCAAGGTCACCCGACTTTAGGCCCGTGTGTACTAGGCATTACTATAGAGATATCGCCTCTCACTTGTCGAGGCAGAAAGTGAAACAAAAGACAGCAAAAAGAAAAATAACTCAATCGATGCTAATCCTATCCAAAACTAAACAAGTTTTGCATTTAAATATGGTTCATATTCTTTTAAAATTACTAGGGTTATACTGTGCTAGTTCATCGTACAATTCATTTGGGGGCAAATTAAACCCTTTCCTGTTCAGCCCAGGCAACCCTTTTAGTGGGTCTTTACACTGAGAGAGAAGAACAGACTTCCCAATCCTGACATGATTGATTTAGTGGTCACATGATCAGCCATCTCCTGATCAAAACTGTCTATGACAGCTCGGTCACTGTGCTGGGAGCGCATAGTGAATTCACCAGGGGCACAGAAACTTTAGCTGCCCATGGACACATATGTATGGTGTGAGGTTATTAAATCCCACCCTTTTTGCCGCCGCACATATGCATGTGGGCGGCAAGTGGTTAACAGTAAAACCTTTGCTCAACGTGTTCCTTTCCTGCATGCCAAAATTTGCTTTAAAACCATATGTATGTTTGAGCTGCCATTTTGAAAAACTTAAAGTGCACCTATGTCCAGACTATGGACCATAAATGATCTACAAATTCATAACAAGCAATGAAAGATCTTTAAAAACAAACCATGCCTTACCTCTCTAGCAGTATATACTGTGACACAATTCACTTTAAAAAAATCACAACGATAACTCTAAAGCAGTTTGCTGTGCTTGTTTGAAAGTGCTTTTATTGCTTGTTTCATAATTTACCCTAAATGTGAACAGTGTCATATTTTAAATATGGGGTTCTGTGAGCCAAGGCAGCAGAGTTATGTCAATACAAATATTTTACATTTTATGTTTTCCTCGTGCATTTAAAAGGGTCTTTCCAAGCTTCATCAATGATTGTTTGTTTTGTATGGAATGTATGCAATGTAATCAGTTAAAGCAGTATTAATCCCAAAATCAAACATTATATTGCAGTTTACCAATTCTCAGATGTGTTAACTACACTAGCTTTCTTTCCTTTAGACCCCTTTCACACTGAGGGCATTTTGCAGGTGCTATAGCGTTAAAAATAGCACCTGCATCCATCCTTAAAAAGCTGCTCCTCACGCTCCAGTGTGAAAACCCGATCACACTGGAGCGGTGCGCTGGCAGAGCGTTAGAAACAGTCCTGACAGCAGCTCCTTTGGAGCGCATTAGCAGCGGTGAACTCATGCACTCCTACCCATTGAAATCAATGGGCATCGCTGCCATACCAGCGTCAATACACCGCTGTAGCGGCGCATTGCCGGCGGTATTAACCCTTTCTTGGCCGCTAGCAGGGGTTAAAAGCGCCCCGCTATCGGCCAAAATGCGCTGCAAATCCTACCGTAAAATAGCAGTGTTTTACCGCTATTTTACCGGCAATGCTATGCTATGGGACCAGTGTGAAAGGGGTCTTATTCTCACCTGGTGATGACCAGCAGTTCCAGGGATGAGACAAACCATTTACTGCTGACAGAGGTGCTTACAACGATCAGCATTTATTGATTTATGTAAACACTTTTATCCCAAAAAGAAAAACAATTGTTTACTGAAACTGCCTATAAAGTATTAGCTGGAGTTTGGCTTTATAATGTTAGTTTATTTTAATCTACTAGCACATCTAAGGCCCCGTACACACGACCGAACATGTTTGCTGAAACTGGTCCGTGGACCAGTTTCAGCAGACATGTTCGGTCATCTGTACAGCCGAGCGGACAGGATTCCAGCGTACATTTGCCCGCCAGACCGTTTTCGAGCGGGCAAATGTTTCTAAACTTGCTTAGAAACATGCCCGCTGGAATCCTGTCTGTACAGACTTACCGTACATGTCCGAGCGGCCACCATCCCTCGCATGCGACGAATGACTTTGACGCATGCGTGGAAGCATTGAACTGTCAGGGCCGTGCACGTCGCCGCGTCATCGTCGTGGCGACGGCACGGCCTCGTCGCCGCGTATCGTGTACGCGTGGATTTCTGTATGATGGTGTGTACAGCCATCATACAGAAATCTCCAGGCGGGCATGTACGCTGAAAACGGTCCGGCGGACCGTTTTCATCGTACATGTTTGCCCGTCTGTACGAGGCCTAACACTCTCCTCCTCCCACACTCACAATGCTGCTATTTGCTGTGCCCCTGTGCACCTTCATCCAGAGTGGGAACACTCGAATGTATTACTGACAAGATCATCAGGTGAAATTAGAGGGGGGGAAGACTATAAAAATGAAACTCATGCAGCTATCAGATCCAATGATTGGTAAGCTGCAATATATCACATATTCAGTTTTTTTTTTTTTACCACTTTAAAGTGAACATGTTCATGAATTACCAGACCAGCTGGGCAATATAACAACTAAGAATGTATTCCTCATCCTGTGGGGAGGGTCATTTTATATACGGGAAAAGATAAAACTGCAGAATACTCATCTAACTGTATTAAGTTTTATATGGCTCATATGTTTGATTCACATTACACAAGTGGCATAATGTCAAAGGGATAGACTGCTAGCTGTGTAATACAATTGTGTACATGCTTGTATATCAAAGTGTCTTTATTAGTAGAGATTCCATCCATTGCGTCAGATATATATAAACCTGTGACAAATATTAGGTTAAATACAACTGCTTTACAGGACATTCCGATTGTATAAAAATTACATTTAAAAAGATGAGATAAAATATGAAAATAATGTGTGCATGGTTATAAAACATAGCATTTTAAGCAGACCTTGCAGTAAAATGTGAGATGCCCTTATAACATTGCCCCCCTGTAAAAATTGCTGGCTGCAAAAATGTCTAAAATATTTGAATATTACCATTGTCTTCTGCTTGTGGTGACTAGGTAAGGGTGATGGCACACTCTGCCCAATGAGATCCCGAGGAATGACCAGCAGCCCAAACCTCACAAGCAGACACTCTTTAACTGTATTGGAGTGTCTTTTCACAAGATTTGGGTTACTGTATTTTTTGGCATATAAAACTACCTTTTACACTTAAAAAATATGGCCAGGGGTCGTCCTATTCGCCAGTTCAGCTGCTTGGATGCCTGCTGGATGTGCAGTAATACTGTATGTAGCTTCGGCTACATACAGTATATACTGCTTAGCCAATGCTGGTGAGCGATGTATTTAAATGAATGCAGAGCCTGCTCGGATTGGAATAATGACCTCTGCCAATCCGAGCAGGCTACTCGGATTGGCTTTGAGAGTCAGAGAGGCGTGGGCTGATGATGTTACAGCCTCTGCCAATCCAAGCAGGCTTTGTATTCATTAATAGAATACATTGCTCACCGTGATTGGCTCCAGCTCCAGCAAGAAGGAAGAAGAATATGGCTCCAGCTCCAGCAAGAATGAAGAAGAATATGGCTCCAGAAGGAAGAAATATGAAACGTCGGAAGCCTCGGAAGGGGGGTTGTCTTATACTGTGAGTACAGACAAAAAATCTTAAAAAAATGTAAAATTAGGGGGTCATCTTATACACCCGGTCGCCGGCAAATACAGTACTAATTATTTCCCAGGATGGTAATGTCATGCCCATCAATGTGAAAGATGGGGTATGGTAAAAAGACATCAAACTTTTTTCTGTACATTTTGGAAATACCGGCTTTATAAGTGGACCTAGGTCCTGCTAGGTCCACTTTAACAACCTTTAAATTGTCGCTTTAAAGCTCCAATAATTTATTTGCATGAATTTAGGTAATGAAAGAGACATGTTAAAATATATTATATGTTAGATTTTTTTTTTTTTTTTTATATATATATAGGACAGCAACAGTTTTTTTCTTTTTTAATATCCCAGTAATCCCCGTACTTCTATATCACCAATTGTTTTTTCCTTGCTTTATCACCACCCAACACAAAGATAATCCCAGTAATCCCGATCTATATTATATAATGGAAGAACATCATTACTTCTCACCTCATCCACTTGTGGGTCTTGAGCTTGGGGCATATGGTGTGTTGGCTTGTCACAGTCTGTCATATAATGTTCACAGTAGTCATACGCAGCTTTAGGGTCGTCAATAATCAGTAGCTGCTGGATGTCCCCCTATAAAAAATCATTCAAAAACAAGTTTGTTATTTTGTCTTGGCTGCTCAAAATAGCAACATAAAAATGCTTGAAGATATCGTTATATTACACGTATGATACTGACTGAAGACATTTAATTGCATGAAATAATACCACAATACGATTCCATAAAAATTAAAAAGAAAGACATATACATAATGCACAAGCAAGAAGTGTAATATGAAGTAAGGGAATATTAAAATACAAAATACCTGCAGCATGAAAATATCCATCACAGAGAAAGAGTGCCAGTAGCTGCACACAATGTAAGTTGAATTCTAAATTTTTCATGGAAATTTTTACCTTGTTTGTTTTTTCTGCCTCTGTAATTGTTATTGCTCTCTGCATTTGTAATGCATAATATACAAGACGCACACTGTGCCTTTAGAGGGAAATGATTTCAGATGTTAACCTAATAGTGCCACCATGTGGTCAGAGCAGAGAGGTCTTCTCTAACTGTATGGCGGTCATCAGTCTAAAGTCAATTTTACCAAAGCCAAAATGGAAATATTTCCTGAGACCACAAGAAACACACCCCCACTATCTGGTATGAAAGTAATAATATTATAATTTAGCTCACATTTTTTCCAAAGTCCCTGGCACCCAGGAACAGAAAGAAAGGCAACCTACACTTTTACTTTACATCAAGAGTGAGATACAAATTCTACTGCAATTTCTTTCAGACAAAGCTTCAAATATATTTCCATCAATATTAAAAGAAAACCATACACAAACTGATGTGGGGTTTACAATCTCACATACATCAATGAGTGTGTATGACCCCATGTATTTAGAGAGTGACCTACCCATGAAGTGACTATTGGCAGTCATTATTTAGACGTATGTGACCTTTTGCTACAGATTGACACCTTAGGTGACATTCATCTACAAAAATTACTCCCTTGCAATATAAAAAATACCTTTGTTTTTACTCCCCTCTGTCCCTCCCTTGTCACTTTTCATGCCTAGTAAAGGATCACAGAGAATGGGCACCCAGTACCGAGGGTTGGATGTGGTGGCACAACATCAGGGGCTGGCTGCAAGAACCAAGAACAGTCAGCCGGCTCTGGATGACATAAAAAGGGAGAATTGTGGGGTGGAGCCCAGCCTGTGGCAGTAGAGTGTCAGGAGATGGCCAAATTCACTGGACAGGTCAGTATGTTTTCTGAAGAGAACCCTACATAACAAGTAAGGACGCATTCACACTTGCACATGCACCCGCACTCCGATTAGATTGGAAAACTCTAGATGAGGTGCCACGATTAGCTGCAGGAGGCAGTCCCATTGAAAGCAACAGGAAGCTGCCATTCCTGCAGCTAGTCATGGTCACTTTCATTTAATAGCTCATCCAGCATCCATGGCTGATCACTTGCAAGTGATCACTGAATGTGAGATTACATGCGAGTGGCCACGGTTAGCTGTGGGAGTCGGCAGCCTCCCATTGCTTTCAATAGGGCTGTCTCCCTCAGCTAATTACAGAAACTCCCTCTGGGGTTCACACATCTAATCAGAGTGCAGGTGCATTCACAGGTATGAATGCACCCTAAAAGGGAATAAAAAAAAAGAGGAGGGGAAGTGAAGTTCCTCCTACTGTGAAGCTCTATACACCTTTTGAATACCCACCAAAACAGGAATAGAGGAAAAAACTTCCAATGGGGACACTAGTTCTGGTGACCACTAGGAATTTTTCTCACTTTGGAGGTATTTCCTCTCACTTCCTGCTGTGGTTATGAAACAGAAAGTGAAAAGAAATGTCCCCAATATGACACAGACCGCAAAAGAAAAACAGGCATGGGTTATAACCCTCCCTTACTTTATCCAACATTAAAAAAAAAGTTTTGGGTTGAGTTCTACATTAAAGAAAACCTGACAAATATGGAGGCCAATATTGATGAACTTTTTCTAAAAAAAGCTTGTAGATTGGCTGTCAGGTTGATTGTCTGGCTTCACTACTGTTAAGGCCTCAGAACACCCCATCTGCATATTTTTTCCGGGGTTAAAGTCTTGGAAGGCACTGAAACCAGAGGGTCAGGATGACAACCATTCAGCTAGCATTTTCACAAAAGTGGGCCAAATGTTGCAGCCAGGATATTTCTATCATGACAGAAAAAAAAACATATTTTGGTGAATTGTGCAGAGGAGTCCCCGGACCTTTCATGTTTAGTTAGCTATGGGCAAGGTGCAGTGTAGGATAGCATCTCCAATAAATATCTATGTCTGAGATATTAAACATGCACAGATCAATAATACTGACACATGGCATTGGTCACAGCATGCTTAACCCATAACTTCTAATGAAATATATACAGTAGTAGCACGTAGTGGAACCTACTTGTATTACAACCTGCAATCCATAAGTCACATTGCAGTATGAACAATACCAGCTTAGGCGACAAGAAGTGTTTTAGTAGTTCGATCTCTCTAGATGATACAGTACAAAGAACTCTCAGCAGTCAGTACTTCAATACAGAGCGCATACAGTGTAACTTCACCTGAATAGATAATATCAGGTAATGTGTATTACAGATCATACACAGTTCTAAGCTCCCTTGTACACTGATTTATCACATAGTGGAGGTCACATATCAAATATGTGTATAACAAACACACAGAGTATACAAAGCCAGGCTTTAATTGACAGTATAGCAGAATGATGTTTAAATACATAAACTGTAGTATTTGCAATGCCTAAGGATTGATTATTAATTTCTAGCAATTCAAGTAGACTTGAACTCAAAAAAGTAAAGATTTCCTATATAACGTCTATAATTCTATACATGCTAAATTGACCCAATATGTGTCCTGAAAAGTCTCCTTTTTTGCTTAGCATTCCTCCCTAAAATAATAGTTGTATAGCAGCATGAGATCATCTAAGGCAGCCCATAGATGATACCATTTTTTTTTTCATCCAACCATACGGTTGGAACAAAACAAACAGTCCCGATTCCCCCATCCACACATTTGATATGGATGAGGGAATCTTTGACATTGAGGTATTGTATTATGACAGCAGGGAGATATCTTTGCTGTCAAAATAAACTGATCAGCTTTGTAGGCTATAGTCTACAGCAGTGATCAAGCGGAAAAAATCTCACAAGGCGGTTATACAGAAGTCGTCTGGTAGATCGATTTCTGTACAACCACAGTGCCCATACCTTGATCTACCTTGATTCGGATGGCCCCTGCTGAACCATCCACATTTCTATCCATGTATGGCCGGCTTTAGGCATCGCTGCCTTTAAATGATATTCTCCCAAAATTAGGAGTGATGTCCTGACTGTGCTTCTTACTGTTGGGCTTGCTGGAGAGGAGGTTGTACCTGAGGATTTGCAGTGCAAGGATCTCCTGGCTTATGCTTCAGTAATTGTGTGGACCTGAGCTGTCTCTACATCTTTTGCTGCTTCTTGATCCTTATCCTAGCAGTCATCAAGGGGACAGCAAAGACATAAGGAAGTAAAGACCTGCTATTCTGCCAAGATGGCCACCTCCACACAAAGACAAAGTGTGAAAGATAGCATGGTAAGGCTAAATATACACTAGCCTGCATGGTAAAATGCAGAATTTTACTGTATCGGTCTCCCCAGCTTCCAAGGGTCTGATGGTGACCACCAGAACCAGGGAGAACTGACATTCCTCCTCAGGGTGCAGGTTACTAGGCATAGTGGGTGTGGCGCAAGGTGAAAAGATTGGGTGCCAGTCACTTCTTGTAAAAATTAACAAAGAGAGTTGTATTTCTCTTAACAGGAATGGTTGGAGAGAGGGTTAGGGCTCAGAACACCCTTATGCAAATACAATAGCAATTAGGCAAACTCTGTAGACAAAAATAGAATTAGGCAGACAGCAATACAGAACGAGAGCCATTAAGCTGAATGCAGAAAGCTGTATCTTGTAGCAACTGCTGTCTCCTATAGCAACAACTTCTCTTACAGTATCCTACTGTAGATTTTCCAGTTTAACTCACATTATCCCACAGTAGATTCTTAAGCTCAGCTCGCCATCTCTCACTAGACTTCTTGGACTTTCAGCTACTGTACCTGCTGGATCCCTTGAGCTTCACCCACAGCTAACTGCTGTACTTATCTGCAGGCTTTATTTACAGCTACCTGCTGTACTCCTTCAAGCTTTACTCACAGCTACCCGCTGTATTCCTGGATGAGTCTCCTCTGAAGCTTTGCCACTTACTTCACCGTCCCCGGATAGTGAAGTGTCTGCTCTGAGACTCCTTCAGAACTTCATCCCTTACAAACTTGCCCCTGGCAACAGGAGTGGCCATCCCTGCTTCTCCTTTACCTCTTTACCTCTGGCAATGAACAGGCTACCCTCGGGCTGAGCCTCTAACACACGCGATTCCGCACCAGGCTTTGGGCATAACCTTTGCTGCTCCTCCTTTGTGGAACCATGAACTACTGGATAGGCCTCATGTAGACCTAGCAACCTGTAGGACTCCTGGATAGAAATGTGGGGGAAACAACTGCGCTAGCTAACAAACAAAAAAGGAGAAACAATATAGCAGCCAGCACACAAACAAACAAAGTCAATGGCAAATGGGGAACAGGAAGTGCAGCGCTAAACTGAAATAATCTGTGAAGATGCTGTCATAAGCATATGACATGCAAAGGTGAGATCCAGGAGGACAATTCAAAAAATGTGAGGTATTGTAAAAAGAAAAAATCAAGAAAACATACAGCATACAAGCAATACTATATAGAGTCCATCAATGTGTTTCCAAACAGGTGAGTGAAAACACTACACAGGTGCAGTGAGCAATGTGAGTAGTTCATAGGTATGCTTCCCAATGAATTAATCAAAACACTTTACAAATGATGCCAGTTCAAATGAATGAAGACAATGGTCATGGCTTGTCTGTAGTGATCTTCAAACTACCAAGTAAATAAAAATGCCTTCACAGTTTTATTTTTGATCTGCACCATTGGGAGCATTTCTTTTCTGTTTCCATACATCCACACCTGCTGTGCTGATTCATGAGCCTGGCCATTCACCAACGGCCCTATCTACTTGGGGTCCTGTCCCGGAAGGGAGGTATCTGACCAGACTGGTTTCATCATCCAAACCGGAGTGACTACCTCTACAGAGCCATCTGCACAGAGCCCAGGGTCCGCTGAGACCACCACACCTTGTCTGACTTGCTGTTAGTATTAACAAGTAAGTCCATCACAGCTGGTAAGAGTACCCATTTCTTTTACTTGGTAGTTTGAAGATCACTACAGACAAGCCATGACCATTGTCTTCATTCATTTGAACTGGCATCATTTGTGAAGTGTTTTGATTAATTCATTGGGAAGCATACCTATGAACTACTCACATTGCTCACTGCACCTGTGTAGTGTTTTCACTCACCTGTTTGGAAACACATTGATGGACTCTATATAGTATTGCTTGTATGCCGTATGTTTTCTTTATTTTTTCTTTTTACAATACCTCACATTTTTCGGACTCCTGGATAGGCCTCAGGCTTCAGGCCTATCCAGGCCAACATATACACCCAGACCGCAGCCCGGGTGGGAAGAACCCTGATCACTTGACTCCTACCGAATAAATAGCCTATCCCAGCATGCACAGCAGTCAAAAGAAACTCCTGCTGTTTGGCTGAGGCAATGTATTTACCCATCACCTGAATGTACTGTAATCCATCATCTTACTGTCAAAGGCAACAGTGCCACCTATTGACAGAAGAGAGACTACTAATAAAACTCAGACTTAGGACAGAAATCAGTGGATCAAACTATCAATTATCCAGGCTAGTTACCACCTAGCACAACTAGATTTATTAGCAGCCCTGTTTAGGACCAGAATGCTACATATGGGGTTTATTTACTAAAGCTAGAGAGTGGAAAATCAGGTTCACTTCTGCATAGAAACCAATCAGCTTCCAGGTTGTATTGCCAAAGATTAATTGAACAAGCTGAGCTTAGAAGCGGAGTGGTTTCTATGCAGAAGTCAGCCTAATTTTGCATTCTACAGCTTTAGTAAATAAACCCCATAGTGACACTTTATTAATGTAGCTGCACAGCAGTGTGATGAGTTGTGTTGTGTGCGGAGTGCCTTCCAGACATGCTGCATTGTTCCACACTGCACATCACACCAGCCTTGTTTTCTATCTGCTCTAGTGGTGACCTGCATTTTTACAGTGCTCATTGCCTGCCTTTTGTTTGGCAAAGCCTTCACAGTACAGTTCCTTTTTGAAAATTACAAATGCAATAACTTAGAGGTTGTGTGAAAAGTTTACTGTGAACATAACACTTTTGATAGTTAAATGTCATGTTTATTCATGTCACTACATCAGAAAAAAGGTAAACTTGGGTGGAAATAAAGATAGAGATTGAATCCCAGATAAGAAATCCTTCTAAAAATATGCAAGGGACATTGTTGTAATCACCTTCACATGTGGGAACTGATGGGGTTTGTTCATAATAAAAATCACTGAAATTCTAGGTAAATTTATAAATTAATTAAATAAACAAAATGTCACAAAAATTCACTCAACTCACCATGGTGCTTGTACTGACATTGATTTTGTATTGACATTTATTTGACATTTGTATTGACATTTCACCGACATTGCTGCAGCTGCCCTTAGATGATCTCAATGTTGAACTATTGCTAATTTCTTCTGCTGGTCTTTATCTAAACTAATAAGACACCTAATGAAAACAAAAACACTAGATCCAGAGTATGCAATGGGCTAAATAGAAAGAATGTTATCCGTCAGTAGTGGCGCACCCACTTCCTCTGCATAGTCCTAGACTGTAGAAAGAAGTTAACTGATTTTAGAATAGTAGTACAAGGTCCACTCATTTGTAAAGGACTGGACACTTAAAATGTCATAGTCCTAGGTACTCTGTGGACCTACTTGGAATTACTTCTTTAAATTCGGCATGTGCAAAGTGTTCTCTACTTACTTCTGCCTTGCTGCACTGAGTGGATTAAACCTCATCAGGAAGGAATGTTACAGGACAGAAATACAGGAAAAATACTCGTCTGAGACCTGTAAATTTCATCTCTGGGAAACTCATTACTTCTCCCTGCTTTTTGCAACTTGGAGCTTGAGTGCCCTTCTGTGCCAGATCCGAGACGTTTAAATAAATACACTAGACATGATCAAATTAACACCTGCACTGCCAGGAAACTATACTAGCCCTATCAAAAAATGACAAAAACAAAACGTTAACTCTTTAAATGGTGTAGGCGGAATCTTAATCACTAGGTTTTACTTTTAGCCATTAAGGGGTTTTAAGTAATTTTATTTTGTTGAAGTTTTCTGAAAGTTTAAATATATTTATATAAAGTTTATATAAGTTTTTATCTGTATTTTGTACATATTTTTGTCTCTATTTTAATTTAGTAATAAACATTTTAAACTGGGAGTTTACATGATATCTCATCGCATTGTATGCTGGGCTTTCTAATAAGAATGGCCAGCACTTTCTTCTTGCATTTGCTCACTTCACCTGCAGACTGAAAAAAATTGACTCTTTAGGATACAGTATGTGTGTTTAAACCAATATCCTGCTGTTTTGACCTTACACTTCCCACTTGCTGACTGTAGGAGGTAAACATAAAATATTAATGATTCATATTTAAATCCAATACTTTACTTTAACCGCTTTAATTCTGGGAACTTTCACCACCTTCTAGCAATGATTCATATTTAACTCCAATACTTTACTTTAACCGCTTCCATTCTGGGAGCTTTCACCCCCTTCCTGCCCAGGCCAATTTTCAGCTTTCAGCACTGTCACATTTTAAATGACAATTGCTTGGTCATTCGAACGCTACGCCCAAATAATTTTTTTATCATTTTTTTGAGACAGATAGAGCTTTGTTTTGATGGTATTTAATCACCACTGGGTTATTTATTTTTTGCTAAAAAGACGTAAAAGCCAGGAAAAAAAAAATTCTTTTGTAAATAAATGCTCCACGGATGAGCACTTATTGGCATCACTGCTGACCACTGACTGGCATCACTGCTTGGCACTAGACATGTTAACACAAAATATTTTGTTTCAGAATTTCGTTTTCGTCCGAAAATACATTTATTTAGTTACTCCCAAAATTCGTTTTTATTTATTTTGTTTTTCGTTAAAACAATGCATTTGTCTGAAAATCCAAATTAATTAGTGTCAGGTCTACCCTATGAGGAAATGCTGCTGATCGGCTCTCCTCTCCTCACATTCTGTCAGTGTGAGGAGAGGAAAGCCGATAACCAGCATCTCCTTGCTCATATGTGATCAGCTGTGATTGGACACAGCCAATCGCATGGGTAAAAAGCCACCTCAGCTCTTAACCGAATTCAGTGATGCGCCGTGTCCCAGGGACACAGCACTCTGCCGATCGCCACGCTGCGCAATCACAGCGAGAGTAGGGCGACCTCATACGATGTCATCCCAGAACAAGAGAGCCCCCCCCCCGCCAGCCATCTATACGGCTGGTGGGAGGTGGTTAAAGTTCACCTGTGTCCAGACTATGGACATTAAAGTGGTTGTAAAGGCAGAAGGTTTTTTATCTTAATGCATTCTATGCACTAAGATAAAAAACCTTCTGGTTGTAGCAGCCCCACATCAGCCCCCATAATACTTACACGCGGTCCATCTCCTGATTGACTGAGTGCCATCAGCTTCCACTGCTGTCAATCAAAGTCAGTTAGCCAATCAGGAGAGAGTAGTGGGGGGCAAACTGTGGCTCTGTGTCTGAATGGATACATGCAGACAGAGCAGTCCCAAACCTCCCTTTCCGGTGTCCCTCACTGGCGCTCTCCACTCCTCCTCTCCATCTGTCCCCATAGCAAACCACTTGTTACGGGGAAAGACGCGCGGCTCGAGCCTGAGCAGAGCTGTGTGCATCTAAAGACACACATAGTGTGGCTTGTCCCCGCCCCCTCTCTCTCCTCACAAGATTTAATGGACAATAGCAGGAGCAAATGGCTCCCACTGCTGCGGAGTCTCCTGTAAGAAGAGAAAGATAGGTGAAGAGCTGCACAATGCTGGATTGAGTTTGGGCTTAGTGGGTGTTTAGGGGGGCTGGGCGGACAAAATTTTGAAAGTTTTTTTACCTTAATGTAGAGGGGCACGGCTTAGGGTGGGGCCTATGTCAGTCGCCAATTTCATTGTGTGACTTTGATCTTTGTTTTTGATATGTTAAAATCATTTTTTTTTGCCTATCTTTGTATACAGCAGGGATGATTTAGAAACCCTGTCAGGATTTTATTGCAGGGAAGGTAGTGGGGCACTGGACTCATTGCTAAGTATCTAGAATACGTATGGAAACTGTTAAAAAATATATAAATAGATAGATCTTTGGTATAGCATGGCCAAAAAACTGGGGGCCTGATCCACAAAAGGGATACGCCGGCGTATCTACTGATACGCCGTCGTATCCCTGTTTCTATCTATGGAACTGATCCACAGAATCAGTTTCTCATAGATAGGCAGAAGATCCAACATGTGTAAGGGACTTACACTGTCGGATCTTAGGATGCAGTACCGCGGCCGCCGCTGGGGGCATTTCTCGTCGAAATCCAGCGTCAGGTATGCAAATTAGCACTTACGGAGATCAACAAAGCTTTTACGCTTCTTTTTTTTTCCGTAAGTATTAGTTTGCCGTCGCAAAATTGGGGCTGCTTTTACAAAGTGTAAAGTTAGTACACCATGTAAGCAGCAGTAAGTCGCGTGCCTGTGACGTAACGCGTAGGGAGGAGCCTGCGATCGAATCCGAGTGCATCGGATCGAGCTGAGGAAACAACATACTGAGTGGCGTTTTCATGCTTTACTGAAAGCCGGAATTCGTGAGTGCATATGTCAATGCTCTGATTACATTTTTTGATCTGTCATCGAATATTGCGCAATGAGATTTTTTCTCTTTTCTTTCATGCAATCCCTGTCTGTGAGTGCCTGTATCATCTGATCACAGCGGTGGAGGGCTGGATTAGCATTCAGATTGAAGAGAGTGATTTTTTCCCTGCATGGAATCCTGCTAATCACTGTGCACTAATTAAGGACATATTAGTAATTCACAGTTTATGGAGTATTCTCCCTGATTAGTTTTTCTTTGTACGTTTTATCACCTTTTAAGTTAATATTAGCGCATCTATATTTTATATGTTTCCATGTAAAAGTAGACCCTTCTTTCCCGCGACGCTGTCAATTTTTTTCTTTTTTTTTCTTTTTCCGCCGCATCTCTTTTTTTTCCCGAAGCAACTTTTTTGACACGGCGCGATTCACAAAAACTCGGTGTAACGTAATTTCGCGCAATGCACGTCGGGAAAATCACGTCGGGAGCATGCGCAGTACGTCCGGCGCGGGAGCGCGCCTAATTTAAATGGGACTCGCCCCATTAGATTGGGCACGCCTTGCGCCGGCCGGATTTAAGTTACACCGCAGAAAATTTCTAGGTAAGTGCTTTGTGGATCGGGCACTTAGGTAGAAATTTTCCGGCGGTGTAACTTAAATCCGAATATTTAAGTTACACCCGCTGGCTGTGGATCTGGCCCTAGGTCCTTTAAATTTTTTATGTCAAAATAAAACAGTGATTTTATTGCAGTGTATGTCTCCTCTTGTCTTTATTTATCCCAGTGATCTTGGTCAATAGGACAGTAGGAAGTCCAAGCCAGTGTTCCTAAATGAGCAGGTAACTGATAAAAAAAAGTGTGTCAAATAATGCAATACAGCTATAACTGAAATCTTGAAATGTATACTCATTTAACATAAAGACTGAATGGCAAGTAAATAAGACACTAAAAGGTGGTTGGCTCCAGTGGTGCCAGTCTGTTTGTACACATTAGTTGCACTAAATAGTTATTACAACTTCAGCTCTGTAAATATTTTCAAGGGAATGTATTAAAGTACAAAGCAAGCTGCAGTTCTACCTAAGCGCTCATAAAACATGCCTGTTTATTGTTTTCAAACAGGAGTAGAGACGGCATATTTATCATTTCAATTTGTCTTTGAAGAGTAATTGTCAGACTGTTAGTACAACAAATTGCCGGTGCCGCTAAAGCGATGCTTTTGTGAAATGAGTCCCATCTGCAAGCCGCATTGATTTCCGGAGTTTCGCCACAATCACCCATTTTGGGTCCTCATAAATCTCAACTATAAACACCAAATTGGAGGCATTTGGATACCAGATTGCAAAAATGTTATAAAGGATCGTTCAGATTACTATGTAGCTCTCTTTACATTCAGCAAGAGGAGTGGAGCCATGATTGCTTGCTTTGTTAAAGCAAATTGCTTTTAGAGAATGATTGTAGTTAAGAGAGTCAAGTAAAAGGCTGCACTTAGTAGGTAATTATAACACCTGTCAAATACTTGACCTTTAAATTCCCAAAAAGGAAGAATAAAATTTATCAAACATCAACTGTCTGTACTTTTTAATAAGAAATTACAATGGAGTTAAGCTAAAGAAAAACATCAGTTCAAACACTTCTTCAATTTGGGCTGCACAATATCTTTGCTCATAAATCCTATTTTCAAACATTTACAATTTCTATGTATAAACACCTGTAATCTTTATTAAAGATTACATAGAAAGCTTAAATATTTTTCAGACTAGCACAGAAATTGGTAGGTGCAAGGCAAGATTGCAGTACTGACAAGTAGAATGCAGTATTGAATAGACATGTGCATTTGTTTTCGTCCAAATGCATTTGTGTCCGAATTTTGGGTATTTTCGTTTTGTTTTTAACAAACAAAAACGAACGCGCAGAACCCGAAATCCGAAAGATCCGACATAAGAAAATGCTTTATTTTCGTTTTCGTTGCTACAACAGTTTGATATAGATAGGAGATTTGACATGACGCTGACAATAGCAATCTGTGTCTATCGAATCTGTGGTCGAATGTGCCTAACCTAACTCTATTAGTCCAAGATAATTCTACATAGAGAGGAAAGATTCCACATAGAGAGAAAAGATTTGACAGTGTTGGGGTAGACCATTCGACATGAACGACGAAGATTCGACTAAGCAGCGAAAAACATACAAATGTCGAATCTGTCATTGAAGGCTTATGGTGTCTGTCGAAAGTTCTAAGAGTATTCCACAAGCAGCTAAACTGTATGACGCCGCAATCGTACATTTCTGGTCAAATGCTCAGGCCATAGGCTATAGAAGAATTTGAATGTTGGTTGACTAGTAATAATAATTTATAAATATAATTATTATTGGGCGGCACAGTGGTGTAGTGAGTAGCACTCTCGCCTAGCAGTAAAAAGGGTCGCTGGTCAGAATCCCAACCACGACACTAACTGCCTGGAGTTTGCATGTTCTCCCTGTGCCTGCGTGGGTTTCCTCCGGGTACTTCGGTTTTCTCCTACATTCCAAAGACATGCTGTTAGATTAATTGGCTTCTGTCTAAAATTGGCCCTAGTATATGGATGTGAGTTAGAGACCTTAGATTGTAAGCTCCTTGAGGGTAGGGACTGATGTGAATGTACAATGTATATGTAAAGTGCTGCGTAAATTGACAGCGCTATATAAGTACCTAAATAATAATAATAATAATACTAATAATAGTGTCATACAACATCAGAATTCTTCTATAGCTTGTAGGCTGAACATTCGACCAGAAATGTACGATTGTGGCGTTGTACAGTTTAGCTGCTCCATCAAATCTTCTTAGAACATTCGACAGACACTATAAGCCTTCAATGACAGATTCGACCTTAATTAATTTGGATTTTTGACGAATGCACTTTTTAATGAAATTAAATAAATAAAAACGAATTTCGGGAGTAACTAAATAAATACATTTTTCGGACGGAAACTAAATTCCGAAACAAAATATTTCAGTGTGCACATGTCTATTATTGAAACAAAAAATCTCATGCACTGGTAAATATCTTATGCTCCAAGAGAATACACCTGATGACAAGTGTCAGTGACTAGATTCCCCCCATATATATCATTCCCTGTCTAACTAATGAGGGTCATGGGCCCTGGTGAAGTGCACAAACAGCATGATAATATCATCCTGCCTGGCTGGTGTAAGAAGTATGTCTTAAAATATTTGCTAACCAGTAAAGCAGCAATTTAAGATGTTGATGCACAAGCATGCATATGCAGAAAGAAATAACTACAGATACTAGATATTATATAATATCTATCTATCTATCTATCTATCTATCTATCTATCTATCTATCTATCTATCTATCTATCTATCTATCTATCTATCTATATATCTATCTATCTATCTATATATCTATATATCTATCGATCTATCTATCTATCTATCTATATTACAAATTGATCATAGTGTGTGGAGCTATATAAATATACTGTATCTACTGTAAATATATGATGTTATTTTTGGCAGACCATTTGGATAAAGCGGCTGTATCTGTGCAGACACATAGTAATGCCAAGTTTCAGCAGCAGGTGGTGCACTAGATGCAAACTGTGATGGCAGCTTCCAGTGACAGTAATACTTTGGCAGGGAGACTTTTACTGCAATTTCACAAAGACATAAAAATCTGCAAAAAAAATCAGGAGGATTGAAATGTGGCTAATGAGCAATTCCATTGGAAATCACTGCAGGCAACCAATTGGCAAGTTTGTAGTTTCAACAAGTGCAGGCTTGACTTTTTGTAGAAAAGGCCCACAATTCCTTGAGATAAATATTGCACCAAAGATCTTAAAACTTATGACATTCAGCAGTACTGTGTGCACTACTGGTACTGCTTTCAATTTAAAGTGATACACACAATATCATTCTTCAGGCTGGAAAGCACTGCTTTGCTGGCAAGCCCAACAGTATAAATAGCAGGGCATGTGTCTTGGCCACAGCATGAAAGAGAGGAAGTTGGAAGGAAGGTTACCAGCCCTCCCTCTTGTCCCAGCATAATAGAACTTTCTGAAATAAGAAAAAAGTTTTTTTTTGTGGCACAAAGTACAGTATGCAAGCAAAAAGGCACATTCATGCTAGTCTCCGAGTAAAGCAGACCAGGAAGAATTTTCTTTAACCAACTTGCCTACAGGGCACTTTGACCCCCTTCCTGCCCAGGCCAATTTTCAGCTTTCAGGGCTGTTGCATTTTGAATGACAATTGCGTGGTCATGCAATGCTGTACCCAAACTAAATTTTTATATATTTTTTTGAGACAGATAGAACCTTTTTTGTGGTATTTAACCACCACTGTTTTTTTTTATTTGTTGCTAAACAAATGAAAAATGACCGAAAAATAAATAAAAATGATTCTTAGTTTTGTAAATAAGTAATTTTTCTCCTTCACGGATGTACGCTGATGAGGCTGCACTGATGGGCACTGATAGGCTACACTGATGGGCACTGATGATGCAGCACTGATAAGCAGTATTGATGGGCACTGATAAACAGAACTAATAGGTGGCACTGATGGGCGGAACTAATAGGCAGCTCTGATGGGCACTGATAGATGGCACTGATGTGCAGTGGGCACCGATTGGCAGCAATGATAGGTGGCACTGATGGGCACTGACAGGCATCACTGTGGGGCAGTGAAGGGCAGCACTGTTGGGTTCCTAAGAGGCATCAATGATGGGCACTGATTGTCAGCACTGGTGGGCACTGATTGTCAGCACTGGTGGGCACTAATGGGGCTGCACTGATCATCAGGGCAAAGATGATCAGTGCCCTGATTGTCAGTGCAGATGTCCCCACTTAGGAATGCCGCTTACCGGCTCTCCTCATGCACTGTCAGCATGAGGAGAGGAATGAATATAATCTGCATTTTCTGTTTACTCAGTGATCAGCTCTGATTCGACACAGCTGATCACATAGTAAAGAGCCTATGTCATAGGTTCTTTACCATGATCGGTGATGTGCAGTGTCCGAGGGACACAACGCACCACTGATCCTTGCGTTGGCGCCCCCAGAACGAGAGTGTTCCCGCCCCTCCTCATTTGACTATACAGCTTACTAATAAAATAATAAACATGTTATATTTGCCTGCTCTGTGAAATGGTATTGTACAGAGTGGCCCTGAACCTCCTCTTCTCAGGTCCATCGCTAAAGACCTCTTCTGTGTCTGCCACCAAAGCAAGCCGCTTGCTATGGGGGCAGATTTGTGGGCTCGATCCCAAGCCGGATGTGTGTGTCTATAGACATACACGGTGTGGCAGGGACATCCCCCTCTCCAACTGGCTCCTGCTGCTGCCTCAGTCCCTGTGAGTTGAGGGAGAGGGGAGAGAAGAGATGCAGCTAGCACTGGATCTATTGGTTTTACCTTTTGAACCACTGTAATGTGAAAAAAAATATTTGTTAAACCCACAAGTATTTTTAAAATAGAAAATGCTATCATTTAGAGCACAGGTGCCAAACACAAGGCGGAATCCGGCCCTCCAGGCCTTTTCATGTGGCCCTCGCACCTCTTCTGGTCCTATTATAGACCCTTACTTTCTGCTTTCAAGCAATGCATCCAGCTTCTTCCCAGCAGCAGCATAAGGAAAGGGGGTTCACTGTGATGTAAGGGAGGGTGGGGAACTCAACTTCTCATGGTGGGGTGGCTCTTGACATCTAATGTAAAGGGAAGAGGATGCGCTGGACGTCTAATCTTACAGATACAACCGGCCCTTTTGAGGGCAATCATAATGCTGATCCGGCCCACGATGAAATTGAGTTTCATACCCCTGATTTAGAGGTTGATGAGAGACTTTAGTGGAGTAAATTACTTTGGATAGTAAAATTTTGATTGTTTGTTTTAAATATAAGTCTTTACAATGTACGTCAGACCAAAGAGGGACAACTGAGGAGGAAAGAGGGACAACCGAGGAGGAAAGAGGGACAACCGAGGAGGAAAGAGGGACAACCGAGGAGGAAAGAGGAACAACCGAGGAGGAAAGAGGAACAACCGAGGAGGAAAGAGGGACAACCGAGGAGGAAAGAGGAACAACCGAGGAGGAAAGAGGAACAACCAAGGAGGAAAGAGGGACAACCGAGGAGGAAAGAGGGACAACCGTGGAGGAAAGAGGAACAACCGAGGAGGAAAGAGGAACAACCGAGGAGGAAAGAGGGACAAAGGGATTTGGTTCCAAATGAGTTACAGTTCCTTTAAATAAGAAACAGTTGGGCTTCCATTGTGCAATAGAAGCCATTAAGGTAATTCTGTTTTTTGCTACTGCCAGATGTCTCATGCTTTGTATATATAAACAGGGATTTGAAATATGGACTGGGAGTCATTACAGAATATTATAGTTATTTGCGCGAAATATGAACAGACATGCATACTAAGTGATGACTAGATGACCTATACACCATCCATTTTTTATATAATAAAACATGGAAACTGCAATAGTTGAAAATACCAGGAAACCTACTATGCAGTAAGAAGCTGGTATTCAAATGATTAATATGTTTTTACAAATCTTTTTTATTATTATTTTAACTGGTGACAGCTCTTGTAAATGTTACTGTATTAAAATCATATTTTTTTATCATAAAAGTAGGTTCTGTTAAGGTATACTGGTCCTTTAAGTCAGTTTAATGTTGTTATAAAGGAAAGTCTTCCTAAGATCCCTGAATGCAGACATGTGAAATGTTGCCTTTATCGTGGAATACTTCCAGGATTGTGCCACTGCGAAATATAAGGAGGGAGAATAAACACACAGCCCACATCTTTACACTTGTTTCAAGCCAAGGAGCTGACAGACATCGTTCAGCACTTTCCAAAGACAGAAAACCACTGTGTGGATATTGCCCAAAGCTCCACTTTAAGTTAAATCACTTACAAAAGAGGAAAGATAAACATTTGAACATTTCTTATTGTAAAATCCAAAGTAGACAAAAAACATTTTCAACACAAGCATCTACCATTTAACACATTTCCAGTTCCTTCATATAAAACAGATCAGCAGCTTCGAGCAACAAATTTGTATCACTAAAAAAACAGCGGAACTTTTAAACTTTTTTTTATCGGGGAGCTGTCTTTGCTGGTTTGGTTTTAGGAACTTATCGTAAAAGTCTATGCATAGCCAAATCTTTTTTATCTATTTTTTATCTTTTACGTTTTTCGAGTAGGAGGGAATACAATCTCTATGCTTTTAGCACCAGCTGGATTGATTAGCCTTTTCTGTTTGTTCGAAGTGGAATTCTCTCTAAAGCCCTGTACACACGCTTGGTTTTCTTGGCGGTAAAAAGTCAGCTGAGAAAACCGAGGGGAAAAGCCGAGAACCCACCAGGAAACTGCCATGGAGCTTTGGCCGGGAATCCCGACCATGTGTATGCTCTATCGGCACTGCCTCACAGGCTTTCCCATACGTAAGTAGTAGATCTGGCGTAAAAAAAAAAAAAAACGCCGGGAATCCTGACGGGAGAATAGAGAGCAGGTTCTCTATTTTGCCAACGGGATTCCCAGCTGTTTTCCTGATGGGAAAAATGCAAAGGAAGCATACACATTTCCGGTTTTCCCGGCCAAAAGCTCTCCTGGCAGTTTTCCTGCCGGGAAAACCGGTCGAGGGTACGAGGCTTGATTAGTTGTATCTCCAGTATAGGAAGTAAAGGTAAATCTGCCCAATGACACATAGAAAGCTGAAAAAAATTACAAATATTTTAACTCCTCCCTTTTCTATACAAAGCTATAAAAATGTTTTGCTATATTTACACATTATTGAGCAACTGACCTTCAACAAGCATGCTATCAATGTAGTGTTGGACTGTTGCATATATACAGTACATGCTTGTTCCAAATCAATGACTCACCAAGTTGTTAAAGGATAAGTGATGTTAAAAAGGGGTCACAGGAGTACAGAACAAACTGGACAGACAAACTGGAGGAGCAGAGCAGAGCAGAGATCCGCTGCCTGACAGTCATGGCTCTCTGCTCAGAGCAGGGGGGGAGAACTGAGTGTGTTTGATCGCTCAGTTCTCTGGGTATAGACCTGGAGGAGACAGCTGCAGCCATCTAGGTGAGTATCATTTTTTATTTTTCTGTATTCCTGCACTTCTCTTTTAAGAAAGAAATCCAAATAGTCGCTATGTTCAAAGTAACTATTGAAAGCTTTCATATTCATAAACCTGATAAGTTCCTTTTAAAGGAAACCTCTACTGAGAGAAACATGGATCCTGCAGCATTATCATTGTACGTATGCTAGTTGCCTGGCTGTCAACTGTCAGCCAGAGGTCACATGGTGCTTTTCACTATTACCTTGGTGGATCATTTGACCATAGTAAAAATGAGTTTGGAGCTGAGGATGGAGCTGAGAATGAAGTTACTTCAGCAGAGCAGCAATGTACACATTACTGAGCACCACTAGGTGCACATTTTAGGGTGTTTTAACAAAATTTATAGTAGTGAGATCCCCAGTCGTAGCAGTTTTGCTTTGCAGGGAAACAAAATTCAGCACATCCCTGCTGACAGGACAGAGATCTGCTTTGTTTACATAGGCAGAGCTCTGTCCTGTCTTCCTCCTAACCGATCAGCTGGTTCTGGCGGTCATCAGTTGGCTGGTACCCACTGAACAGCTGGTGCTGTGATGAATCACAGCACAGGCGGCACACAGGCAGCTCACATGTACCTTCCCAGAAGAGCAGATTTACGTATATATACACGTGATTCTGTGCAGCCTGCCTGCACCAGAGCAGTAAAACTACAGTTCACAGTCAGCAACAAGATAAATAGCCTACAAATAGCCTACGAACAAGATGCAAACAATATATGTATTTCCGGTCATGTGATTGGCTTTGTTTTTTGTACTTAGAAGAATAACAGACATTTTAATATGCAGTATTAATAATTAATATTTCATTTTACAGGAAACATGTTCTAAAATGATTCATAGCTTTTTAAACACAGGATTGCAGATCTACTCTGTCAAAAACCCTTTCACTAGAGAACGCTGAACATTTAAAATGTACAGCATAAGAAATGATTAAATCCTTACTTGAGAGGATAACATTTATAAACTACATCCAGTCATAAATATTTACACTGTAACTGTAACTGTAGCTTGAAATGCTCCTAATTTCAAAGAGGCCAAGTTTATAAAATTGTTTCCGCCAAGTGACAGAAGAGCAAAGTCTATTTATTTCTATAAGTAATGAGCATAGGATAGAAAAAAATAAATCTGCTTAGTGCAAAACAATGATGATGCTTGCATACAAAATACAACCAAGCTTAGCGGTGCACATCACTATGATACAAAGTTTCCTTCTGAGAAGACATTCATAAACCCAATAGGACGTAACTAAAACACATGTTCATATTAAATACCATCTGTAATACTGGTCTGGTATCTGTAATATAGGATAGATCAAATTGCAGTCATTGTGTGTGTGGAGCCTAAGTTGGGTACCCTGTATTAGGGAGGAAGTACTCACACACAATGAATATAGCTCTAAAGTCTTTAGAAAACACTTGCACAGTGGTCCACAGTAACAAATAAACTGGTCTTTAGCACTGATATAAAGTAAAACTGTTCAGAGCATGTACAGTTTCCAAACATTTACAATATATGTTAGAGGACAGCTTCTGTTAGTAAGGGTAGTGTCCCTTCTGGGTGTGAATTTAAAAGCGTTCCTCCAGTCTTTGCCAGCTCCTTGTCTCCGCACCACTCACCAGAGTGTGTATAATGAAGAAAGAGTGTTGTCTAAACTATCCCTCTTTGCCAGGAACCTGACCCTGAGCTATTCACTGTCCCTCACAATCAGATTTCTCTTTCTCCTGTTCACTCACCAGAAACGTGCCAAAACGATGAGGGGACCCTTCTTTAGGAAAGGGTGTCTCACGCAAGATGGCTACTGAAGGTCACAAGAGGTTGCAGCATCCAATCAGACAGCTGCTAAGTCTGAGACATTGACAGAATCCATGAGGGGACAATTTACCCTAACAAATTCCATCTCCACTCACTCCATTTTTATATGGAGTTAGCAACCCATTGGTTGTGATCTACCGATTGACTGTGGGCAGGTGGTGGGTAGATTACATTCGAGTCCTTGCCTTGCCAACCCATAAGTGCATCTCCCCCAGAGTAGCAGAGCTGTGCAGGGAAGCAATGAGCACATGCATATTGGCTGCCTGAGCTTTGAGGCTGGGAAGCTGTCAAATCCAATCCTATGTTTAGCTGAGAGAACTGCGAGAAGGGATCAAAGAACCAGAACACGTAGATCAGCTACAGCAGCTTTCCTGCACTGCTCTGCATCAGAAAACCATCTCTTTGCCCTCCTAAGCCCCCCCTGTGCAGTGCCCCCCTGAGCCCCCTGTACCATGCCCTTCTAAGCCCCCCTGTACTGAGCTCCCTATACTGTGCCCCCCTTAACCCACCATATGGTGTCCCTTTCTGAGCCCCCATGCAGTGCCCTCCTGAGACCCCTGTGAAGTGCCCTCCTGAGCCTCCCTGTGTCATGCCATTCTCATCCCCCCTGTACAGTGCCCTGAGCCCCCATGTGGTGTGACCTCCTGAGCCCCCCTGTACTGTGCCCTCCTGAGCCCCCCTGTACCATGCCCTCATAAGACCCCGTGTGGTGTGCCCTCCTGAGTCCCCCGCCTCATGCCCACCTGAACCTTCCTGTACCATGCCCTCCTAAACTCAGTTTAGCTTGCCTTCCTGAGCCCACCTGTACTGTGCCTTCCTCAACTCCTATGTGGTGTGGCCTCCTGAGACCCTCTGTAACATGCCCTTCTGAGCCCCATGTACTATGCCCATTTGACCCCCCTGTCTTTTGCCCTGCTAAACCACTGTCCTGTACTCTGCCCTGCCGATGCCCTGTCCTCTGCACTACTGACACCCTGTCTTCTGTTCTGCTTTTTGGTGTACACTGACATACCTACTACTGACCCCCGGACACTGTCCTACTGTCCTAATTACACTGGCCAGATCTCAGAGTAGACAGCCAGGCTAGCATTGAGGGCAACCAGGGCTGAAACTAGTCAAGTCAGTCAGCCTGTAGTACCAGATGTTCTGCCTCAATGATGGATCACTAACTTTTAAAGTATAACTAAAGGAAAAACGTATTTTTAGTTTTAGATAGTGTGGAGAGAAACAAGAACCCCATGTCCATTTATTACTGTCTTTGCCACCGTTAAGAAGATTTACCCTCTCTATTTTTCTGTTTATCATTATCATTAAAATAAAAAAAATCAACAATTTTGCATGCCTCACAACTTTTTGAGATGGGATCAAGGTATACCTATAAGCAAAAGTATGTAGGCATAGGACACACACGCCTGCCACACCTCCTTAATAGAGAATTATGCCGCGTACACGCGACCGTTATTCATGTCATGATTAAAAACAACGTTTTTCTCGACGTGTTTTGTCGTGATTCCTCTCAAGCTTGCCTTGCATACACACGTTCGCAAAAAAAAAATGCTTGAGCAAAGCGCGGTGACATACAAAGCGTAAGACGGCACTAAAAAGAGGAAGTTCCATTTGAATGGCGCCACCCTTTGGGCTGCTTTTGCTAATTTCCCCATCTCGTAACTTGCTTTTTAACATGCGTGTTTTTTCTCCCTCGTTAAAGCGTACACGCAACTGTTTTTCACAACGTGAAAAAGAACTACGGAAAAAAACGATGAGAAAAAATAGAGCAGGTTCTAAATTTTTCATCGAGAAAAATGCTCTGGAGCATACACATGACCGTTTTCACGACCAACTAAAAAAATTGTCGTGTGTACGCAGGATTATACAAGAAAAAAATGATTGCTTAACACAAGTGCTTTTTTTTACCACTACTATTATTGTATACTGGCTTTTGAAATTTACAAATGCAGCAATTTAGAAATTGCATAGTTTAGGAAAGGGAATTAGAAAGGTTTGGCACTGGGAAACACTTTTTGAAAGATAAAGAGTGCATTTTATATACAACTATATAGATCAGACCAAAATGAGGGACACATGACATATATAACGGCCTATGTGTGCATGGACACATAGGATAACATGATGGAGAGTTTAATGACTGTAGAAAAAAACGTCTACAGCCAAAAACAGCTGCTGTAAAAACATCAAGAAAAGTCCAGCGTGCATGAGGATTGTTGGCTACTTAGCATATCTTAGCTATAGTTTTACAGGCTTTAAATAGTGTTTCCTGAAGAAACAAAAGTCATATCTAATAGGGGTCAGATTTCCAAACACGTCTAATAGGGGTACTAGGGAGTCTATTAAGTCCTAGTTCACACTAATGCAATTTCGGATGCGTTCCAGAACACATGGATTCGCATGACAGTTGAAATAACACCTCTTTCCATGGAGGTTATTTACATATAAGCCGTGCAATTCCGATGTGTTTTGGAAAAGGGTGCTAGTTTAGAGCCTCTGAACCGCATCAACTTGCACTGGTCAACTCACCAGGGTTGCCAACGTTCAGTAAATTTACAGTTTGTAAAATCCGTAATTTTTGCATCCATTATTGACGGGTAGTCTGTATGTCCGTAATGGACATTTATGGACAGATGGTTGGCAACCCTGCAACTTACACTGCAAAATGGATTCAACTCACATCACCTCAGTGTGAACGTAGGCTAAATCATGAAAGAATTGGACAATTTGTTTCCAGGAAGCAGTCCTGTAGCATATACCTACAGAGGACTGATATTTCAGGCCCAGCGAAAACTACATAGCATATTTTACTAAGCTCAAAGACTTTACTTGGGAATAATCAAACAAAAACTCAGTCTGTCAGCACAGAATGTATGGGAAGAATAAACCCGGGAGGTTTTGCTAGCTTTCCCATGCTAAAAAAAGATGAGGGAAAGTGTCAGAGCACGGACCACCAACAAGCATACACACAGGGAGTAGGGGGGGATTACAACTCAGTGGAAGAGCAGGTGTAAACACATGTAAGTGTCAGTTTTCATATATTATCCTTTGATGTGCTGTAGTTACCATTGCCATAAAGTGATTCCATAGACAAAGAATTTGCTTTTTTTTACTGCAGGTTTTTGGAAACTAAGGTACACTACATGAATTAGACTACCTGACATACTGTAAATCAAACATAAATATGAGTTTCTATTTACAGTGGTAGATTGTGCTTATATTGCACTGATTCCCAAGCTGTGCTAATATGTGCTGGGTTAAAACACCATTAAAGATACCTGAGTAATCTTTAAAAGTATAATAAGTCAGTATAATTTTACAAACATTGATCCCCTAACCCCCTTTTGCTAACATTTACTAATATTGGCTCTTCAATAGGTCATTATACAACGTAAGTGAATTCATTGTTGGACTCTTTACTCCATGCCTGGCTGCACAAATCTTAAAATAGTTTTTCCAAGCAGCAAAAAGCAAATGTTTTTTTTTAATGGTACCTGTAGGCTGGTGTCTAGGGCCAGACCACCAAAAAAGTAAAAGGAACCCTGAACTATAAAGAGCCTTGCAACTCTCTGTACCCTCTGCGATTCTCTCAACCCAACAGTTTGTTTGTTTTTTGCTAAATTTAGCCATAAATTCTCAGATGTGGCTAAAAAGGGGAAACAAAATAAAAATAAGTTATTACAATTTGTATATTTCGAGGCTTGGTGTTTCCCCTTCTAACCCTACTGCCCTAGACACTGGCGGATAAGTACCATTATAGTATATAGTATACTGACCTGGTAATTATCCAGATGTGTCTAGGGCAGCAGGATGTCTAAATACAGCTTTGAATAGTCCTCTGTTAAGGTACTTGTATGACTCTTAGCTCTGTATGTTATTTGGCAGAGGTAATGTATAGATAATGTAGATCTGACCAAACCACCAAACCAACATGACCAATTAGCCTTATTAAATGAGAAGTCCAGCTTGAGCTTGTTTGGCTGGCCTTCTCTCATAGATCACAGGAGTGCAATTTGTTTTGCACTCCTGTGCCCGTTTTCAGCAGAGAGCAAACTGAAGGCTGCACTCTGCTGATGTCACGGATATCAGTCCAGGCACCGGGTCATTGCGACAATAAAGTCTGGATCCCATCTCAGCGAGCCACTGAGAGCCTGAGACGGCTGCTCCGCCCCTCCGCAGCTCAGTGCTCCAATGAGTGTGGAGGGAGATGAGTAGAGAGCTGTGACTGACAGTCTACAGCTTTCTGTGCAGGTCAGTCAAGTTCCTCCCACCCCAAACTCGCTCATCGATGTCTGTATGGACCTTGCTTTGTGCACTGGTTCAAATCATTTGGTGGAAGAGGGGATTATGGTGTGGGGTTATTTTTCAGGGGTTGGGCTTGGCCCCTTAGTTCCAGTAAAGGGAACCCCTGAAGGCGTCAACATACCAAGACATTATGGAGAATTTTATACTTGTTGTGGGAACAGTTTAGGGATGGCCTTTTCCTGTTCCAACATGTCTGCACACCAGTGCACAAAGCAAGGTCCATAAAGACATGGATGAGCGAGTTTGGTGTGCAGGAACTTGTCCTATCCTCAACCAGATTAACTCAACCAAAGGTGTTCTGAGGGAAGACTGCGAGCCAGGCCTTCTTGTCCAACATCAGTACCTGACCTCACAACACAAATGCACTTCTGAAAGAATGGTCAAGTATTCCCATAGAAACACTCCTAAACCTTGTGGACAGCCTTCACAGAAGAGGTGAAGCTGTTATAGCTGCAAAGGGTGGGCCAACTGAATACTGAACCCTAGAGACGAAGACTGGGATGTCATTAAAGTTCATGCGCGGTTAAAGGAAGGTGTCCCAATACTTTTGACAACATAGTGTACATATTTTAAAGAGGGACTCTAGGATGGCACTACTCTATACCTTTCCTGTGATTTCTCAAAGTATATTTATGAAAATAACTTTACTAGGACAACAACAGTGCAGCGGCAGCAAACTCAGGTGCAAACCTCACACAACATGAAGCGCTCTTGGTAACATGCAAAGCTGGTAAGATAGCAATACTACTATCAGGATAATTGTATCTCAGTAGCAATAAAAGGTAATGCATAAGGCAAACAGAACATGTTTTAATTTGCTTTTTCAAACGGGTGTTACGTTTCTGACCTGAAACACTTCCTCTTCCAGGATGCGAGTCCCAAATACAGCAATGCCATTGGTATCCACAACAGGACGGTCACTTCTTGGTAAGGGTTTAGAAATCTTTTTCTTGCAGTCCACAATCATTGTGATCGTCTTCTTTTCCACGCTGATTGCAATCCGGTGCCACCTACAAAAGCAAATACAGATCTGTAACTGGCCACATAATGGACAGCACACATGAAGTAGTGGAGTGGTAAAGGTCTGAGAAGATACCTCCCAGCCTTTAACTCCATTTTTGGGCATAGCTGGTTTTACAACATCTAAGTTTAATGTCAGACACACTAAAGGTATTTAGCAGCATCACTTGCTGATAGAAATGAAATAGAAGCCTAAAGCCCCGTACACACGATCCAACCGACTTTTTCCATCGGAAATTCCGACCGTGTGTATGCCCCATCGGAGTAATTCCATCGTAAATTCCGATGAATTCTATCGGAGTTTACATAGAAAACATGTTCTATTTTGCTCCGATGGAATTCCGTCGGAATTTTGATGTGGATTTGGTCGGACAAAGGTCCGATCGTGAGTACAATCATAGGTGACACAAAACCAAGGATTCTGAACCTGGAAGGCAGAGGCGGACTGACAACTCATGGGGCCCCCGGACAATAGGAGATTATGGGGCCCCCGGACAATAGGAGATTATGGGGCCCCCGGGCAATAGGAGATTGTGGGGCCCCCAGGCAATAGATTTTGGGACCACACAGTATGCACACACACATACAGTATACACACAGAATACACACACGCATAGCTCCCAACTGTTCCTGATTTCGAGGGACTGTCCCTGATTTGTAGCAATGTCCCTCTGTCCCTCATTCCTCCAATTTGTCCCTTATTTTGGTCTGATCCATATAGATGTATAAAAAATGCACTTTTTATTTATCAAAAAGTGTTTTCTAGCGCTAAACCTTTCATGTAATGTCTAAACTTCTGCATTTGAAAAATCAAAAATCCAATATGAAGGAATAGTGGTTAAAAAAAAGCACTTGTGGGTTTAACCAATCCTGTTTTTGTGTACAATTGTCCTTTAAGGGGGTGTGGCAAGGGGTGTGTCCTATGCCTGCATACTTTTGCTGATAGATGTCCCTCATTCCCATCGCGAAAAGTTGGGAGGTATGCACACGGTATACACACATACAGTATACATACACAGTATATACACACACAATATACACACACAGAATACACATACACACACTGAAAAGGTACTGGAGAGGCGGAGCAGCTATAATCTTGGGATTTTTAGACCGAAAGAATGTCGGTAAGGGACATTTCAGGGACAGATGTAAAAAAACACAGATTTTGACATACTGTCCCTGGTTTTACTGAGGCTGACAACCTTGATGGGGCCCCCTAGTGACATGGGGCCCTTGGGCAGTGCTAAGTGCCCGAATGGTCAGTCAGCCCCTGCTGGAAGGAGACCCAGGGAAGATGTCTGCTTTGGCAGGGAAACTCAAGAATGTTGCACTGCTGGAGGTGAGTTAAGTATTGAGGAGTTTAGTTCCACTTTAAATTCTAAGTAGGTTTCATATAGATCGTTAGATATACATTTTATGTGGTTGGAAATATTTAAATACAATCTTATATAACTGGAACCCTAGTATTTAAAACAAAATAGATAATAAAATAGAAACCGGCCATGTTGTGACTTCGATATTAAACAGGGCAATAGAAAACTAGAAACCAAAAAATGTAAATTCTATGGTTTTTATTATTGAATAAGTATGTGTTGATATTTCACATATTGTTTACTCTTTGGAATGATATATATATATATATATATATATATATGATAGCCCTACAGTTTTTACTGCTTGTTGATATACATAGCCTGGACCTTAACTTTGGGAAGGTTTGAGTGCATTTTGACCTTTCTATTTAAAGGATCAAAAACATCCAGTAAGCTGCTTTTCAAAAGTTGGTGACATTGGGTGGTGTGTTTTTGCACTTACTATTCAGTAAATCAGGACTTTTCAGCTTTCGACTTATATGGACCTGTTTTTTACATTTTGTATTTTTGCTGATATATAAACATTTTTATTTGGTAATATTGTTTATATCATATTCCCTTCCATGTTATAGCACTTCTATATATAAATCTCTATGCAACGCTATTCTTTCAGAGTGGCAGCTTTACACATATATTTTATTTCTCCTTATGGGTACAGTGTATATTTGACATTTTATAGCTTTACTTTGGTCTACAGGCCTTTCCTTTTAGTCGTCATAGATCAAAGGCATTACTTACTTTCCGTCTGCAACATTGACAGTGCTAAAAATGGGGTAGTCATCTGGTGAAGGTAGTCGATTTTGATCTTCATAAAGGAAAACAGGAGACCTGCCAACCTCTACTCCTATCTGCTGTGTTCCTTCCGAACTGTATATTGACAGGATAAATGACTGCAGGCCTTTCTTGGGCTTTACTGTCAGCAAGATGGAGAAATCCGTTGGAAATACCCCCCCTGTAACAGAACATTTTAACGTTAGCAGACAGCAGTACAAATACGTGTTCTAAAATTTATGGAAAAAAAAATACTTGTTAGACAGTAATATTTTTCTTAAAAGCACAGAAAGAAACATGAAAGAAAGAACAGGCAAGCAAATATATATATATGTATAATGCGTGTGGCTTACCTTTTGCAGAATATCAAAGTGCCCTAAACTAACGGTATACAGCTTACAATGTAAGAGAGCTGTTGGGTTTGACAGTTTGTGTATGAAAAGATAATCTAGTATCAAGCTGCAGACCTAACTGAGAAGCCTTTAAGTGGCATTAAACCCCAAACCAAACATGCAATGTATTGCAGCTCATTAGTGTCTGCATTAGTTTTAGTTTTTAGTTTTTTTCCCTCAGTTTTCACCTGGTGATCTGGCCAGAAATGCACCACCTGTATTAGAACACCTCCACTCTGGATGAAGCAGCACTAGTGACACCTTTGGACAGCAGCATTGTTAATCTGGGGGGAGGAGAGTTTGGTTTTGGGTTTAAAGTGGTCCATTAAAGGGGTCACTAAAGTAAACAAAATGTTTTGCTCAAATGACTGTTTATTGGGTATAGAGACATAAAAGTTAACTGATTTCTTTTAAAAATGATTAAAAATTTAATTTAATCTGTCATATAATGTGCCTCAGTTTCACTTTCGGTTTTAAAGGTACATACATGAAGTTCCGGGTGAGAGGTGAGTCGGGAAGACTCACAGAACAAAAACAAACAAATCCAGGGCAGTGTTTTGTTTTTAAAATGAATCTGATTGGTTCTGAGGAGTTTTAGACACACAGTATTGACAGCTTAGACCACCGTGAGAAAGCTCCCAGTATGATGGTTATAAGGAAACAGGCAACCAGGAAGTGTGGAGATCACAGCAGAATTACAGCTACTTCAAAGCAAAAACGAACAATGAGGACATGAAACCAGTACTGCAGTAAGGTAAAGGAAGCTATTTAGCTAAAAAAAAAATCCTTTAGTGACCCTTTAAGGTGAGAAACCTTCTGTGCAGATTACTCCCCAGCCCACTCCAATACTTATCTGAGCCCGATCTTAATCTAGCCCTAAAAACAGCGTATGTCTCTGCCTCTCTCTTCTCAATAGGCAGCTTGATACCTGCATGAGCTATTGGCTCTTGCTGCTGTCAATCAAATCCAGTAACGAGGAAGAGGGGCATGGCCAAGAAGCGCTGGCTGTGTCTACAGACGCAGGCAGCAAGGTTTAGAATGGAGTTTGCATGAGTTCCCTCATAAGAAGTGACTTCCTATTGGGAAATTGCAGAAGAGGTGGAGCAAGGAATGCAGGCGGGGACCCCAGAAGAGGAGGACTGGGACTGCTCTGTGCAAAATCATTACACAAAGCAGGTAAGTATATCATGTTTATTATATAAAAAAAACATGAAGGTTTACAATCACTTTACACCGGTGTAATAAAAGCTCTTCTACCCCTCATAGCATACCAGACTGTCCCAGAACTAACATGTGGCCTTTGCATCAGAGAGGGGCAATCGACCTGAGGCTTCTCTGTAAACTATCAAGCATTGTGACAGATTGGGGAGAATTAATAAAGGCTTTGCAACACAATTCTGACAATATGACTGTATATGGAACTCATTTACTAAATTCATAAAAGGTGTAAAACAAATGTTCGTTGGCTAATGTTTTTAGTTCCCATACCACTTACAGTCCAATACTATTGTAAGGCTCAAGACTAGACTATGCAGAGGACATCTTAAATCTTTCATTGAAAAGGCATTAGGGTTTAGCATACCATTAGGGCAAAGATCAGCTCACGAATACACTCAAAGAATCAAGCCTTCTGGCAAAACACTGAGTTACCAGATTGCCAGTACAGGGCAGCTAGAAAATTAGGTTAAACTCTAGTTTAAAACATAATATCAAGCATATTTAACCAGCAAATGTGTTCTGTCTGGAGTTTATTATACATTATGTTTCAACAGCCCCCCAAGTCAACATTTTTAGAGTGTGGATCTAATCTACAAGAAGGCTTGAGGCCATACAGCTGACTTGCGTTGGGGCTGATTCAGTTAAAAAGGACACACGGCTCCCAGTTAGTGTTGGTGAGCAGTATAACACACTCACACATAACATACATGCTGTAAATATATAGGGGCAGATTCACGTAGAGCCGCGTAAAATTGAAAGCTTCATACAGCAATATAAATCTATCAGAGATTCTAACCTTCTCTATCCAAAGATATGCTTTAAAGAAAAGCTCCAGGAAAAAAAACATAAAGCATGATTGTTCACATTTGTATTCCTTTAAATAAAACATGTCATGAGAGTGTAGCGCCTGGTTACTTTAAAGTACCGTAGCTATTTAAATTTAGAAGGGGATCAGAGTATAGTTTAGACTCTGATCCAAATTGTTATGTTCAAAACAGGGTCTTTGTATCAGCTTGGCTGTGCTGTGGGCTCATTCTGTTGTGCTGGGGTGTTCTTCCCACCCCAGTGCATTAGATGACAGCAGTGGAGTCAAGGTTTGGTTGCTCTTCCTCAGCGGCCAATCAGGAGGGTTGAGCCTCGCTGTGCATGCTGGGGGAGGGTATTTATGGGGCAGACGCCATTGGTTCTGGTTCTTCTTCGTCCAGTGTGGCACCCACCTTTAGGGTGACCACATCACGGCGCCCCGGCGTTATGGCCTACCTGGCCGAGGCGTGCGTGCCACGTGGTGTTCCTGGCTTCGGGACCATGTTGGTCCGGAGCATTTGAGCAGCGACAGGGACCCAGTGATCGACTGGGTTCCCACCTCTGAGGATCCCAAGCAGTATAGCTGTTCAGTGGGGAGCCCGTCTGAGGAGCGCCAATGAGAGGCTGGCGGTCCAAAAAGATTTCGACAAACCACCAGAGATCAAGGTAGCTGGACACTGAAGGATTGATCACCTGTCAGTCGGTACCTGGGCGACGTTAAGAAGGAGATCCAGGCGTAATTCACCTAAGGAGGATTGCCTCCATAACTGCAATCAGAGAGGGCCTGTGGCAGAGGTGTCTCTGCCACAGGCATTCTAAGAAGGGTCTGTGGCAGAGACTTTTCCTCAAGGGTTCGAGCGATACTCCGGCTGCTAGGTCAGTCAGAGTGGCCTGTCCAGGTACGCTATACCCACTCAAGCAGGAGTGGTACAGAGAAGTGTTACACTTCGGAGCAGGACTGTTTACCTATTGCTACGCCTGAATTTGCTATTCTCCTTCCTTCTTTCAACTCTACTTTCCTCACCACAAGTTATTTGTTTTTACCCGGCTGGGTAATAAAGAGCACAGCAAAGAGCACCTGTTGCGGACATTGCTTTACTTCTGCTATATGCTCTATTCACCCCTAGGAATTCGGAAGAGCCACGAGGTAAATGTGCCACCCAAAACAAACCAGCAGCTCCTCCGGGGGTAGTTCTACAAGAGAAATACATAGTTTGCCACTGCTAAACACCTCCTTAAATACTTGTATGCAGGTGCCTACATTGGGTAATGCTTGACCATATTCTACCTCATATGTTGATTTTTCTACTGCCTTTTATGAATTAATTGTGTATTGTGCTAATAGGCTAGCTGGAATTCAGGAAGGGGTTAATGTGCCGGCTCCCAGGGGTTCATGGCTCTGTCACCTTGTGATGGACTATGAATACAGCTGAAAGCAACCTAGCTGGGTCCTTGGATGGAGAATTATATGAAGGACTGCTGCCACATGTAACTCTGCTCTAACCTTTGGAGTAATGCATATGGCTGTCAGAGTCTTGTTATGCCCCATGGGACCTGTAGCTCTGCAACAGCTGGAGGTTTCACTAATTGCATATCCCTGAACTAGAGGATGTATGGAGGAAATCTGTGAAAGACTGTTTTACATTAAGTAAAACATTCTACAGTTTCCACTGTGCCTGGTCTGAAGTTCTTAGAAATGGGTGCGTGCATGGCAAAACAAAGAACAGGGTTTGGAAGGGGGATGAAGAGAAGTCAGTATGAATGCATTACAAAGGTCTAACCTGCAGTGTAAGGAGAAGTGGCTGAAATGTTGTTGCTAGGGGCAGCTGGAGTAATGCTGAGTGCTTAAACTGCAATCTGGATCCCATAGCTGACATTTTTTGGTCTCAGAATACTGTTTTAGTTTATTTCCAGAGTGCCCCAAAAGCTCCAAAATCAGGGATACTCTGTTATATAAATCTCTATATGGCATGAAAGTCTGAGATCTGGGCCACCCCTCTACACCTCCCTATAACCCATAAACAGGATTGATTGTATCACTGGTCAGCACAGTGGTTTAGGAGTTAACACTTTTGCCTTGCAGCACTGGATCCTGGGTATAAATCCTGGTCTGGACACCATCTGCATTGCGTTAGCATGTTTTCTCTGTGCTTGCATAGGTTTCCTCAAATTCCAAAGACATGCTGGTGGAATAGATATCATGTGTGTGAGTATATGTTTAATAAGGACCTTAGATTGTAAGCTCCTTGAGGGCAGGGACTAATGTAAATGTACAGTATGTAAAGTGCTGTGATAAATTGCTGGTGCTATATATAATAAGGTACCACAGTTTTCGAGGCTTCTGGGAAGATCTGTAAATAAACTGAAATAGAGTTCTGGTCCCTAGAGGTACCTGCTATGCTTGGGGGAGTCACTAGACACAGTTAAATATCTTTACCCTGGTCACAGGCCAAATAGAATAGCAACATTCAAAACTGGAACTGTGACTGCTGTGTATCTGTGAATTGCTTGTTTGTCATGTTGATGGTATTTTGCGTATGCTATATTTATTGAGAAAATTAAGCACAATTTGTAGTGTCCTCATTTCATCATTTAGTAGGTAAATAAGCTAGCCTCCGTACAAATAGACAACTCATTTTCAATAAGGTTAGTAAATTAAAAAACACGCAGGGTGAACTTTAATAACTGAAAAGTCAAAAACAATTAGGTAAAATATGCAAATGCAGGAAATTGTCTGACGGAATGGCAAATGTCACATAAACAAACGTGTGTGGTCTGGAAAATGACAGGGCTTGTTGCTTTGGTATTTGTTTCTTATATTATACTGTATATCCCAGAGAATCTGGTATATCTCAAATACTAAAATGTTAAAATATATTGCCATATTCTTATACCAGTCACCTATTCTTTGCATATTCAGTTATTACAAGTTGTTAGTTATCTGGAGATGGGCAAAAATATGCAAAAGATTTACCGTATATAAACCGACTTTTTCAGCACATCTTTTATGCTGAAAAAGCCCCCCTCAGCTTATACTTGAGTGACGGTTTGTCATGCAGACTTAACTGCCATCCACTGTAAAAAAGCCCTGCCTCCTCCTTGTCCATGATAGACGGAACACAGATACAATGCTGGGAAACTGAATCAGTGTTCTATCTATCACTGATAAGGAGGAGGCAGGGCTTTGTTACAGTGGACAGCCACCGAACAAGACTGCATGACACAGCGGGAGACCGTAATCAAAGGTATATGTGGCTGCAAATGGGCACAGTGAGGCTGCAGATGGGCTTAGTGAGGCTAAAAATGGGCACAGTGAGGCTGAAGATGGGCACAGATAGGCTGCAGATGGGCACTGATGGTACAGGTGGGCACAGTGAGGCTGCAGATGGGCACAGTGAAGCTGCAAATGGGCACAGGGAGGCCTCAAATGGGCACAGTGAGGCTGCAGATGGGCACAGTTAGGCTGCAGATGGGCACAGTGAGGTTGCAGATGGGTATTGGTTATCAGTAGCTGCTGCATTTCCCACCCTAGGCTTATATTTGAGTCAATAAGTTTTCTTTTTTTTTTGTTGTAAAATTAGGTGCCTCGATTTATATTTGGGTCAGCTTATACTCGAGTAGATACATTTAACTTAATGACAAATTCAACCACAAAGTGTAGAACTATGGCCACAATGCCGTTGCCACATGCAAAATAATTATATATAAAGTATAGGGGAATGCTATGAGATACAGTAGCTGTGTGATAAAGTTAAGCATGTGATTGGCACCCATGTTCTAGGAAACTGCAGTGAAGATACAGGGAGGTTCTGCAGTGCTGATAATCACCTATATAAAATAAATTGAACCCGATACCAGCGCACTACCACAATTACCATATAGCAAGTACCTCATAGTGCCTGCATGTCAACTCACCCTAGTTATGCAGTGGTTGGGGTGCCCTAAATTGGGTCTAGGACTCAATCCCTCACTCTTGTTGTCTAGACCAAACTTACTGCCCAAACTGTGATGTCTCATCACAGGTGTATAAAGTGTGTGTATGCAGAAGGGGGGTTTGTGGGCCAGGGTAATGACCAGGAAGACTAGTCAAAATTTGCCCTTGTGTTGAATACTGATCAACAATGGATGTTAATATTGACATAAGCATAAGTAAATGAATTAATGAAAAAAAAATACCTTTAAAGCATTAGCTTCTACTGTAGCTGTAGTTTTCGGAAAACATGGTCTTTTGAATATGTTCCCCATCTACCCGTTCCGCTTACAGCAGGCAAACCCTGGTCATGTTGGGGCTTGTACTGACATAAGGAACTAAAATTGCCCAAGCATGGATAGAGCAAGCCATTTTGGATACAATGGCACAATCTGGAACATGATTTCCAAATCTATGTGATAGCTTAATCTGACAGGGCATATATATAAAAAAAATGGCTTAAAGGCATCAGTGTAGATATATTATATATACCTTAACTTAACTTAAAGTATAGGAAGGTGACAAAAAGCAAACACTTAATTTTGTCTATAAAGTAATTTGGTTCAATGCACTTTTTTAGTGCTGGGCACAATGGAGAGGGCAGGTATATATGGGACCTAGTATAATTTACATGAATTGTAGGTGCAACAAGAAAGCTTAACGCAATCCCAAAATGTGTTCCAAAGCAGTCACTGAAAATGACTGGAAAAATAAAATCTAGGTGTAAAGTTGTCAACAACAATTTATTTTTACAGTTATACTACGTATAAGCACTCTCTAGGCCTCCTTGATTTGGCTCACCTGTGGATTTTTTTTTTAAGAGTTTTGAATTCTTTAATTGCTCTTATTTTTATAGCTTCTGCTCTCATCTCTAGTATTCATTTTATTTTTATTTTTTCATTTTACACAGCTTTCCAACCATACACAGTATAACTTGAGCACAGCTGTACTTTATAGTTGCTGGGCAAGAACAAGATGAACCATGTTTGTTCTCACCTTTATGTGATTAAACAAGTCACTGCCTTCAGCAACTTTTGACTGGAGACAATTTTAACTGCATTTTTTCCATTGTAATTTGTTTTAGTGTCCATCATCATTGAACGGACATATCTCAGATTTCTAAGTCAAGAATATAACTTGTTCTGGCCAGTTGCACATACTTGAGTTGGTTTCCTATCTAACAATCTAGAAGACATAGTAATAACTAAATAAGGTATGAAAAGTGAGCGTCAAACTGGCTATTTTGCCTAATGGCCTAATCTCTGGGTTGCTCCTCTGCTTATTGTTATTAAAGGGGTTGTAAAGGTAAAAAAATGTTTCCCTAAATAGCTTCCTTTACCTTAGTGCAGTCCTCCTTCACTTACCTTATCCTTCGATTTTGCTTTTAAGTGTCCTTATTACTTCTGAGAAACCCTCACTTCCTGTTCTTCTGTCTGTAACTCACCACAGTAATGCAAGGCTTTCTCCCTGGTGTGGAGAAAGCCTCTTTGCAGATAGAGAAAGGAGCTGTGTGTTAGTGGATGTCCTGACACTCCTGCTTGCCCCCTCCCCCCTCAAGAGGCTTTCTCCACACCAGGGAGAAAGCCTTGCATTACTGTGTGTAGTTACAGACAGAAGAACAGGAAGTGAGGATTTCTCAGAAGAAAGTAGGACATTTAAAAGCAAAATCGAAGGGTGAGGTAAGTGAAGGAGGACTGCACTAAGGTAAAGGAAGCTATTTAGGGGGGGGGGGGGATTACCTTTACAACCCCTTTAATTCAGTATTGAGAAGATAGGATTGTAGATGGTGTTATATAATTACTGAATTTGCAATCCATCCCTCGTGTCTGCAAAGTAAAATTTTTGAATGTCTCCAGTTTGGCTGTATGTCTATAGATCACATATGAGAAGGGTCTTCCAAAACCTAGTCATTTGGAGATTAGAGCTACAATATACAGTACAACAATGTAAATTGTTGGTGTTTTATAACTACTGTGTGATAATTGAAAGCTTGACAATGGTGTAGTTATGAAGTTCTTTTTGTAAGAAAATCTAAAGGTGATCAAAAAAAAATGATATTGAGAATTATGTACACCACCAATGGCAATGTGTACCTCAATGGGTATATTTAGCACCTTCTCAAAGTACATTTAATTAACAGGGTTTTCGAAAATAATATTTTTTTTATAAAATAGATCTTACTTGGCATAGGTAATTACTGAATATAACTCAAAAGATATCGTATGAAAGAAATTTAAAAAACGATTGGGGTTACTGTTATTAGATGATTCCACATTAAGGGCTACCTCAGATTTAGGTGAGCCACCACAAAAGTTTCCAGTGATAACTACTTAAATAAAGTTTGGATACTAACTTAATAGAACAATTAATGATTAGTAGTATTTGGTTTAATTAGCAGTAGTGGGTAGCCTAAATAGCATATGCAAAATCAAATTTGTGACTAAAAATAACTATTGTTTTTGGTGTCGGGGCAGTCAGTGGCGTAGCCTGGGGGGTGCAGGGGGCCGTTCTCCCGGGCGCTATATTTAGGGGGGGCGCAATTTCAAGTCAGTGTGTGTCACACTGGCTGCGTCCTCCTAAATTTCATTTCCTGTGTCCCCAGCCGCCCGAAGCTCCGGCCGCCATCTTTCAATGTCTGGCGCCCTGTGATTGGGCCATGGGGGTCATGTGCAGAGTGGGGCTGGCCTGTCCGTGATCCTCAACTCCCTCTCCATACGCCCAATCACAGTGCGCCGGACACTGAACAAACATGGCGGCCATCTCCTCCTATCCTCAGGACCCCGATGTCATGATGCAGGACAAGCAGCAGGTGAGATGGAACACAGACTGGGGAGAGAGGCAGAGTGGCAGAGAGATACACAGAGCGGCAGAAAGAGACAGAGCGGCACACAGAGAGAGACAGAGCGGCACAGAACGGCACACAGAGAGAGACAGAGCAGCACACAGAGAGAGACAGAGCGGCACACAGATTGAGACAGAGCGGCACACAGATTGAGACAGAGCGGCACACATAGAGAGACAGAGCGACAAAGAGAGACACAGAAAGAGAGTGACAGAGTGGCATTGAGAGAGACACAGAGAGAGAGACACAGAGAGAGAGAGACATGGAGAGAGAGAGAGACACGGAGAGAGAGACTGAGAGAGAGAGAGACGGAGAGAGAGAGAGACACGGAGAGAGAGACAGAGAGAGAGACACGGAGAGAGAGAGACACTGAGAGAGAGAGACACGGAGAGAGAGAGAGACACGGAGAGAGAGAGAGAGACACGGAGAGAGAGAGAGACACTGAGAGAGAGAGACACAGAGGGAGAGAGACACAGTGAGAGAGAGACACGGAGAGAGAGAGACATGGAGAGAGAGAGACACGGAGAGAAAGAGACACAAAGTCGTACAGGAACCTTTTTCTAAGTCGGAGCGACTTGAGCCACTCCTATTAGAACAGTTCCATAGTACAGAACGGAGCGCGAATTATCAGGCGGCTAAGTCTCCTGACAAGTTGCCCCTGTGTGAACCGGCTCTTATCTCCCTATTTAATCTCAGTTTGGAGGTCCTGTCTATTGCTCGAATTATTGATAGTAGTAGGGGAGTAAGTGAAGAAAATTGTTATATTGCAAGTTATGCTTTATGTGTTTCTTAGTAGTAGCTGTTTTTGATTCTTTACAGTTCTGCATGTGCAGGCCCAGGATACTGTTTAACTCTTTCTCCACCACCATCCTAACTGCCGGAGGCAACCTGGTCTTTTAAAGCCAGATTGGTTAATTGAATACCTCTGTGGAATTCAAATACTTTTTCAGACTTTCAAGTCTTGGCTTGTAAGTGGATGCATAGAGAAGACACTTGTAATGCCTTGTTTATTTATAAAAAAATAAATAAAATAAAATAAAAAATCACAGCCAGTAACATATTTATAACAGGCACAGAAATCTGGGAAGCCCTTCTCATCCCTGGATTCCAGCTGCAGAAGCCCCTAAGAAAACAGATGCGTTCTGCTTAACAGATGTGCACTAGCATGTCTCACTCTACTGAGGGAAGACATAATTGTTTCACTACTGCTAACCAGAAACTTAACAAGATATCCATAAAATACAAATGTGTTTAAAAGTGGCAAAACTGATGTTATCAGCAGGGACAGCTTTTAATTAAATTTCTCTCATACAGTCCCCAAGCTGAACACTGAAAATCTAATAGATTCTCCCATCCATGCTAAACAGAGTGGATAGAGGAATCTTCCCGACAGCTATTTTATGTGCTAACAGTTATCAGAATACCTGAACAATGACTATACCTAATTGGATGTAGTCACCGTTCAGCAAAGAAATATCCACTTGGTTACTTATACAAAATCCAAATAAAAAATGAAATTCTGTCAAGTTGGGTGGTGTTGACAGGGCCACCCATGGCTTGAATTTAGCTAAATTGGACAAAATGTGAGCCATTTATGGCAGCCTGTAGGCATATTTGTACTGTAAAGTTATACAGACAGCCATAAGATTCCTACCTCAGCCGCTGTACTGTAGACCTGCTATTTTTTCAGTTCATTCAACTTTTAAAGTATAGTAACAGGATAATTTTGTTCCTCCGGAAATACTACATAAAGTTTATTTTTTGACCTGCGTCCTTCTGGGGAGATTTTACTTCACTTCATATCTTGGAGATGTATTCAGAAATAAAAGGAAATCTCCCTAAAGTTAGGCAGTTACCACCAGACTATGGGGCAGATCCACAAAGATCTGCCCCGGCGCAGCGTATCTGAGATACGCTACGCCGCCGTGACTTACTAGTCCTCGGTTCGAATCCTGAAAGAATTTGCGCCGTAAGTCACGGTGGCGTAGTCTATCTCTGGCGGCGTAACGGCGCGTAATTCAAATCGGCGATTAGGGGGCGTGTTTCATTTAAATGAAGCGCGTCCCCGCGCCGAATGAACTGTGCATGCACCGTCCCTAAATTTCCCGCCATGCATTGCGCTAAATGACGTCGCAAGGACGTCATTTTTTTTAACATAGACATGAATTACGTCCATCCTGATTCACGGACGACTTACGCAAAAAAATTCAAAATTCAAAATAAACGCTGGAACGACGGCCATACTTAACATGGCAAGTCTAACTATACGCAATGAAATACCAGCTTTAACTATACTCTGGAAAAAGCCGACTAGAGACGACGTAAGATAATGAGATGGCCGCGCGTACGTTCGTGGAAATAGCTAATTTGCATACCCGACGCGGAAAACGACGTGAACACCACCTAGCGGACGCCGAAGTATTGCATCTAAGATCCGAAGGCGTACGAAGCCATACGCCTGTCGGATCTAACCCAGATGCCATCGTATCTTGGTTTGAGGATTCAAACCAAAGATACGACGCGGGAAATTTGAAAGTACGCCGGCGTATCAGTAGATACTTCCTTTGTGGATCTGCCCCTATGTGTCCCCATTTGGAGGAATTGCCCTCACCTCTTGCTCTTATGACAGCTATAAAATGTAGGACTTACTTTTGTCTTGATGACCGTGGTCACCAGCACAAATAGAGAGGGAAAATATTACCCTCAGCATATGAGACAAGAACAAAGTAAAAGTTTTTCCTTTACAAACACATTAAGGACCATATCACAAAAACAATCCCTTATGCCCTGTACATACGATCGAACCTTTGTCCGACCAAATTCACATCGGAATTCCAATGGAATTCCATCGGAGTAAAATAGAACATGTTCTCTATGTAAACTCTGATGGAATTCATCAGAATTTCAGATGGAATTACTCCGATGGGGCATACATGCTGTCGGAATTTCCGATGGAAAAAGTCCGTCTGACTTTTTTCATCTGAAATTCCGATCGTGTTTACAGGGCTTAAGAGACATTTTACCATTACAATATGTAGTTGCGTAGACCATAGAGTTGTCACTTCCTTTCTAGCGATTGAGATTACTAAGAATTCTGGACCAGAAAGAGTGGGACTGCATAGGATAAATAGCTGTGAAGCTTTTGTTGATGATGTATCTACAGCAGCAGATTCTCTTTTCCGACACATCCCTAAGACTTCTTTTCCTTGCTCATAATTGGTTGTCAACCAATGGCCACCAATACACAGCTCAATATGTCTATGCAATGCTATTGATTCAAACAAAACTTGTAACCGGGGCTTTTTTTCAGTTGGAACTTGGTGGAACTCAGTTTGACCACCTCTGGCTCAGGCTCTCTACCTACCACTATCACTTGTATACACAGAAGTCACCTACCTACAGTGGAGGTACCAGAGCCGGCTGGGTGCTTCAGCTTAATACAGCAACAAAAGTAAGATACATGGACGATGGTGGAGCTTTTAAGAAAGGGGGGTTGCATAGAGAGGTCAGAGCTGAAGATGGGTGAAAGTGGGATGTGGAATGGGGATGCAGAGGTAAGCGGCTGTTGAAGAAGGCTGAAATCTGCACTCTCTTTGTAGTGCACCTCCAAACTCTACACTCTGTATGTAATGCACTCTTGGTGTTTAATGCCCCTTAAGACCCTTCCACCCTTCCAAATTTAACCACACCATTAACCCACTATGTGATGAGGTTTGGAGGGTGTGTGTATGTGTGGGGGGTCGTGATTAAGTTCCTGCACCTATTTTCTGAGAAAAAAAGCCCTGCTTGTAACAATCATGCAGGTTCAGTAGCACAGATTCTGCAAAGATTTACAGTGACTGATGCTTATATTTGACCCCTGACCTGCAATCCTGAACTGACAACTGCAACAGTTTTGAAAAGTGACAGTTTGTCACCTAAAACATAAATATACCTAAGAAGCAATCTGGAGATCATATATACCGTAATTCTTTTGTTCTAACTACCGTAATCAATAGGAACCTTTCCTAGAAGAAATATGGATGCTTTCATTGCTGACTTGCTTCTGAAATGTCATTACTTTCTTAGTCAGAAACCAAAAATAAGTATAACAAGTCTGAATGACTATGAATTCCCACTCAGTGACTCAGAAGGTACTGAAGGCAGGTTAGCATATTAGCCAGACAGCAGGCATTTTCAGAAGGAGGTTAACAATGGCAATCCCTATGTTTTTTAAAGAAAAGATTTCCTTTAATTACACTGAATTACATGGGCTAGGCAGATTTTTATGGGTAACATGCCTTGGATGTGTACAATTCATCCTTACCAAACCTTTAGACTATAATTCATACTGACTAGAAAATGATCTAAGTGTTCATATTTCAGAAGAAAATATTGAAACTCATCTTTTATGTGCCTCCATGGAAAACCGCATATTTCATATTTTTGTTCTTCTGGACATTTTTTTAACAGCTACATTCTTGCTCAAGTGTATTTGTATTTCATATAATGAAGCGGCACTGTGACAAAGAAGTAAAATGGAATGTAGTAAGCTATTAAAATACTATTTTAGGGAGTAGTAATATGAAGCTTTCACCATGGAATGAGCAAAACGAAGATTGTCTGTGTTTAATTATGCTACTGCACAACTGTAAGGAGGTTTTCGTCTATTGGAGAGCTGTGAGTGTCACAAGACACCACACAACATCATGTCTAGTGGAGAAAGGTGTTCCCAATAACAACCAGTCGGGTTTTGATCATGCTTAGCCTAAACGTAAAAAAATAAAGGTAGAATTAAAAAAAAAAATGTCCTAGCTGCTCGATAATTTTTTTCTCCTTCTTTGTAAACCCCTCATCTATTTTGCTGCCATTGACTAGGAGAACTTTTTATTAGAGAAACTAAGGGGCTAAAGTCTCATGATGCATGTGTTCGTTCCACATAGCATGCTTACACTGGCATGTGTTTTTTTTATTTGTGCTACAATGCAGTGTATTTTCAACATGTATAACAGTGCATTTTTCATGATCTGTTTGTTTTTTTCTACTGCTTTTGCTGTGCAATGCATTTTTTGTGATGCATTAACGCCCATTTTAAAAAGGCTGCGCTGTGCTTTTTGCTCTGCTGTGCAAAATTGCTACATGTCCAATTTTTGGTGCATTTATATGAACCGAAACTACATCACATAAAGCAATTGTCCTTGTATTAGAACTGCATTGGCAGCCCATTGGTGATAGTGGAAATAAGCCCTTAATGATCAAAATAGTAACTTGAAAGGCAATGTGATCTCTGTTTTGTTAACATAGTTATCTAGTTGGATGTCATATTATTTAATCATATACTCCTGGTAAAGTCTGGTACACACTGCAAGTTGTTGTTTTTTTTTTTGCTCACCCATGTGGACTAAATGAAATAAAAACTGAGGGCCAGATTCACATAGAAAAGGACAGGTGCAGCGTATCAGAGATACACTACGCCGCTGTATCTTACCTGGCTCTAAGTCGAATCCAGGAAGAATTTGCGTCGTAAGTTACGGCGGCGTAGTGTATTTCTGGCGGCGGAATTCAAATCGGCGGGAAGGGGGCGTGATTCATTTAAATGAAGCGCGTCCCCACACCGATTGAACTGCGTTTCGAAATTTCCTGCCGTGCTTTGCGCTAAATGACATCGCAACAACGTCATTTTTTTAACTTAGACGTGACTTACGTCCATCCCTATTCACGGACGACTTACGCAAAAAAAAAATTCAAATTTCGACACGGGAACGACGGCTATACTTTAACATGGCAAGTCTATGTATACGCCGCAAAATAGCAGCTTTAACTATACGCCGGAAAAAGCCGACTACAGACAACGTTAGAAAATGCGACGGCCGCGCGTACGTTCGTGGATTGTCGTAAATCGCTAATTTGCATACCCAACGTGGAAAACAACGCGAACTCCACCCAGCGGGCGCCGAAGTATTGCACCTACGATCCGAAGGCGTACGAAGCCGTACGCCTGTCGGATCGAACCCAGAAGCCGTTGTATCTTGGTTTGAGGATTCAAACTAAAGATACGACGCAGGAAATTTGAAAGTATGCCAGTGTATAAGTAGATACGCCGGAGTACTCTCACTGTGAATCTGGCCCTAAGAATCTCAGGAGGAGCTTGCTGTACCAACTATGCGGTAAACTATTGTGTTATGACAGGGGACTGAACCCCCCCCCTCCCCCGTACACACCAGTCAGCGCTCACAGCCATTGGCTGCCAGCACTGATTGAATGCCCATCCTCTAGCATGCCCATTTGACTGGCTTCTGTCAGACAGGCTGATGTACACACAGGCCGAATGTCGGCAGGCTTCCATTGACCCAGCCAAAACCGGCCGATATTCAGCTTGTGTGTACTAGGCTTTAGTGTGAGACTCCACAATCTGATTATGGAGTTCAGAGGACAGCACAGAGTGTAAATGTTCTCGCCCCCCCAAATAAATATCTAATAATTTTTGAGCTACAAAATCCATTGTTGGACTTTGACTTTTGATGCACCCCTGCAAATGCAATTTCTCAAACATTGTCTTTATATATTTTCTTCACTCTTTAAAGTGTTACTAAACCCATAACAGTAAAATCAATCTCTATATGCAGTAAAGCATGCTTGTTATACTCACTATGGAACCTAAGGGGTTATCCTCTGCATTGTGTAAAAAGGCTCTCTGATCTGCCCCTCCTTCCACAGTTCCCAAACCATCTTCTAATAGAACAGAGCCATTAGCCCCATACACACGACCGGTTTTCCTGCCAGGAAAAACTGCCAAGAGAGCTTTTGGCTGGAAAAAATCGGACATGTGTATGCTTCCGCGCAGTTTTCCCGACAGGAAAACAGCTGAGAACCTGCTCTCTATTTTCCCGTCGGGATTCCCGGCAGTTTTTTTTTTCCGCCAGATTTACTAATACTTTCCTATGGGAAACACTGCGAGGTAGTACCGATGAAGCATACACACGGCCGGGATTCCTGGCCAAAGCTCCATGGCAGTTTTCCTGCCAGGTTCTCGGCTTTCCCCTCGGTTTTCCCGGCAGACTTTTTACCGCCAGGAAAACCGAGCGTGTGTACAGGGCTTTGGAGGCATTCTCCACATGCTCAGTTTGGTGTGTATTGCTAAAGTTTTTCTTTTTCTTGGGAGTGTGCATGTGATCAACCCAGGGCCAATCAGCACTGTCCAGCCAGAGGGTCAGGGGACATGCAGCCTCATAGGACAATCAGGGGAGAATGAAAACACCTCTTACAAGATTTAACCAGTGCTTGGCTGGACACATAGTGAATGCAGGGTCCTGGGTTTAGTAACATTTAAAGGGGTTGTACACACAGTAATGTGAGGCTCTCTCCCTGGTGTGGAGAAAGCCTCTTGAGGGGGAGGGGGTGAGCAGGAGTGTCAGGACGCCCACTAAGACACAGCTCCTTTCTCTATCTGCAAAGTGTAGAGTGTTCTGACCCTCCTGCTTGCCCCCTCTCCCCTCAAGAGGCTTTCTCCACACCAGGGAGAAAGCCTCGCATTACTGTGTGTTGTTACAGACAGAAGAACAGGAAGTGAAGATTTCTCAGAAGAAATAAGGACATTTAAAAGCAAAATCTAAGGATGAGGTAAGTGAAGGAGGACTGCACTAGGGTAAAGGAAGCTGTTTAGGGGGGAAAAAATACCTTTACAACCCCTTTAACATTTAGAATTGTCAAAACAGAATATACAACAGGAATATAAAAATTATCTTACCTGGGTATAATTGGTTCATTGGTACACTAAGCTGGGCATTTTTATGAACTTTGTATGCTGCGTCTGATCCCTTGGATGCCTTTCTGTTTGTGCAAAATCCTGCTGTTTTTGACACACCTTCTGGTGTATTGTGAAAATCTAAAGCTCTGAGTACATCGACTGGTCCAGCTGTAAAAGATGAAAAACAAAGAACAAGGTTAGGAGACCTTACAATAATTGATGGTGTCGAAAGTTACACCAATGTTGCAAGATTAATATTCTAGTTTCAGCAAGTAAAATTCCTTCTGGAATCATTTAACAGTTTACATTTTCAATTACTTTATTATTTGTATTGGTATTATTATTATGATTATAAGGAATTATATGGTGGCAACAGTTTACACAGCGCTTTACAACATAAGGGCAGACAGTACCATTACAATACCGTTTAATACAATAGGAATGAGAGGACCCTGGCCATTAGAGCTTACAATATAAGAAGGAAGGTACTTTATAAATTGCTTTAAAAAGAAGATATACTGCCAACAAGGCAAAGAGTAATATTGGAAATGTGGTAACCCCTATGAAAGTTGTAGTAAACCATAACATTGTAGGTTACCAAACTATACATGACGTCAAAGTTCTTTTATTGTGTTTGTAAGTCCAGTAGCTTACTTCCTGAATTTAATAATGTTTTTAGTTTAGTTTTAACTCTTATGCTAAAGGGATTTGTATCAACCTATGCTTGCACATTTAAACTAACCTCTTCATGTAACTATGGCAATAAATTATGTTCCAATTTGTTAATGGTGTTCTAGTATTATTTGAAGATAATATTGGGTTATGATTGGGTTATTTTTGCCAAATTAAATTTCACCACATTCCCTAAAATTCTCTAAAGTGAAACTTCACTTGCTCTATTTGCCTATAATAATTATACAGTTCTGATCCTACTGTGTCCAAATATTCAGCTGTATTGATAGTTTACATTTTTTTGGCAGAAGTTTAGACAAGAGGTCATTTCACTCATCATATGCTCTCAGCATGTAAACACACATATTTTGTGAAATAAATCAAAATTCGCAATAGGCAAAGTTCAACGGATCCCAACTTGTCTTTGGAAGATCTTATACAGTATTTATACTTTATTTAATACATTACAATCATCCACATCTGTCCTCACTCTGAGTCCCTGTCACAATCTGTTAGTCCAGTTTAGGTAGGGATACCACTTTTTTAAGACCGAGTACAAGTACTGATACATTTTTTTACAATTTTTTGTTATGTTTTTCTATAATGCTTTGTTGTTTTAGGGGGGTGTGGATGGATGGTGTCAGTGTGTTTTTCATTAAAATTGTTATTATTTAAAAAAATATATATATATATATTATTTATTGCATTTTTTTTTCTATTATTTTTTTAGCCCTGTTGGGGGGCTTTGGTGAGATATCAGGGGTCTTAACAGACCTCTGACATCTCCCCTTTGAGACAGAGAAAGGGACTAAAGACACAGATTCCCCAGTCCCTTTCTCAGCAGCCTCAGCTGCACTGAAAATGAATGGAGATAAGACAGTGGCTCCTCTCCATTCATAAACTGAAGCATCGTAAACACAGGTTACGATGTTTCAGTTATATGTGATCACTGACTGACTGTTCATTCGGAAAGGGTAGGAGCCGGGTTTTAGCAGGTAAGCAGGCAAGCTCCTCAAACAGCTTGCAGCTTCCTCACCACCTGTTTAAATCTCTAAAACCCCACACCACCACACCTCAATTATGTGCATTGCACACAGTTGTGGAATGTTTTTAGTGCAGCCCCAATCAAATGACCAGGTCACCAAGTCTGATAGGGGGGATAATCTTTAAAGTGCCACAATGCAAAGTAATATGGCCGTAGCATGCGTACACCATCGTCCGCTGCCTTTGCAGCTTAAGGGGGAGCATTTTTAACCCCAGCTGCAGGTATAAATGAGTCCAGTTTGATGTCTGGTGCACAAGGGATTATAAAAAACTAAAATATAGCCAGAGTACACGTATTTATACCAGCAGATTTAAAATATATCGCGTATTTAAGGGCGGAGCTGACAAATCTTCTGTCAGCTCGGCCCTCCTCCTAAATACTTACCTGAGCCCATAGGCGTGCACACAGGGTGTGCCAGGTGTGCCTGGTCATACCCTAATCATTCTGATTGGCACAGTTTAAACCTCTAATATTTCACCAAAGCCCCCTAATGGGGCTTCTAAAAAATGTGAAAAAAAAAATTCTGACACCATCCACTGCTCTACTGACACCTATCTCTGCCCTACCGACACCATCTACTGCTCAAATGGCACCGTTAGTATATATACACATGCACACAAACACATGTGTTTGAACTTTGAGGTGCACACCCTAATGCAATAGGCTGTGCACACCTATGCCTGACCCCAATCTCAATTGGGATTGGCTACCAATGTTGTGCCAAAAAGCAGTGATCTCTCTCTAACTTCCCACTGGACTCAGTGAGGACAGTGGGAGCCATAGGCTCCTGCTGCTGCCAATTAAATCCAGTGACGTGGGAGCAGCGGGTGCACTTATGCCACCATAGGAAGCAGCTTTCTATGGTGGCACATGTAAAAAAGGAGGAGTCCAGAGTGCCGGCAGGAGACCCAAATAGATAAGAATCGGGGCTGCTCTGTGCAAAACCATTGCACAAAGTGGGTAAGTATGACATGATTGTTATTTAAAAAAAATACCTTTACAATAACTTTTTTTCTAAATGTATGATACAATTAAAGGATGTTTTGCCTTAAGTTCCATTGTAAATTATTTTCAGTCATTTTCTATTTTATTTCTTATTCAAAGACTGTATCAGCATGAGTGGAAATATTGAATACATATCTCTTATTGACTGACTAACAAAACAGTATAGCATCCTTGAAGTTAAGTGAAAAATTCTAGTGCTGGGACCAACGTAGTCTTATAGTACAGGTCATTCCGAGGGTACAAATGGCAGCCATATGTGAAAATATAAACCCCTTCTAGAATTTCAATCCTTTCCTAGAAGCAATATGATATAAGTCAATCTGTTATATAATCTATGTACTGATAACATTGACAACAAGGAGTCATTATTTTCCAATCGGGATAAAAGAAAGATAGGTTTGAAATAAGGCTGTCCGATGCACTACTGATGAATTATTTGTAATTTAATCTTTTTTTCTTAAGCTTGCAGTGGATACAATTTTGTTCAATATTCAACTCTGTGCATAAATATATGAGACTGATTATCAAGAAAAAAGTTTCAGTGCATTATATCAATATTTGACACTAACAAAATCCAAACCTAAGGAACTGTATGAATTTATTACTCTCTGCTAGCCTTCGCTAAAGTTATTACATTTGAGTTGGCTTAGGGGGATCATAAACATAATATGGGGATTGAGAGATCCAAATGACAGATGACCATAAAAAGAGTTAGTAGTTGATACCAGGAAATGGTAGTAATAGTAAAAGTAAGATAAAATTTGAACTTTGTTTGTTTTTTTCAAACAATAGATTTACCTAAAAAGCTGTACACAAAGTATATCAGTGCTAGCATTTAAATAACCTAGTCATAGTTATTCATATTGTTTCTTACACCAGAACTATTATTGGTTTCATTTATAGCAAACATTTTTACCTATAGCTGCTCTCTTTTTGATTTTTATAACTTAAAGCGGAGCTCCACCCTAAAGTGGAACTTCTGCTCATCGGATTCCTCCCCCCCTCCGGTGCCACAATTGGCACCTTTCAGGGGGAGGGGGGACAGGATACCTGTCTTTGACAGGTATTCTTTCCCACTCCTGGGAGTCTGGCCACGGCCGTGACGCGGCAGTGACATCACTGTGGGGCTCCCTTCTCCTCCTCCCCTGGCCGCCCGGCTAATAGGAGAGAGGAACGGGGCCTCGCGCATGCGCAGTAGGGTTCCCGGCGTGAAGCCGAAAGGCTACACTGCCGGGTTCCCTTACCCGCAATGGCGGCAACAGTGTAGCCTTTCAGGCTTCACACCGGGAACCCTACTGCCGACATCGAGGGACAGCAGGACAGGTATGTGTCCATTTATTAAAAGCCAGCAGCTGCAGTATGTGTTGCTGCTGGCTTTTAATTATTTTTTTCCGGACCTCCTCTTTAATGAATTGGTTGCAAAGTGATGAAAAAGAACATGTCAAATATATTAGGTCTAATTGAAAAGGGAACACTTAAAATCAGTTGACTTAGTGTCAATATCCACAAATGTAAAAGGCAAGTGAAACAAAGAAAAAGCAAACTTCATCTTTTGTGATACTATTCAAACAATAAGTATTTTTAGCATTGCATCTGACGCATTCAAGTAAGAAGCTTTTATTTACAAGTATCATGACTTCAAAAGCAGAAATGGCACCCAAACAACTGGAGCCTGTGTGGGTGGTCACCTTCCCCCACAATACTGTGTAGAACTTGAGATGGCTAACACAGGAACAATAACTTCCTTTGGTGTGTATTTAAAATAGAAAATGGTGCCCACTGTAGTTTGCATGAATGTGCCCCTGTTCTCAGCCTTAACCCAGTAGCTTTTTTTAGTCAGTAACTTCAATCGACATTTAAAAAAAAAAGCAACAACAATAATTACTACTACTTATTATATTATTAATTACACTTACAATGACAATAATAATAACTATTACAACAATAATAACAAATTTGGCAACATAACCTCACCACAAACACATTTTAACGATCTGACACACAGGGGTTGATTTACTAAAACTGGAGGGTAGCCAATAAGCTTGTTCAAATAAGTGGTGATGAAAAACTAGAAGCTGATTGGTTTCTATTTAGCGCTGCACCGGATTTTAAACTTTCCAGTTTTAGTAATTTAACCCCATAGTCTTTTTGCAATAATCTGTGTTAACAGATTAAAGAAAGTCTAACTCCAAAAACAAACGTTTATTTTTGCAGCTTACTAGTCCTTAGCTTGTTTTCTTTTTTTTCACGATTTGTTTCCTTAATTTTCATTTGGTAATCCTGTGTATAATACACTGTCTCTGGGTAGCTGTGCTCACCTTTCCACAGTATATATAGAAGTATGGAGGACCCTCACCATGCCAACATCCAAAATATATATTTAAGGATTGACCAAGTCAAAAAATTTGCGGACTTTGTGGGCACACAATGAGCGAGAGAATCAGTAAAAAAGTGTACATTTTATTACAACGTAATTAAAAAACATTAACAACATACAAACAACACCCTGTATGGACACAATTACCAGTTACCCAATAATGCAGTTATAGAGGACTGGACCTACGGTACAAAGATTAATGTAATACGATATCAAGGTAAGAGAAGAATTTCTGATCCAGCAATGCCTCCAAAATCTTGCTCGTCGATGCGTTACACTAAAATATTAGCTTCCTTAGGACAGATACTGGGTAGGTGCTGGTATATTTGAAAACAAGAGAGTACATGTATAAGTATTTAATGTAGTATATATATATATATATATATATATATATATATATATATATATATATATATATATATATATATATATATATATATATATATTTATGTATTAATACTACATTAAATACGAATACATGCACTCTCTTGTTTTTAAATATACCCACATCTACCCAGTATCTGTCCAGGGGAAGGAAATATTTTAGTGAAACGCGTTGACGAGCATGTTTTTGGAGGCATTACTGGATCAGAAATTCTTCTTTTACCTTGATATAGTATTAAATTAATCTTTGTACCATTGGTCCAGTCCTCTATAACTGCATTATTGTGTAACTGGTAATTGTGTCCATACAGGATGTTGTTTGTATGTTGTTTATATGTTTTTTAATTATGTTGTAATAAAATGTATACTTTTTTACTGATTCTCTCTCTCATTGTGTGCCCACAAAGTTTGCTAATTTTTGGACTTGGTCAATCCTTAAATTAATATATATATAGGGAACCATGATTGCCACTAGAGTGGTCTAAAAACATATCTGTCTTAGCTTATCTCCATTAGGCATGAGCTCTGGGTTCAGATTAAACATTAGTTTGACCTGAACCTAGGAAGTTCACAGTTCAAGAGAATGGAAAACCAATGTGGCTATTTACATCTATAGCGGGGATATGCAATTAGCGGACCTCCAGCTGTTGCAGAACTACAATTCCCATGAGGCATAGCAAGACTCTGACAGCCACAAGCATGACACCAGAGTCAGAAGCATGATGGGACTTGTAGTTTTGCAACAGCTGGAGGTCCGCTAATTGCATATCCCTGATCTATAGCAATCTATTGCTAATAAAGCACTTCCTGACCTCTGAACTGTGATCAAGTGAATTGGAAGGGCAAATAACTGGGGTTCTCTTAGGCTCCAGACAGGGTTCCCAGCAGCCATTTGTCAATGCTTGCAAGATAGAAAGTTGCTACTGCTATATTTATAGTCAGTAACATACAAACTTAGGGCCAGATTCAGAGAGAAACACCTATCTTTAGGCGGGCGTAGAGTATCTCAGATACACTACGCCGCCGTAACTTAGAGCGGCAGGTCCCGTATTCAGAAAGAACTTGCGCTCTAAGTTACGGCGGCGTAGTGTAAATGGGCCGGCGTAAGCCCGCCTAATTCAAACTAGGCTGGTAGTGGGCAAGTCGTATGTAAATGATTCGTGACCCCACGTAAATGACGCGCTTTACGAATGGCGCATGCACGCGCATGCTCAGTATCACGTCAAATTTTCTCCCTAAGATACGTCGGCTCATTGTTTAGGCGACGTGAACGTAACCTACCCCCATCCCCATTCACGGACGACTTACGCAAACAACGTAAAATACAACGCTGTTCCGACGTTTCCGACGTCCATACCTAACATGACTTACCCCTGCTTTATGAGGGGTAAAGTTACGCCGGACCGTTGCCTTACGTAAACGGCGTATATAGATGCGCAACAGATCCACCCACAGAATCTGCAGTTTTTCAGGTCTCATAACAGACAGAGGGGAGACATTTGACAGGTAAGGATACATGCAGGAGGCATGTATATCCTTATAGATCAGCACTACAGCAGTAGTTTAGAAAGGATGAGAGTGGGTTTACATCCACTTTAATGAAAGGCATAGCCTTTGCATTCAAGGTGCATGCTTTTCTGAGCCTTTCTCTTGATCAAATGTGACACAGATACAATTTTGCTGAACAGATTTGCTTTAATTATACAGCGTCTTAGGATGTTAAAATAAAAATTTGATTGACTCACTCTAAAAAGTAAATGCCACAAGTTAAACATAGAGTATAACAGACACCTGCCAGAGGATTGCACAGATGCAGATTGCCAATCATAGCAGCAATTGTGCATTCATAACAAATCATAGACATTATTAGGTCAATGGAAAGGTTATGAATGTGAATAAACTCTGAATCCTTTGTAGTTTTGCTATGGCTTTTGATCGCGTGACTTATGTAGCTAATAGCTTACATAAAATTATTAGTGTAGTTGAGTCCTAACAAATGAATCCTAAAAGTCTAGAAAAAAATATTAAATATATAGGGCACATTAGTTGACTAGCCTTATTCAAATAATCTTCCAAACCTCAGATGTATGTTTTTCCATCAATAAAAGAAAACACTTAACAGAAGTATGTGGATACTGAAAATTATATACAATTTGCAGCTATCATTCATGAATTACATTTCAGTGAAAACCCTTCAATGGTCTTCAACAATTCACAGGATAATTTTTCTACATTCAGAGGGTATTTCAATGTGCTTTAAAGGGATTAGAAGGAGGTTTAAGGAAGGGAAATGGGATTAGCAGTTATGAGACAGCTTTAGGAACAATATCAAGAAAAAACTTTAGACACATTAAAGTGACCTGTCACAGTGCATCCATACAATAGATTCAGTGCCTTCTGTTTTCACCTAAGGATTCTCCCCTTTTATAGTCTGTTTTTATAGCTAAATAGGCTTGGAGCCTCAAAAAGGAGTTTTCTTTTCAGTAATTTTTATTGAGTTAAAAAGGGTGGTACAGTAATGTTACATGTAGGGTGTAACAAAGAGACAGTACATGCATATGGATCCCTGTACAAGAACATGCAGGGGGTGCATGGTAAGTAAAATAAGGCATAAACAAAGGTATAAATGAACAGATGAATAAGCATGCATTGGAGGTACATCAGTTTCGCAAATGAGACTCAGAAAGGAGTTTTATACTGTATGACCTTTTTTCCATTAAATAAAAATCAAAAACATGTTAAGAGGGGGTAAAATAAATATTTTTTTATAAAGAACACACTCTTAGGCCTCGTACACATGACTGAGAAACTCGACAGAATCCATCAAGAAACTTGGTGGGAGAGCTTTTTTGCAGAGGAAAACGGTCGTGTGTACGTTTTTCATCGAGGAAACTGTTGAGGAACTTGACGAGAAAAAAAGAGAACAAGTTCTCTTTTTCCTCGATGGGAGTCTCAATTTCCTCGTCGTGTTCCTCGTCGGGCTGGTTTTCGGCGAGAAACGTGAGCGTGTGTATGCTAAGAAACCCGCGCATGCTCAGAATGAAGTATGAGACGGGAGTTAAAGTAGCATTTGTAATGGAGATAACACATTTTTCACGCTGTAACAGACTGAAAAGTGCAAATCGTCTCTTACCAAACTTTTACTTAACACGCAGTAACATGAGATTTGCAAAAGCAGCCCCAAGGGTTGTGCCAGTGGAATTGAACTTCCCCTGCCATTGTATGTGTTGTACGTCACCACGTTTGAGAACGAGGAGATTTTGTCTTGACGTGTGTACGCAAAGCAAGCTTGTCGAGTTCCTCGACAAGCCTAACAAGGAACTCGCTGAGGAAAATGATGTGTTTCGCCCGACGAGTTACTCGTGTGTACGAGGCCTAACTATTATTTGTGTCTCAATTAGAAAAAAAATGGCTCTGATAGTGTTAAGCACAGAAAGGTAAAAAAACTAAAAGCACTGCCTTGACTACAAAACCATATTCCAACTTGTAAGCTGACACCAGGGGCGGACTGACCATTCGGGCACTCAGGCACTACCCCAGGGCCTCATGCCACTAGGGGCCCCCATCAGGGTTGCCAGCCTCAGTAAAACCAGGGACAGTATGTAAAAATCTTTTTTTTTTTAAATATCCCAAGATTATAGCTGTCCCGCCTCTCCAGTACCCATACAGTGTGTGTATGTGTATTCTGTGTGTATGAATACTGTGTGTGTATATTGTGTGTCTGTGTGTGTATAATGTGTATGCATACTGTGTGTGTGTGTATACTGTATGGCCCCATAATATATTGCCTGGGGGCCCTATAATCTCCTATTGCCTGTGAGCCCCATAAACTCCTATTGCCTGGGGGCCCCATAATCTCATATTGCCCGGGGGCCCCATGAGTTGTCAGTCCGCCCCTGGCTGACCCTACCACCTAATACTGCTTACAAAGCCTTACACTTTACCCCCTAACTATTAACTTAAATATTTTCTAACACTAACCAATAAACTGCTAGATTATGTTGTCAGTTCACTGACATGTGTTATAGTGCCAAATACAGCCATTTGAGTTCTTTATGTGACATGTTACTAGCCACACAGTAGGCCTTCTGTACTCTTCCTGCTACTATAGATATCGTTCATATTCAGAGAGATACCTGCCCATCTACAACCATTTTTAATTATACTGTGACACATATTCCCACCACAGTGGATTAAACCCCAGTGGAATACAGCAAATACAGAACCACTGAAAGATAATAGAGACACTCCCTTGGCACACAGGCCAACTGTACAGAATGATAAACTTCCAGGTGTCTGGATAATTAAAATAAAGTGAGAGGAGAGCAATATGGTGTCTCAGGGCCCTTGTAGGGATCCATCATAAGTTATGTTTTATTATTTAAATTACAAAAGGGCCGAATTATGAAAATGAAGAGATAAAACCTAGGCCTCCCAACCAAAGCAATTAACCAGTTGCACAATGCTCGTTACCAAAGTTGACCCTTTAAGGCGCTGGTCTAATGCAAGTGATGACAGGGGCATAGCATGATGATATCATCTAAATTCATCCTTCCTGATATGAATCCAAAGCCTCCACACACATACTTGTCTGTCATCTGAACCTTTATAAGCAGTAGCCTATGACATGCCTAAAAGTAACTTTATTAGTTCCATTATTTCTTGGTGCCCTTTGTACTGAAAATCCGAAAACTTGAAAAACAGGCCCTGAAAATATCTAAAAATTTTAGAAACTGTCTATAAAGCACAGAGATAAAGCTCTGTTTAGACTGTAAACTTCTACGACTTGAATTAAAAGCCTTTGCTGAAACGTTCTTATTGAACTTTGACTTCTTCTATATGCCATGATAACAAATGTCTTGCTTTACAACCTCTCTCTCTTTTTGCGTAGCTGTCCTCATTGCTGTGTCAGGAAGGACAACGTAGGTTCCTGCTGGGAAGTGTTTGATATGCTGGACTAACCACGGGAGTTTCAGAGAAGCAGAATGTATTTCTTTATCTCCTGCCAAAGCTTTTGTACAGTAAACTCAGGCAGTATCAAGTGAGAGGCACAAAGGAAAAGATATTGCTTCGGGCTAATGGGAATATTATTTGTTTTATGCCAGTAGCTTTGTGAAATATTCCTAAACAGGCAACAAAAGTTTTTCCAAGTTCTGATCTTATCTATCCTCTGGCTGTTGGCTTTTAAACAAACAAAATCAGGTAGAATGGCCTACGTCCTCTTACATGCTTATTGGAATATTTAATATACAAATATAAAAAAGAAATTTGCAAAATACAACTCACGTCTCATTAAAAACTGTATATTGTAGAAGAACAATAATAGTCACAGTGGGTGCATCCCCACCAAGCTTCTAGTGACCCTTGCCATGAGGCATGAACTGGTGTGGGTGTAAAGCTAAATGCACACCTGCATGCCTGTACTGGCCAACAGTGTATAGAGCAGGTACCACTAGCAACAGCCTATTCAGAAAAGTGAGTAACTAGGAAAAGCCAGCTGTTTGGCTTTTGCTCTGGGTTTCATAGGTGGTTGTTTGCTCAATCCAGTTAAAATCAGCTAGATCAGGTGACCACAGTGGCGGACTGACAACTCATGGGGCCCCCGGGCAATAGGAGATTATGGGGCCCCCGAGCAATAGGAGATTATGGGGCACCCAGGCAATAGATTATGGGGCCACACAATATACACACACACATACAGTATACATATAGAGTATACACACACAGACAAACAATATATGCACACAGTATACATACACACAGAATACACATACACACATTGAATGGGTACTGGAGAGGTGGGGCATCTATAATCTTGTAATTAAAAAAAAACACATATTTTTATATACTGCCCCTTGTTTTTCCTGAGGCTGGCAACCCTTATCAGGCTGGCAACCCTTATGGGGCCCCCTAGTGGCATGGGGCCCTCGGACAGTGCCCAAGTGCCCGAATGGTCAGTCTGCCCCTGGGTGACCATCTACTAATATCTGTAAGCAGCCTAAATGAAAACTGAACCCAAGAACCAAAATGCAACTCATTGTATTCAACCAGTTCTTAGATGTAGTGGCTGTGATTGTTTTCATTTTTTTAAATAAAAAACAAATTTGGCAGGTACAGGAAATACCTTGATGCCAGATATACAATGTCCTAGACATGTCCTGTGAGCTAAGCATACCGCAAGAACAATGTTATCTTTCTCTTGCGAACTACTATTATAGTAGTCATCATCATCACTGTCATTATTCCCTATATAATGGAGATGAACAAAGGCAGACATGTTTGAGCTCCCTCCATAGTTACAGTGAGCCTTCCAATGACAAGAAGTGTGATTTTTGCAGAATTAACAGGTGAAAATGAAGACTAAAAAATCTAGAAAAAAGAAAACAAATGCAGTTTCGACATCTAAGGGCCAGTAAGCTGCAATATATTATATTTTTGCTTTTGGAATATTTCTGCACCCAGGCGCCTGTGACCCTAGGATCGGCCCTGCCCCCATGCCTGTTTGGGTTTCCTTCCACGTGCCAAATACATGCTGGTATGAGTTACTTGGTTCCTGTATAAATTGACCATAGTATATGTATGAATGTGAGTTAGGGACCTTTGATTGTATGCTCCTTGAGGGCAGGGACTGATGTGAATGTACAATATATATATATATATATATATATATATATATATATATATATATATATATGTTTAAAATGTTGTGTAAATCGATGGCTCTATGTAAATAATGCATTTCTATAATGTTTAAAGCTGAACTACAGCTTTACCTTCAAGTTTCTATGGGTGTATAGGTTTATTGTTGTCACGGAAATTGCTTACTTTGCTTTTAGTGCACACTGTAAGTTTACAGTGTACATTAGAAGCTGTAGCAACACATTTCTAGGCTGTAGGAGAGCATCATCTAGGTTTTTCCCACCCTACTGTCTCTTGCCTGCCCTTTCATTCATTCAATTCCAATTCCTTTAGTCATGGAGGCTCGGGATCACATGCACTCATTACCTAAGGGACTCTGCATGCAAATACAGCTTGTCTAAAATGCCCACTGCTCTAGACTAACCATTACCCATCAAAGCAGTATAACATTTGCAGGAGCCAACCCACTAACTGCATCGGGACGGAGGAGTCTGCTGTGCTGTAAAGCATTCTGCTGGTCCCTCCCACCATAAAGAAGCACAGTGACCTAGTGATGAAATCACTGGGTCTAAAATAAGGTATGTAATGAAGGTTTTTTTATTAAAAAAGTTTCATTAACATGTTGATGGGAGAAGAAAGGAGGAACCAAGGAAAGCAAAATATAAGCAGAATAAACTTCAGCTTTAACCACTTCAATACTGGGCATTTTCACCCCCTTCCTGCCCAGGCCAATTTTCAGCTTTTTTTTTAGCACTGTCACGCTTTGAATGACAATTGCGCGTCGTGCGACGTAGCTCCCAAACAAAATTTACGTCCTTTTTTCCCCACAAATAGAGCTTTCTTTTGGTGGTATTTGATTATCTCTGCGGTTTTTATTTTTTGCGCTATAAACAAAAAAAGATTGTCAATTTTGAAAAAAAAAAAACACAATATTTTTTACTTTTTGCTATAATAAATATTCATTTTTTACCTGGCGGACATCGTGGCTGCCAGGCACGTGCATCGGCACCCATGGGACCCACGGTTAGGAGGCCCGAGGACGGCATATGACGTCCACCCAGTATGGCAGAGCCTCCTTGTGAACGTCATATGTCTATACACGGGTGTTGAAGTGGTTAAATTGCAGATAGATGTATGTATTAATCTATGCACAATATTATTATTTAAAGGGGTTGTAAAGGTAAATGTTTTTTCACCTTAATGTATCCTATGCATTAAGGTGAAAATACAAAAACATTGGACAGTACCGCCCCGCTGAACCCCCGTTTTACTTACCTCACCCCTCGAAAGTCCCGCACGCATCCCCGTGATCCTTTTCGGTTCCCAGCCTGGCTGGTGATTGGCTAGGCTGGCTGGCGCTGCTGTCAATCACATCCGATGACGCAGCGCCCCCCGGGGGGGGGGGGGTGGGGCCGAGTGATACAGTCGGCGGCTATGCCAAGCTTTTCACCATGCAAGCTCGCTCGCATGAAGGTGGAAAGCTCTTGCGAGGAGGAGCCGAGACAGCCGCCGAGGGACCCCAGAAGACAGGGTTCGGGGACACTCTGTGCAAAACGAGCTGCACAGTGGAGGTAAGTATAACATGTTGGTTATTTTACAAAAAAAAAATTGGACTTTAGTGTTCCTTTAAGGTACTTATATAGTGCCGTCAATTTACGCAGCGCTTTACATATATATTGTACATTCACATCAGTCCCTTCCCTCAAGGAGCTTACAATCTAATGTCCCTAATTCACATTTATATATATATAAAGATCTACAGGTCAAACACAATGTAGAAACGTAAGTTTAACTAACTTTAAATAATTACTCTAATTGAAGTAGACAGTAGTGTTGCTCACGAATATTCGCATTGCGAATATTCGACTCGAATATAGCATATTCGAGAAATCGCGCTATATTTCGAATTTCGCGGTGAATATTCGCAATTCCGAATATTCGCATTTTTTCAATTTGATTTTTAAAACAAATCACATCCTATCGACGTCTAAAAGCATTGCTGGTATGATTAGAGACCCTGGGCCGAGTAGCTAAGCTAAGGCGATCCTTTTATGTTGCCAAATTGAAAAAAAAAACATTGCGATTTTTCGCTATTGCGAATGCGAAAATGATTGCGAATTTTCGATAACTGTGGTAGGAGAACTCTGATTGTCTCTGATGCAAAAGGGGGGGGCTTTGTGTATGTGTATGTTATGAATATTTGTATGTTTGATATTATTATTTTTTGTAAGAAGGAAAAAATTGCGCATACCTTAAAAAAGGGGAGAATACAGCAGCAACTCAAAAATGTTATACAACATAAATTAATACAAGACAGAAAATGGAGTCGCTCTACAAGAATAAAAAATATGTCTAGTGACAAGACATGTGGGCAAATTATAAAATAAGCAAGCGCAAATAACTTGTGAAATACACAGTGAAACAAATATATAAAGAAATATAGTCCCAATAATAGAAAAATAATCTTTCATAAAAATGTCTTTGATATGTGAAGTGAAAAAAAGTCCAAAGCATGCAACGTGTTCAATCTTCAAGGTGTTTGATTGACAAACGGCTGTGACAGATGGATAGAGTATAGAATAAGAATAAGAATAACCACCAATGCAAAACACTTTTTATTTTCTATTGTAAAATATCACGAATATTCTGAGCCAATCAGAGTGCTCCTTCAGCATTTGCCGAATATTCGCAATTATTTTGTATTGTAAAATATCAAGAATATTCTGAGCCAATCAGAGTGCTCCTTCTGCATTTGCCGAATATTCGCAATTATTTTGTATTGTAAAATATCAAGAATATTCTGAGCCAATCAGAGTGCTCCTTCCGCATTTGCCGAATATTCGCAATTATTTTGTATTGTAAAATATCACGAATATTCTGAGCCAATCAGAGTGCTCCTACAGCATTTGTCGAAATTGCGCAATAAATATCGCATTCGCATGTTGCGATATTTCGATAAAATATCACGAATATTCTGAGCCAATCAGAGCGCTCCTCCAGCATTTCTCGAAATTGCGCAATAAATATCGCATTCGCATGTTGCGATATTTCGATAAAATATCACGAATATTCTGAGCCAATCAGAGTGCTCCTACCGCAGTTATCAAAAAATCGCAATTATTTTCGCATTCGCAATAGCGAAAAATCGCAATCATTTAATTTCGATAAAATATCACGAATATTCGAATTTAGCGAATATATCTCGAATATTCTAATATATATTCGAGATATATCGCGAAATCGAATATGGCATATTCTGCTCAACACTAGTAGACAGTCTTTGTACCGCATAGCTAGACCTACGCTCCTGTTTTCATTAGGGAATGTTATGCCTGGGAGGGAAATAAGATGGATACTTTCAAGCCAAGAAAAGTTGTTCCAACATGTCATACTATCCCAATAAATTTTCCCTGACAGTAAAGAAATGCACTCATTCATAAAGCTGCTTCCATATGTATCTTATTGCTGGGTCTTTACTGGTGATTTATAAGCACGCCGCTCATTCGCTCAAGCCATTCTTTCCTTAACCATATCCAGCAAACATCTATGATTACTGAATTCTACAGAAAGTATCAGAATGGACAAAGGGTCCATTGTTGGTGTCTGTCAAAGCTGAACACACGGCTAGCCAATACTTCACATGGCCACATTACCCAGATGATTTTTCGGTATTGTGAGCTTCAACTAGTAACTCTTCCAGGAAAAATCCCAATATATTTGGCATAATTCTACATAATGAGGCTGGTTTACTATAACAGTGTAGCATTCTCACTATTAAAGTGACATTTTAAAAAGCAGGATTTTGGCTCACATGTGATCTGATGATTGGAGTTAGCACAACTTTACCTCAATTGCTAAGATAAGGGAATTTTCTGTTTGCAAAGGGAATTTTCATTCAACATAGTGAATTGAAGGTGAAGCAGTGCAGATTTCAATCATCCAATCAAATACAAGCAAAAATCATGTTGTTTACATTTTGCTTGCACGTGATTGGTTATTCTTTGAAATGAATTTTCACTTTGTTCACCTCGTTCACTAAGATAGGTGAAAATTCACTTGGAAACGAAAATGCTGTAAGTCGGGGTCAATGAGCTTATTTATAAAGAGGTGACTTAATTTTGTTAAAACATTTCCTTGTAAGCAACATTTATAAAAGATTGAACAGCTCCTGGGGTTCTAGATAAGCAATGGACAGGCCCTAGAAGTACAGGGGGTCCCCGACTTACGAACGCCCGACTTACGAACAACTCCTACTTACGAAAGTGACGTTCTGCGCATGAACGGCCATTTTCTACGGTGGGCACATTCGATAGAACATCGGAAAACATTGTAAAAATTACGTAATTGCCATTCTGCGCATGCGGTTTCCGACTTACGAACATTTTCAACTTAAGAACAAACCAAAAGTTCTTAACTTGTTCGTAAGTCGGGGACCCCCTGTATTAGGACACATAAGGAGAGGCTATATTCATTTCATAAGTAGCTAGTAGTAGTTGGTCACATTTAATTGGAACTACTGACTATACCATGACCTGGACAAATGAGGCACTTCACAGACAATTACCTTCACTACTCTAAAGCCGGTACACCCTGTGAGTTTTTTTTTTTCGTTCCACCCAGTGGGCTGAACAAAAAAAAAAACTGAAAAGCTCAGGAGGAGATCATGTACTAACAATCTGATGTTAGTACAGCAATATCCACACTGAGTTATTGTGTCCTGAGTTATTGTGCCCCCCCCCCACCACCACCACCACCAGCCAGAACACAGCAATCAGCACTCTTAGCCAGCTCTGCCTACACATGACTGAGCCAATCGCAGAGAGTGTCCATGCTGAGATCGGACAGCTGGGGAAGCTCCGGCAGCACTAGCACAGAAACATGGAGAGAGGTAGAGGCGGGGCACAGACAGTGGCACTCGGTACTCCCAGGTGTGGCGTCCTGAGCCAGAAATCGAAATGACAGGAGTCGGGATAGTGAGAGTTAGGACTTCTGTGCCCCTTTAGATATTGTGCCCGGGGTCAAGCCCCCCCGCACCCCCCACACTACGCCACTGCATATCAGTCTGAATAGCTAATAATGACCATGAGGGTACCATAGCTTTAAATTGTGGGTACTCTGTCAAGTAATGTAGAGGGGTGGAATATGTTGAGGAGGCATGATTCATTTGGGGAAGGATTGTGGTCTAATATGCCCCATGACACTAATAGCATCAAATTGAATTTATGACCTTAGAGATTTTCTTAGTGTAGCTGTGTATTTAGCCTTGCACTAAGATTTATAATTACCTGTAATAAATACATAAATGATAATAAAAAAAAAACACGGCTTTCTTGCAGTACTGGAGTCCTGGCTTTACCTGCCAACATAGGTGTGCGCAGCCTATTGCATTAGGGTATGCACCCATAAACTCAAAAACACGCGTGTATGTGTCTACATATATATGACCCCAGAATATTGATCTCCCTGCCGATACAATGAAAGAGAAGAGCATAAACACTTCTCTTATGGCAGAGCCAGTAAGAGGGAGATCTTTCCCATGTTCCTTCTGCTACACAGAGTGATAACACTAATGTGCATGGGGTATTTAGGGTGTGCCTGGGCACACCCGGCACACCCTGTGCGCACGCCTATGCCTGCCAACTAGGATCCTGGATTCAGTTGCCACCGGTGCTATCGGCAAAGGATCTGTATGTTCTCCCCATGTTTGGGTGGGATTTCTCCCATGCACAAACTAGTTACCTGACTTTAATAGAGCGTACAATAATTCTATTTATTGGAATGCCATCTCCTTTGTACTTAGACTAAAATAAATTGTGTATTGTGCCGTAAAACTCTGCAGTATTCTCCAAAGTAATTATAAAGAAAAAAATTTGAATATTTTGCAATACTACAGTTTTAATTCAACAACGTGCTGCCAACAATGCTGTCTGTGGTTTCACTGCCATCAAAGTGGATCCAGCCTTTACCTCCTGCTGTCAGTCAATTATTACAAAGACACTGCCACAGGGTAGCAATACACATGTCTGGGTATTTAAAGTGAACACAGCTTTTTTTATTTTGGTAAATAGTCTTCACTCCTTTAGTAAATAAACCCCATTAAGTACAGAATACCAAGGAGTAGTGAATGGGAGTCCCCTGAGTTTAGTGGCAGAACAGTCTAACTTCAAATTCTGCATTTCAAGAAGAAGAAGTAAAAATGCCCAATCATTCATCAAATTGTGTGAGCTGGAAATTTCCAGACACTGTCACCCTGTTGAATAGTCTTCAGAAGCTACTATGCAAAAATAAAATGTGTGTGCACAGTAGACGTATGAATCAGCCTCTGCATAGGTTGCCATTTACAGACTAGAAAGTAGAGTTTGTCTATTCACAGCCTTCAGTCTGATTTCTGACTCAGCCGACCTGGAATGAGTTTATTTTAGTTCTTTTTATAAAATACGTATTATCTGCTAGATTTTTTTAAAAGAAAGCACACTTTAGTTCAGTTAGAAAATCATATATATGAAAGCAGTAATCTAAATTTGACCAAATAAACATTTTTGTTTTTTTACCAATTTTTGATCTGGGTACACATGGGCTTTTTTTCACATAGGCTTCACCTTATGTAGCAGCAATGTAGGAAGCTTTGTTGAAAGCTGAACTCCATCCAGCCTTACCTTTAGGCCTCATGCTCACTAGACGTTCTAAAAAGCCAGTAACGTTAGCGGTAGAAAGCTGTAGCTGTGGAGTGAGTTTTTCAGCATTTTTGTATTATGCCGCGTACACATGGCCGTTTTTTCATGACGACAAAAGTGCAATTTTTTTAATTGGTCATTAACCACTTCTCTACTTTGGGTGTTTTTCAGATTTGGTGTTTACAAGACTAAAACATTTTTTTTTGCTAAAAAATTACTTAAAACCCCCAAACATTATATATATTTTTTTCTAACACCCTAGAGAATAAAATGGCGATCATTGCAATACATTTTGTCGCACCATATTTGCGCAGCGGTCTTACAAGTGCACTTTTTTTGGAAAAAATTCACTTTTTTTAATTAAAAAATAAGACAGCAATAAATTTGGCCCAATTTTTTTATATATTGTGAAAGATAATGTTACGCCGAGTAAAATGATACCCAACATGTCATGCTTAAAAATTGCGCCCACTCGTGGCATGGCGTCAAACTTTTACCCTTAAAAATCTCGATAGGCGACGTTTAAAAAATTCTATAGGTTGCATTTCTTGAGTTACAGAGTAGCTCTAGGGCTAGAATTATTGCTCTCGCTCCAACGATCGCGGCGATACCTCACTTGTGTGGTTTGAACACTGTTTTCACTTGCGGACGCTACTCACGTATGCGTTCGCTTCTGCGCGCGAGCTCGTCGGGACAGGGCGCTTTAAAACTTTTTTTTTTTATTTATTTTTATTTATTTTATTATTTTTTTACACTGGAAAAATGATCACTTTTATTCCTATTACAAGGAATGTAAACATCCCTTGTAATAGAAAAAAGCATGACAGGTCCTCTTAAATATGAGATCTGGGGTCAAAAAGACCTCAGATCTCATATTTAGATCTGAGCTCCATCTTTAAAGTGCCGCCGTATATAGTCGTAAGGCGGTCGGCAAGTGGTTAAAAACGATTGTGTGTGGGCTCCAGACCATTTTTCTCAACGAGAAAAATGGCCATTTAAAATTTAGAAACTGCTCTATTTTTTCTTGTCATGAAAAACAGTTGTGTGTAGGCTTTAACGACGGGGAAAAAAACGCTCATGCTCAGAAGCAAGTTATGAGAAGGGACATTTGCATATCAGCCCAAAGGGTGGCGCCATCCCAATGGAACTTCCCCTTTATAGTGCCGTCGTACGTGTTGTACGTCACCGCGCTTTGCTCGAGCATTTTTTTTCACGATCATGTGTATGCAAGGTAGGCTTGACAAGAGTTACGTCTAGAAAAACTTTGTTTTTTTCCCATGACATGAAAAACGGTCGCGTGTACGCGACATTAGTGTTTTCAGTGTTTTTTTGGCGTTATTTAGCTGTAGTGTTTTCTAGCTTTTTTAAGCAAAACTATACTCCCATAAAAGCTTATGGCTCAAAAACGCTGATAATTGCCGCAGGTTTTTTTCAGTGTTTTTTGGCGTTTTTAAAGCGGAGGTTTACCCTAAAAACATGTATATACCATTCCATCCAGCATACTGCCGACATGTACAGTATGCTGTTTTTTTTTTTTTTTCGCTGTACATCCTGCCGTATAGCCATTTTTCCCCCCCGGCTTCCAGGTAGTGGATCCTGCGGGAGTGGGCGTTCCTATTCAGAGACCAAGTGATTGACGTGATGACAAAAGCTTCCCCCGGCGCATAATGCGCGTCACCAGTTTCCAAAAGAAGCCGAACGTTGGTGCGCAGGCGCCATATAGCGGCGTATAGAGCCGCTATATGGCCGCAGTCCGGCTTCTTTCGGAAACTGGTGACGCGCTTATGCGCCGGGGGGAAGCTTTTGTCATCACGTCAATCACTTAGTCTCTGAATAGGAACGCCCACTCCTGCGGGATCCACTACCCGGAAGCCGGGGGGGAAATAGCTATACGGCGGTATGTACAGTGAAAAAAAAACACAACATACTGTACATGTCGGCAGTATGCTGGATGGAATGGTATATACATGTTTTTAGGGTGAACCTCCGCTTTAAGCTGTTTTTTGCTTTTTTTTCAGCGTTATGCCTTGTACACACGATCGGAATTTCTGATGAAAAAAGTCAGACAAATTTTTTTCAGTGGATATTCCGACCGTGTGCATGCCCCATTGGAGTTTTTCCTTCGGAAATTCCAACGGACTTAGAAAGAGAACATGTTCTCTTTTTTTTCCACCGGAAATTCCGTTCGTCTGTATGGAACTTCGACGGAGAAAAAAAACATGCATGCTCAAAATCAAGTCGACGCATGCGTGGAAGCATTGAACCTAATTTTTCTCGGCTCGTCGTTGTGTTGTACGTCACTGCGTTCTTGACGGTCAAAATTTGGTGTGACAGTGTGTATGCAAGACAGCTTGAATGGAATTCCGTCTAAAAAATCAGTCGGAGTTTATCCCAACAGAAATTCTGATCGTGTGTACGGAGCATTAGAGCGTTTTTACAGCTGAAAAACTCCTCTCAGCCCCCACTATTTTTTTCCAGCCAGAAAACGCCCCTGCCAAAACTGCTGATAACAGCTTATGTGTGCATGGACACATAGGATAACATGCTAGGAAGTTTATTGACTGCAGAAAAAAACCTCTGACGCCTAAAACAGCAGCTGTAAAAATGTCCAGTGTGCATGAGGCTTTGGTCTTTTACAGATTCATCTCCTGTATTGCTTACTCTGATTTCACTGCACACTATGAGCTTCTGACAGTGTGCATTAGAAGCTGCAACAAGTCAGATAGGGGTTGATTTACTAAAATGAAGAGTGCAAAATCTGGTGCAGCTGTGCATTTTAGCCAAACAGCTTTTAAATTCAGCTAGTTCAGTTCAGTTTTGACAAAAAAAACTAAAAAATGGATGCTGATTGGTTTCTTTGCAGAGCTGTGCCAGATTTTGCACGCTCTGGTTTTAGTTATTCAACCCCATAGAGTTTACTTTATTCTTGGCTGAAGGACATCCAGCCTTATCTAGCTATTTCCTCCCCCAGTTTTACTATCTCTTTCCCGCCTTTTTCATTCATTGGATTTCATTTCTTTCAATCAAGGCTCCTGTGGGCATTACCTAGGGTGGTCAAGGAATGCCCACTGCACAGACTTACATCCAGTCATAAAGGCATTTTGACAGCGCTTTTTTTCTCAGAAAATAGGTGCAGGAACCCAACCACGACCCCATTCAGATTTCACAAACAGTAAGAGGGTCTTAAAGGGTGCAGAGTTCAGGGGGTTACACACAGAGTGCAGAGCTGTCACTTGTAAACACAAAAAACAGACTTCTGTGTTTACAAGTGATTGTGGTGAGCAGGCACCAAAGGGTCTGAGCCAGAGGTGGTGGAACTGAGTTCCTGCAAGTTCCCCCTGAAAAAAAGCCCTGCATTTTGAGATTTTCATGACTGAGGGCTCCTGAGAGAAGTACCGAGGGTGCAGTGATGTTTTTCAGGAAACTATATACTACACCCTGTTGGCCCCACTCACCAGCCATGATCTGCCTGCATTGCATGGAGAAGCATGGGGACCCAGTGATAGCATCACTAAGAGCAAAATATAATATAATACAAGAAGGGAACATTTTTATTTATAAATTTAATTAGTGGGTTGATGAGAGGGAAGAGGAGAAACCAGCAGATGCAAAATACAAGCAGATTAAACCTCAGCTGGTATCCCAGTTGGGATTGTTAAGCACAGATCCTAATTGTCACTTTAAAAAAAAAACTGTTAGCATGCTTCATTAAGCTTCAGAACTACTTGAATTTTGCTAAAAGCCTACTAAAATCTGCTAGTAATTTGTTTAGTGACAAAAAAAAAAAACATTACAAACCACAAAATGCATTGTGATCTACCACAAATCGGTGCACAACACGTAGAAGAGGTGCTGTGTATTGTGGTAATACAAACGTGTGAATAGGTCCTCAATGCTTTAACACATTTGCTAGTGGCCATGTCAGTACATTTCACTACAGCTTCAGTCATTTTTTTTTAACTTTCCATCTATTAAATCTTATTTTCTTGTTGTTTTAACTTTGGATAGTAAAACATTTTTTTTCTGCCAGTAAATATCTTATACAGCCCACTTCCTGTATCTTGTCGGGAAAAAAGCCTAGGCTTATGACCATAGGTGTGCACAGCTTATAACATTGGGGTGTGCACCCCAAAATTCAAATACATATGAGTGTGTGTGCATGTGTATATATACTGGCGGTGTCAGTAGAGCAGAGGATGGTGTCAGTAGAGAGTAGACTGTGTCAGTAGAGCAGTGGACGGTGTCAGTAGAGAGTAGACTGTGTCAGTAGAGCAGTGGACGGTGTCAGTAGAGCAGAGGATGGCGTCAGTAGAGCAGAGGATGGTGTCAGTAGAGAGTGGACTGTGTCAGCAAAAAAGTGGACGGTGTCAGTAGGGCAGACAATGGTGTCAATTGGGCAGAGGATGGTGTCAGGAAAGTAGTGGATGGTGTCAGTAGAGCAGTGGATGGTGTCAGTAGGGCAGTGGATGCTGTCAGTAGGGCAGTGGATGCTGTCAGTAGGGCAGTGGATGCTGTCAGTAGGGCAGTGGATGGTGTCAGTAGGGCAGAGATTGGTGTCAGTAGGGCAGTGGATGGTGTCAGTAGGGCAGAGATTGGTGTCAGTAGGGCAGTGGATGCTGTCAGTAGGGCAGAGGATGGTGTCAGTATTTATTTTTATTATATTTTACGATTTTATTTTCATATATTTTTTTTTTCTAGCAAAAAAAACACTGATTTTCTTTAAAATTTGGTGAGAAATTCAGTATCTGAAAAGGGGGAATAAGTGCCACACGGGCTGATTAGGGTGTGCCAAGGCACTCTGGCACTCCCTGCGCGCACGCCTAGGCTTATGACATCATGCACAGCTCTCTCTCTCTCACACACTTGTGAGAGTTTGCCAGGAAGGGAGGAAGGATGAGTCATAACAGTGCCAATGAGAGCTGCAGGGCTGGAGGTGTGCCTCTGTGTGTCTGTGTACATCCAGGAAGTTAACAGGCAGAAGCTTCAGTTGCCCACAGTTAAAATGGTTGCAGCCAGACTCAGTGGAGGGAGATTTCTGCAGCATATTTGGCAAGTACAGAATCACAGTATATATAAAATAATATGCAAAGTTGTTTGGAACCTTCAAAATGGCAAATATATTTGTATTACAAATTATGTGAGCAGACTGCAGTTCCTCTTTTACACATTTGACAAGCAGGACTGCCGCCAAATGTGACACAATTTTCAATGCTGTGTAATCCACTGTGGATCCCTTTTCAAGGAACAGCTATATATGTAAATGTGTACTACAAAACACCACTTTCTTCTACATATGCATCAACTTTACTTTTTACAGCTGACTCTGAAAAGAGCACCTGTCACTTCTTTCCACCATTGCCACCCCTGAAGTTATCTGTTAGCACATCCGATCAGATTGCTGATACACTAATTGATTTATGTGTTCTATTGTAAGAAGTGACTCTGACTGACTCACGTATGTCTGGTAATGCCTGAGGATAGGTTGATTACAGTGCAATAAACACAATTAACTACTGGTAACAAATGTTTACACAATCATGGAAGGTGACAATACACATAGCCTGAGATAACTAAATGTAGAATTCCAGAGGGCTCATTCACAGAGGAGTCCTTTCTAGACACTTGACAGGTGGTTTTGTCTCCAAATAGCTCAGTTCACGCTTCCCATTTGGAAGGGGGCCAGTGCTAAAACATTGAACTATGGCTTCCTATAGTTTTTTAAGGTCTCTCCAAGCTGGCATTGTAGATGGGCAGGCAGCTTGCAAAACTCTACCCTGTTCTTCCCTGACAGCTTTCTCATATCAAAAGCCAAATTTAGGACTCATAGATGCCAGCCACCAACCAGCATTTGTTATGTTAGATGCAGTGCTGTGCACAGCTATAGGACCTATTAGCTAGATTCAGGTAGGGGCGCGCAACTTTTAGGCGGCGTAGCGTATCGTATTTACGCTACGCCGCCTTAAGTCAGAGAGGCAAGTACTGTATTCACAAAGTACTTGCCTCCTAACTTACGGTGGCGTATCGTAAATAGGGCCGGCGTAAGCACGCCTAATTCAAATTAGGATGAGGGGGCGTGTTTTATGTTAATGGGGGGTGACCTGACATGATTGACGTTTTTTACGAACGGCGCATGCGCCGATCCGTGTACATATCCCAGTGTGCATTGCGCCAAAGTACGCCACAAGGACGTATTGGTTTCGACATGAACGTAAATTACGTCCAGCCCTATTCACGGACGACTTACGCAAACAACGTAAAGTTTTCAAATTTCGACGCGGGAACGACGGCCATACTTAACATTGACTAGTCCAGCTATTTGATGGAATAACTTTACGCCTGAAATCGCGTTACATAAACGGCGTATCTTTACTGCGACGGGCGCACATACGTTCGTGAATAGACGTATCTAGTCATTTACATATTCTACGCCGAACCCAACGGAAGCGCCACCTAGCGGCCAGCCTAAATATTGCACCCTAAGATACGATGGCACAGGCTGTCGTATCTTAGCTAGGTTTAAGTGTATCTCAGTTTGAGAATACACTTAAACTTAGGACGGCGCAGATTCCGAGTTAGGTCGGCGCATCTACTGATACGCCGGCCTAACTCTCTCTGAATCCACCTATATGACACATTAGCAGTCCTATCACTGGCACAGCTTGCCAGCAAAAAGATCTCTAGAAAGTACAAATAAACTGACAAATAAACCACTTATCTCTTTCTACTAAGTCACTCTCTTGATTGCCAGACCTGTATGTCATTTCTTCTTGTGGTATTTCATCCAGCAAGGCAAAGTCACCTCACTGGTCTGGTCAATAAGTAAGCAACAATAACAGGTACGTGGTTTCTTTGCCCTCTATAGCAAGTCTAGTGGTGAGTTATTGCCAGTGATAGGTTCACTATTGTGTCTCACTCTATTTACTGGAACGGAAATATCATACATTCAATTTTATTTTGCGCTAATTAAACAGCCAAAACTATGACCATTCAGCCCATATATATCAGCAGTTAGGTCTTAAAGTTTTATAGTCTCTAGGGACCACAGGTTACCCACACCTGTCCTACATCCTGCCATAGTACTCTTAAGATGCCCATAGCTGGATCATAATGTGTTTGGTTCAGCTGGGACTAGACAAACGTCAATTCATGTATGGGCATTGTGGCTGCATAGAACCGGTCTTCCATCAGGGTTTGCAGGCTCCAGCCGTTTGAATGGCCGAGCTGCGATGACGTCATGGTCACGGCACAGATCTCTCAATGGATAACATACTCGAGTGTGCCATCCATTGGGAGTGAAGGCTTACCTACAGATAAACCTTATTATATGCTTACCTGTAGGTACGAGATAAAAATCTAATGTATTACCGCTTTAATATAACCAAATACTGTACTCATTTATACCTCTCACTATTACACCAAATTATTACTTTTGTGTTTTTTGCTGTTTGATTAATACCCATGTGCATTGACACCCCTACTCCTGAATTTGTGCCAATGACTTATTAGTAAATATGTAGAATGTGAGATACATGGTTTAATATGGGGGTGGTCTAACAAGTGATGCATCCTGAAGATACTCTTTGAGCATAATTGTAAACATAATTGTAAACAATGGTTGTAAGTCTCGGTTCACCCTACCGCGACTTGGGATTCCGACTTGTGTCGCCCCAAGTCGCGCGACATGGGAAATTCAATTTAAGCGAATGGGAGCCGTCTTAATGTACACTACTGAAGTCGCTCCGACTTCAGAAAAGGTTCCTGTACTGCTTCAAGGCAACTTGTACCCATAGATTTCAATAGAAGTTGCCTCCAAAGTCGGATCTCCATCTTAACTGAAGCAACTTTACAGGGATAGAAAATGGTTTACTCAGGCAAACCCCTCCCTCTCAGAGAGCTGATTATTCTGTGATTCGTCACAGCCAAAGTCGCCTGTCCTGGAGGCAACTTCAAGTTGTGTTGTAAGTTGCTCCAAGTCATGCTAAAGTCGCGATGAGGTCGCCTTTGCAAAGTCGCGCTGTAAGTCCTCGTACACACGACCGAGTTTCTTGGCAAAAACCAGCAAGAAACTTGCTGGGAGATATTTTTTTGCAGAGGAAACCGGTCGTGTGTACATTTTCGTCGAGGAAACTGTCAAGAAACTTGACGAGCCAAAAAGAAAGCATGTTCTCTATTTCCTTGACGGGAATGGAGAAAATTGGCTTGTCGGGTTTCTCGAAGGCTTCACAAGAAACTCGACGAACAAAACGATGTGTTTCGCCCACCGAGTTTCTCGGTCGTGTGTACGAGGCCTCAGTCGGGTTGCCCCTGTGTGAACCGGCTCTAAGGGTCTCTAAATTTGTACTGTTTGGGACTTGGCCATGTAGCATCTGGACATTATGTTACACAATGTAACAATTAAAGTTCTGGAAAGTGTTCAGTCACTGTCTATTGGCCAAACAAAAGTTGAGGCCCAGTAGCCACAAAGATTTCCCCTTCTGAGTCCTATGTTTCTTTCTACAAAACTGTATCTCTCTCTAATTCTTTTTCCATACAGCATCTTCAAAGCATCATGAAAAGCTTGCAGGGAGCCTGGGTAGCCTTATAAGAACATTCTGTGCTAAATCTAACATTTATACAAAAAAATAATCATCATACACACTTCTACATATGGAGCTTTTAGTATGACATTCCTAATAACTAAAAAGCAGCTGTCTCAGAAGAGTGTTTTGCTGTGCTGTTCTGCAAGAAGAAACTCCATGGAGGTAAGCCATATCATAGAAAAGCATCTGGATAAGGTCTGCCTGCATGCATTATGCCACACACATGAAAGGTTTCTACCCACGCCCGACTGCACGTATCATTTACAAGTAAGACTACCTTGTAATTTCCTCATATCCAGCAAACACACTATCATTTACTAAATTACACTAATATATGCACAATACGGTACTAATTCTAGGGATTAGAGCAATGATCCTAAACCTTGACTTTTTTAGGGCTATTTTATCTTTCATTACTGGGAAAAAAGCAGGTTGGTTGTTTCAGTAAACTTGGCATTACTCCTGCCCAGGAAAATATTGAATTCCTTTATCCAAGATATAAGACTGTCAAGACAGATATTGATTTCGTTTTTTGAGGTCAGACCTACATTGGAATAATTTTTCAGCTCTATAAACTTTGTTAATATTATAAAACACCTTTATTTCCCTTTCTAAGATTGACTAAAGGCTTTAAATACAAAAGCAGTTTGTGCCAAAAACTCCCAAGATCAGCCTGAATATTATGAGCTATATTATAAATGATCATGTCTTCGTTGCCTTATTTTACAGGAAGGATGACAGAATCTGGACAGTCAACCATTCAGAAGAAAATAATTCTATTTGCTCATACTTACATTAGGCCAGCTTGGCTTAGTTAGATTGTATATCTAATATCTAGACAACCACTGGCAATGCTGTAGATCATAGTAGTAGCCCATGCTATAGACCTTAAGAGCATGGGCGTCCGCTGAAATTTTTCCCCTTCGGCAGCGGCAATACACAGTTACATTTAACCCTTTCTTCAAACGCTAGCGGGGGTTAAAAGCGCCCGCTAGCGGCCGAATAGCGCAGCTAGAATTATGGTAAATCGCAGTTTTTTAGCGGCGCTTTACCGATAACGTGGCCAGCTGGCACTGTGAAATAGCTCTTGAGATAATTCAGCTTCCCTCTATGCCCCCTTCAGCACAGATGGACCCCCCCTTCAGCACAGATGGACCCCCCCTTCAGCACAGACCCTTCCATTCAGCACAGATGGACCCCCCCTTCAGCACAGACCCCCATTCTGCACAAACCACTCCATTTAGCACAGATGGACCCCCTTCAGCACAGCCCTCCCCCCATTCTACACAGATCCCTCCATTCAGCACAGACCCCCCCCTTCAACACAGATGGACCCCCCCTTCAGCACATATGGACCCCCCATTCAGCACAACCCCCCCCCCTTCAGCACAGACGGACACCCCTCCCCCATCCCATTCTGAACCTCAGATCAGCCATCAGCACGGGACAGGCACAGCAGGTTCCCTCCCCCTGTGTACACATAAACACTGGAGGCAGGTTCATCTGATCGCTGTGCGACATCCGGCCTGGAATCGCTCAGACAGCCAGTGGCCGCGAGAGAAGGGGATAGTTGGTCAGGTGCAGTGGTGTCACCCCACACCAGACCACCCCCCGCCCCCTTGCAATGCCACTACCAGCAGCTTGCCTCTATCTCCCTGTTCTAACCTGCCTGTCACCGTGGCACTGTCACTGCTTCAGTCTTCACTCTTCAACATCTTCTCGGTTTTCCAGGGGGGGTCAATTGCCCCCTCTTGCCCTATGGAGCGCACGCCCATGCTTGAGAGCCATGATCTTCTGGGTTCAGTAAAAGCGACTGTACACTTGGGGGTCACTTGCCTTGCACTACCAATATTCATGGAATGCCTTGCTTTTTTTGTTATGAATACAAGGTGTTTTCTAATTGGACTAGGTTGAGAGAAGGGGGTCACAATCTTTACCACTACAGTGATTTACAGCATCCCCTGCGGCCCACCGGATATCATATATGCATAATAGCATTGAACCTAACTGTTATTGGCAGGATACATAGTTATGAACCTGGAAAACTAAATGCAGCTACAACATACCATACACATAAAGGAACTTCTTGAGGCATTACTGTTGCACAGGTCATTTACATTTTTTGCCCATACATACCCTTTAGCTTTTACCAAAAACAGAAATACAAGTTTTTGACAGACTTCCTGTCTACATGCATGTGATCCAGTGGGGTGAATTTATTGGAGGCACATAGGCTGTTCACTTTAAAAGGGAGATGTCCCCTAATGCCTCGTACACACGATCAGTTTTCCTGACAGGAAAAGTGCGATGTGAGGTTTTGGTCAGGAAAACTAACCGTGTGTATGCTCCATCACACTTTTTCTGTCAATTTTCCTGCCAAGAAAAGATTGAGAGCAGGATCTCAATTTTCATGACAGTTTTCGTGAAACTCCTTTCGTGAATCCCGTTTGTCTGTATGCAATTACGACGCGCGAAAAAACAGGCATGCTCAGAATCAAGCAGAAGAGCCAAACTGCCTATTGAACTTCATTGATCTCGGCTCGTTGTACGTTACCGCGTTCTTGACGTTCGGAATTTCAGCCAAGATTTGAGTGACCGTGTGTATGCAAGACAAATTCCAGACGTTTTCCTGCTTAAAAAACTGTGGTTTTCTTGTCGGAAAAACTGATTGTGTGTACGAGGCATTAGGTGAATCTCTGCTGACTTCTATCAACCAATTATTTTTTGCAAATGTGAATTGTCTACTTATTTACTTAGCCAATGGAAAATTCCCTTGCAAAATGAATAGCCTATGTGTGATTAGTAAATCCACTCTATAGTCTCCCTTATGATGTGTGACAGGGTGACAACACACTTGACAGATAGGGTGAGAGCATTGTCACACTAATAGTGGAAGTATCTGAAAAAGGATATTTACCAAGTATTATTTTTAATGAAAGCTTAACACATAATGGGGTAGATTCAGAGAGCAATTACGCCGGCGTATCCATAGATACGCCGCGTAATTGCTAAGTTGCACCGGCGTATCTACTTTCTGTATTCAGAAAGCTAGATGCGCCGACTGTAGCCTAAGATACAACTGGCATAAGTCTCTTACGCCGTCGTATCTTAGGGTGCATTCTGATGCTGACCGCTAGGTGGTGCTCCCGTAGTTGTCAGCGTAGAGTATGCAAATTGCATACTTAGGCCGATTCACAAACGTACGTGCGGCCGGCGGTCGTTTTTTACTTCGTTTTAGTACGTCGTTTTCGGCGTAAGGCTGCTCCTGCTATTAGGAGGCACAGCCAATGTTAAGTATGGACGTCGTTCCCGCATCGCGATTTGAAAATTTTACGTCGTTTGCGTAAGTCGTCCGTGAATGGCGCTGGACGCCATTTACGTTCACGTCGAAACCAATGACGTCCTTGCGACGTCATTTACCGCAATGCATGTCGGGAAATTTTAAGGACGGCGCATGCGCAGTACGTCGGCGCGGGAACGTGCCTAATTTAAATGATCCACGCCCCCTATGGGATCATTTGAATTACGCGCGCTTACGCCGGCCCCTTTTACGCTACGCCGCCGCAACTTTACAGGGAAGTGCTTTGTGAATCAAGCACTTGCCCGTAAAACTTGCGGCCACGTAACGTAAATGTCATACGTTGCGCCGCCGCAGTTTTGCGTGCCCCCACCTGAATCCACCCCAATATGTTTAAACTTACATGAGATTTTAGTGACTGGATTTGCATATACTTTAAGCAGCAAGGAACTATAATTTGCATACATTTTGTGCATTTGATTCATGGCATAATTCAGTTTAGATTGTGTAGGTCAGATACACATGAAACGGGATTGTCAAAAGAGATGATCAAATGAAACCACTGCAGGATTTAAAATGACTTCACAGAGCCAATAAAATGTGCCCACGCACCATTAGTCAGGTTAAATAGGTGTTAAGTTGTTGAATGTGTACTAGGCCTGGCTTTACAATCTATACAGTAAAGTTCCTCATGTGCAGATTAACTGCTTGTAATTAATTTTAATCTTTCACTGCCAACAATCGGTGCATGCATGCTGCTGCCAACTTAGCAGTTATCTGCTTGGATATTTTTTCTCAATGGGATAAATTATGACATCAACATCTGCCCAGAACACTAATGTCAGTTGGATGTATGCATTAAATGCTGTGACTACCAATGATGCAGATTAGGCTGCTCACTGTTCAATGAGAAACAGTCTTTGGTGCTCTGATCTGCAGGTGTATGGGCAACTTTATGGCCATATCTGGCATGTCTGACTGTTAACCTGATTATTATGGAGAGGACATTAGGAGCATATTCTACTTTTACAGAATGTGTCATTGTTATCATTTTTACATAAAGAAACATGGGTTCTTAACTTAGGACATTGGCTCAGCTCCTCTTTTCACAACTACCTGTAGTAATATACAGGCCCGGTCTCAGAAGCTTCACAGACAATTAAATATATATTCAGGGGCGGACTGACAACTCATGGGGCCCCCGGGCAATAGGAGAGTATGGGGCCCCAGGCAATAGGAGAGTATGTGGCCCCTGGGGTAATAGGAGATTATGGGGCCCCCAGGCAATAGAATATGGGGGCCACACAATATACACACACACATACAGTATACATACACAGTATACACACAGTATACACACACAGACACACAATATACACAGTATACACACAGTATACATACACACAGAACACACATACACACACTGAAACACATACACACACATACACACAGTATACACTCAGTATACATACACACAGAATACACATACACACACTCAAAAGGTACTGGAGAGGCGGACAGCTATATCTTGGGATTTAAAAAGAAAACACAGATTTTTACATACTGTCCCTGGTTTTACTGTGGCTGGCAACCCTGATGGGGCCCCATGCATCTGGGCGCTGGCAGTGTGAAGGTGCCCTAATGCGTTTGTTACCCCAACTTTTCATATTCAGGATATGTGCCTGTTGTACCATGTACTTGTATGAAAAAGTATCCTGTTCTTAATGTATTTCTTCCTTTGTGTGAAATCCCTGGTGTTCCTGGCAGTCCCTCTGCGTTCCTACTAAAAACTGACCACACTAAGCAGGAGAGCACACTATGGTCAGTTCTCTAGCTATGCTGGGAACTCAGCCTGTTCTCCTCCAATAATCAGACTTGTCCTGACACACCCCCACTGCACAGCCATTCACTGGGAAGCTCAGTGTGCTGCTGCTTCTCCTCCCCCACCTCTTATGCAGCTGAGAACAGAGGGTAGGTGATAACTTTATTTATGTTGTTTTTTGTTATGTCTATACAAAAATGTTTTGCCTTTCATTTCTATTTTATCTTTACAAGCTAAGGGTTTACATACACTTTAAGGTTATTTTTTTTATATATTGCATTCTCTGCATTAGGGTAAAAAACCTTCTATGCTGCAGGATCCTTTCCAGCCCCCCCCCTATACTTACCTGAGACCAATCTTGATCCAGCTCTGTGCCTATTACTGGGCATATTCATAGCAGCTATTGGCTCCTGCTGCTGTCAATCAAATGCTGTTACGAGGGAGCGGGGTTCGGGGCCGAGCCACCTGGTCTGTGTCTGTTGACACCGACAGGGCAGCTCAGGAGTGAACCAGCATGAGTGCCCCCATCAAAAATGGCTTTATACAGGGGCACTTGCCGAAGAGGAGGAGCCAGGACTAAAAGTAGGTAAGTATACCATGCTTATTATTTTAATTACAAAAAAAAACAAACTTTAATATCACTTTAATGTCCATATTTTACATCTAACTGACCCATAGAATAACAAATTATTGCAAGCAGGATCAGAAGCCTGTATATTTAAACCAAGCATATAAGGATTAGTTTAGTAGCAAAAAATAATGAAATTCTGTAGAAAAGTTATAGTTTGTTTTTTTATATGCTTCCACTTAGAATTTGGCTTTAGCTGTCGATCTTACACATATTTCCTTAAATCATAAACAGTAATCAGAATCTCAAGCCCATTTATCTTTATAATGGATTTGGGTTTTACAGGGATATGTTTATAAACAAGCCATTTGCCTCGTGGATCCATGTGAGTTCTTTAATATGGTTTTGATTAATCTCTAATGGATACAAACTTCTCTTATTACAAACTACAGGGTGTAAATAGCATCCAACAGCTTCCAAAGCAGATGGTATTATCATTATTTTGCCTCCCACTATCACAAACACACAGCGGATAATGGCATCACCAGAACAGAGGCTTGTTAAATAAGCATCTTCTAATTATAACAGATGAATGTGTTCCGTGTTGTAGTATTGACATAACTGTAAGTCATTTACACGTTATCCTTTTCAATGCAATTGCACAAAAATGAATAATTGCAGAGAAAATGCAAGGTGCTGGGGCCATGTTATGGCGTAAATCAACGATAAACCTATTAAAGACATACCATTTTCGTATAAAAATCTATCTAAAGGTAAACTAATTAATACTAATTCTGTTGCAAGATAACACTGATCCTTGTACGATAGCTGAAAGTCAAACCATCCTCCATTAGTTGTATTTAGTAGATTGGTAGGATCTTGGATTCCCTGCAAATGACATTTAAAACCTCTTTTATCTATTAAGATATACCAATATTATATATACAAAAATCAATCTAAGGGTAAGCAAACTAGTCAAAATTCTGGCTTGGTACATTTTCTTCCAATAACATCGAAGAATTTGTTGCAAGGTACCACTGATCCTAACACAAGGAAAAAAGGTTAAAAAAAAAGGAAATAGGAAAAAAGTCCATTCATCCACCACATGTTGTATTAGTACAGAAGTCTGCAAACTAAAGAAAGGGCCAGTTTACCACCATCCAGACTATAGGGGGGCCAGATTATGCCCAGTGGGAGTAAACCTGATCTCTGGTATTAGGATGAGAAATAGTTTGTGTCAGTGAGAGGCATAGTGCCCAATTTTTGTTGTCAGTGGAACGAATTATGCCACATTGTTGGTGTCAGTGGCATAAATTAAGCCACATTGTTGGTGTCAGTGGAACGAATTATGCCACATCGTTGGTGTCAGTGGAACAAATTATGCCACATCGTTGGTGTCAGTGGCAGAAATTAAGCCACATTGTTGGTGTTAGTGGCAGAAATGAAGCTACATCGTTGGTGTCAGTGGCAGAAATTAAGCCACATTGTTGGTGTCAGTGGCAGAAATGAAGCCAAATTGTTGGTGTCAGTGGCAGGAATTATGCCTCAAGAGCTGGATAAAGGCAAGCAAAGGGCCGCATTTGGCCCCAGGTCCACAGTTTGGAGACCACTGGATAGTGGGGTCCTGTATTGCCTGAAAATTACTTTTTACTTCCTTTACTTATTAAAGAAACACCAATTTTATATAAAAAATATATCTAAAAGTAAACTAATTAGTGATAAATATGATCGAGCATATATTTTATTGGAACATAATATGATTTTTTGCAAGATACTACAGATCTTAGTACAATAGCTATAAGTCAAATCCTCAAGAAAATGTTGTATTAGTACATTGGTGTGGTCCTGACTTTTATACCTCCCCAGTGTTAGCAGAACACATGGGACATACTTAGACCACATCTGTTTATATTATCTCTTCTGCTTCATGGGTCAAAGGGCTTAGAATTTTAGACTACATCCTGGACTGGATGGAGGGAAGAGTAATGCCTTGTACACAGGATCAGGCTTTTGCCCAACCAAATCACATCGGAATTCTGATGGAATTCCATCAGAGTAAAATAGAACATGTTCTATATCTAAACTCCGACGGAATTCATCTGAATATCCAATGATAAAACTTCGATGGGGCTACTACACGATGAAAAAGTAATGCCTTGTACACACGATCAGCCTTTTGCCCGGCCAAATCACATCGGAATTCCGACGGAATGCCCACGGAATTGCATCGGAGTAAAATAGAACATTTTCTATATCTAAACTCTAACGGAATTCATCTGAATATCCAATGATAAAACTCAGATGGGACTACACACGATGAAAAAGTAATGCCTTGTACACACGATCAGGCTTTTGCCCGGCCAAATCACATCGGAATTCCCACGGAATTGCATCGGAGTAAAATAGAACATTTTCTATGTCTAAACTCCGATGGAATTCATCAGAATATCTGATGAAAAAAACTCAGATGGGGCTACACACTATCGGAATATCCAATGGAAACAATCAGTCAAACTTTTTCCATCGGAAATTCCGATCGTGTGTACAAGGCATAAGAATAGCAAAGGTAATAAAACTCTAGAATACTTAGTGTGGAACTAGATTCATAGAGCGATGGAAAAAACTCTAGAAAGGAAAAAAAGAGACATAAATCCAATGCCTTAGCAAATTTTTAATTACAGTAAATGTCTCTAAGGTTATATAGTGAATGGCTAACCTGATATCTATAATTTTGGTAGGGATGAAAAATAGCTCTCAAAAGAGCTGTGCAGCTGTCAGCCCACAAGCCAGATGTGATGCTTAGCAATTCTTTAATGCTTCCCAACGTCCCTCAGACTCTCCTTTGTATGACATCACTTTTTAATAAGATCTGGAACGCAGGCTTGACTTTCTAACATCTATGTGGCCCTTCCCATTGTTGGTTTGGACAGCCCTACCTTGCGGGGTATTTCACACACTTTGTCAGCTGCTAATATGCAATGTCCTCCCTATCGGGGTTAAGGGTCCTTTATAACGATTGCACTGATCTCAATAGGGAGGAGTTTGTCTTAAAACAAAAAATGCCAATAAAGCTTCAGACACAAATATGTCCCTCCATGCTTTAACAGTTTCTCAATTTACATCCGTCATGTGTTCTGTCTAATGGCTCTATCTTTGGCAATGGCCTTTGTGTTCCTTAAGATTCCTAGTGTGAAATCAGACAGGGTAGAAAGGAGTCAGTCTCATCCTGGGGGTCTCGGTCTGAGTGCCAGCTGGCCACATGTTCAACACACTGCAAACTCATCAGCTGAAGAGAAAAGTCTGATGAGGTCTACAAGACACCCAAGTATTTCCCATCAGTGTGCAAGGCTCTTAAATCACACATGCTACTGAAAAGCTTTCCATGTCTCCAGCAGCAAGCTGAGTAGAAGAGACAGCCCTTTGCTGTGTAGACTAGGAATGCTTTATCTGTGCTGCTGAATCAATGGATCTCACTGAGAAATTCAGCTCAAAGGGACATTCTAAAAATCCACATAGCACTCATATTTCTGTGTCAGCTACAAGTCAGAGGTGCAAGGAGCTTTAAACACGCCCCTCGGCCATGAAAGGGGAGACAGGCAAAGGAAAAAGCCAGGCCCCTGTTCCTGCAATTTTTTTTTTCCTTTAAGCAAACCCTGAGTGTCTACTCCTCTAACCGTTTCACCTGCTGATCCCTGGGACTCAACTCAAATCAGGCTTTTCAGCTCCCAACCTCTCCTCATCCCACTGAAGTTTATTTAATCAGTTTGTTTCACTCTTGGTGGATTCATTCCTTCAAACAAAGTGCCAATTGTATGCTCTTTTTTTTTTTGTGTGTGCTTACATTTTAACATTTCTGTGTTATTTTTTGCAGTAGAACGACTGGCAAGACTACACAGTATTTCTAATGCCTGCTGTTCGGTCTACTGTTATGCTCTCACTGTGTAATACTTGTCTTTTTATTTTACCTACATTGTTATTCTTTCTTAATCTGGTTTAGATTTTCATGAATCTGAAACAATGGCATCGCTACAGAAACATGGAACCTTTTAAAAATAAATGTTCGCATTCCTTTGAAAGCCTTCTATTCATTGTGTGATTTGCTTATTTCATCTCCAGTTGCATAAAAACCACATTCGTGATTTTGACTTAGAAAAAAAAAAGTATTTAAAAAAGGGGAGAAAATGGTATTTGTTTTCTGTTTTATGTGCAGCCTGTATATAATAATTACATATTTTTGGATAAAAAAAATGAAAACCATTGAGTTGTTACATTGTAACACTAAAAAATATTTTAGCAGTAGTACTATATATATATATATATATATATATATATATATATATATATTTTATTCATAACAGATTTGCTGTACATTTTGTCCTTAAGCTAAGCATTTTTTTTAGTGCCATTGCTTGCCTGTCTCCACATGTCTGGGATCCTAAGGGGCCTCAATATAAGCAAGCCTAATATTACACTAAGGGAGGGATTGCACACTCAGTGGTATGCAAACGTCTGTTTGGTCTAGTAGCCTGGTTTTCATTTATAAAATAATGAAGATAATTTTGAATGAATTTATTTAATGGGTTGTGCTACTTATGAAAACAATAGTAAGGTCACATAGTAACCAGATGATTAAAACCATATTTGCCAAACATATTTGTCAGAGAGATGGGCCTACTGATTATCACGTAGGCCTGCTTTCTAGTGAGATAGCCATTGAGTAAGCATTCTTTGTGACCTGATTTTTTAATACTACTGTTTGGCATGATAAAGCAGTAGAAGCACCATCTAGAACTGAATTGGCATAGTTTAAGTAACTCTTTTTAGGGCAGGACACTGAGCTGTGTCAGCAATGCTCTCTGCTAAAATATATGTAATTTTAAGCCAGTAGTACCTCTTTTTGGTAAGACCAGTGTAGTTTCTTTAGGAAACTAATGATAGAGAATGCAAGTATTTATTTTGGTCCTTTTACTGTTTCACCATGTCACACCATACAATTATCTACTGTGCAGACCACTAAACATTCCAGACGGAGGAAATAATACATTAGGTAGTCTGCCTAAAGACTTAAAAAGCAAGTTTAACTTTTAAAATGAAAGAAAAGCTGTGATTTACAGGTAGGTCTAAATTCAAAAGGAGTACCTGTCTTGGAATGGTCTGAAATTAGTCTATACATTAAATGTTCTTTTTTTTTTTAAGTTATCGGTAAAAGTCATAAACTGACAAATAAGTTCAGTTTTTAAAGAGTAAGAAAAGATAAACACGAATATAACACAAAACATATTCAATGATTTTAGATTGAGTTACAAAAAGTTATCATCACTTGTGCAGAACTGACACCATCTAGACTTTCAGTGGGTTGTAATGTACAAGATCCCTTTCCAGTATATTTGGTTTAAGCCACACTGTCCCTTACATTCATAGGAAACACTGGAAGCACACTGTTGCATTGCTAATTTATCCTGCCTGTAATCATTTGAGAGGATTTGATTTCCTTTCTACAGTATAAAGAATCCTTAGTTCACCTTTGCTAGGACTTGTTGAATAAGAGAAACCAGAAGAGGGCAGAAGGCAGGAACTCAGCACAGTACTCTACTGTATGTACTACTGTCTATACTAGAAAAACACAAGACCACAAGCACAGCTCAGAGCCTAACACACAGAAGCCCATTCTTCCCTGCACTGCACACTGCTTAACTCATACCCAGGCAGTGCTATTAAATCTGAGCACCAGTGACCAGGTACCCACCTACACATCTTCCTCTTTTACCAACAGCCCAATAGGGAGTATGAGAACTAAAAGTAGAATCAAAGTGCCATAGTGAATGAATAGTGGCTGCTCTACATTCCTCATGACTTTCACCCCTGCTGGACCTGGAACACTTATCCTTGTGACCCAAGAGGTCACTCTTCTTTAGCTCTGAAGAACTTTAAAGAACAACCTCTCCTCTCTGTGACATTGCTAACTTTGTGA